>NC_085966.1:22859129-23191583 GCF_910591565.1 Cydia splendana | reverse complement strand
GTGTTCCCATAATATTGTTGGTTATAATCTGGTGACGGAATTCATAAGGAAATGAGGGAACTCCTCAATTTTTAAAGGTACGAGTATGGCGACATCGTTGTTTTTTATAGTAACTCAAACATTTCCTCCCGTTAATAACCCATTTGATGAAGTACAACTGTAGCCTTACCACGAGTTTGACACTACATCTTCGCTATCGTCTTCGTAACTTACTTTCTATACATCTCGCTCGCACTAATAGGATGCCAGTACGAGCGAGACGCATAGAAAGTAAGTTACGCACACGCTAAGCTAATATGTCAGTGTTAGACTTATGGTAAGGCTACTGAGGAGTCGGGAAATGGCGGTTGAAGGGTTGGTGGTTCAGGCTTCAGGGTCGAGGGGTTCCGTGATCAGGGGTTGATGTGCTGTGAGGTTGAGTGATCTGGGGGTTGAGGGATTGGGTCAGTGGCGGGGCGGAGGATGGATTTTGTGTTTGTGCACTGTAGTGACAGGAATGATTACGAATTTAGTGATACGCATCATTATTATTTTCATTCATGCGTCACGCGTCACTCATAAGCTGTTAACAATGCCAATACAATACAATTAAAAATGGAAAAATAAAAACTTTTACAAAAAAAAAGAAAACCGACTTCAAAAAGGATAAAATAAAATATAATCCGTTTTTAAGTATATGCGTTACTAACTGATATGTTTGAAGTCGGTGCCAAGACAAATAGTAACAATACCGGTCAAAAATAATCAGCTTTATGTCTATAAATCACATTACAACAGTGAAAGTAATTCTGTCTGTCTCTTTGTCACCTTTTCAGCTAAACAACTGCCATGTAAACTGGTGAAATTTGCCATGCAGGTAAAAAGTTAAAGCCCTGTAGATGGTTCTTGAATTGTTTTATATTTTGAAATCAAGTTCTCTGGATAAGAGACGGGAAATAACTCAGTCCCAATCCCACACGTGGACAGTTCGAAAATTAGTAAAAATTGCTGTTTAAAAAACATATCGGCAATCGCATTGGTTTTATACTAGAACAAACATGGTACGGACTGCACCAAGGTGGATTGACAGTGGGTTCTTAGGTATCTACAGAAAGTATGATAATTGCTGTCGTGTAAGGCAATCCTTGTTATGGCAAACATTGTTACCGGATCGCCCTAAAATCATGGTATGTTTCAAATTTGGCTTGGCACCGACTTCAAACATATCAGTTAGTAACGCATATACTTAAAAACGGATTATATTTTATTTTATCCTTTTTGAAGTCGGTTTTCTTTTTTTTTGTAAAAGTTTTTATTAATCCAGCTTTACGATTATAATAACTCGATTGTAGATCACTTTGATAACACTATCCTTTCAGCTCAGTCTCTAGAAATGTTCCAGCCTGTATAATTTATCGAAATGCTGAAATTCCTTTAGCCATTCTCTAAGAAATAAGCAAAAGTAGCAGCTGCTCCAAACCTTCCACAAATATAATAAAATTTCCGGCTCCTGTTTCACTTTGAACAATACTTTTATGACTTCATATTTCTTGAAGTTTCCTGCAATTCTACTTCGGGCGTTTTAAGAGAGATGTAAAGTGTTAAGTGTACAGACATTATGTTTCTTTCACTTTAAATGTAGCTGCTTTAAAAGTATGTTTACAATAAAAGTATAATTATTTAAACAAGAAATTCCTCCAAAATATCCATTGAAGTTTGAAGACTACAAAAATTACACATACTCGTAGTACATATTTCAATTTTGAATGAATTTTCATTTGTTAAAAATCTGTTTTTCTTACAAACACTTTGCGACAATCTTGTAAATATAAAATACCTATAATTGTCCAAATAACAGTTTACTAAAGAAAAAATTCGAACTAGCAGAAACTTTAACAACATCGATGAACAGAAGTGGCCGTAAATGATTGAGGAACAAAGTCGGGACGGCTCGAGTGCTCGAGAGCTCGAGTTGCTCGAGCTCGGGCGATTTAGAGCACTTTTCGCGCTCGGAGTTGGCGGCTTAGCCGTCCGGCGCAACTTTGGGGCTAAAGCGGGATTTAGAGTTTGGAAGTTTTCGTGGTGATTTTAAACATCTCAAAAAGAACTTCATCTTAGTAGGGAGGATAATGTTACCAGCATTGTTTTTTACGTAAGTTATGGCATGAAATTAAATAACGTATACTGATCTTCTTATCGTGACCATTGACGTATCAAAATTCTCGTGCTTTTTAGCGCGCTTTTTATTCGCATGCTATTATCAAGTACTTGATAATAGTTTAAATAATGTTCATTTTTACTTTTGTAACTCTATCTCGTTTCTAACTTACAACTTATTTCGTTGGCGCGGTCGGTTGGATCCACAGATCTTGAATGACACGCTTATAGATCTGTAATGGGATCAGAATCTTAACTTGCGACATAGGTAATCTACGTTTTATAACACTACATGTTCCTTGGTTACTTCCAGTTTCAACAAACTATTTTTTGTATTTATTGAACTACAAGTACAAAACCCTATTGGTAAAAAAAATGCCCATATCGTCGTCAACGGGCAAGGTGCCGGCTGACCGTATTTTCTCGATGTATGGCGATACTTATTCTTACCAGTAAGGTTTAAAAATAATTTTCCGTATGCTTGCTCCACGCGCCCGTAGTCCGTCCAGCATGTTCTCAATAACTTCGATCCTTAACTCCGTTCAACTGTTACACAAGTGTATGGCCCACTTCAGACTTTGTATTTTTCTACAACTTCTATTGGTTAAGGAGTCTTCGATCTAAAGGCTTCTTACTGCTTTTCTATTATGCGTATAGTTGTTCCTGCTGGGAATTGTAACATAAAAGCTTGTAACATGTATTTAAAGTGGAAGCTTTCTAACAAAAGAAGTTAAAAGAGACTTCCGCTTGCAACAAGCATTTTAGAATGGTGTGTATTGAATTTATCAAATTGAAGGATATAAGACCTAGTTTATTTAAATTATGGAAGTGTTTTACAACATCAATTTATTGCAATGGAATAACAATATAATTGAATGTAAGTACAGCGATAAGACCGTCATTTGTTTTCCTATGTGTATGTGGATCTGGTTCAAAAGAGTTTTTACATATATATTGTGCGCTAGCTTCTGCCCGCGACTTCATCTGTGTGGAATGATAATAATGATTGACAAAAACTACCCGACGCCCTTTCCCAGCCCTCAAGGTAGTATACCAAAGTTCATCTAAAGCTATACAGCGGTGAAGAGGTAACACGGAGAGAGTTACTTTCGCGTTTATAATATTAAGTATTTACTAGAGATTGCGCTAGTGAATTTAAATAGGAATTATTCAAGCCCGTCAGTTATACGTACAAAAGCTTAACTACACCTATAGGTAAAGGGTCAGATTAATGATTAACCAAGATCCATACGCCACGGGCCTAATCCTCGGACGGAGGCTGCACCGCAATAGGCTCGTCTTAAGCCGTGTGTGTGGCCGCAGACGCAGATATAAAGCAAAAGAAAAGTGTCGGCTACGTGCCTACACCATCATATTTATTTAATATGATTTTGTGTCTTTGCGATACGGTGCACGAAAATAATTATAAGTTAATAGTGTGGAAGTTCGTACTTACATTACTCCCAATTACATTAAAATAATCAAGAACAAGATCAATGTAAACAGTTTCTGTAGAATTCAATACCATTAAGTGGGGTAAGTGGGGACAGACGGGATATTCTTAGACATTTTTTTGGGTATGTTCGAATCTAGCTAGTAGCTAATCTTAATCCAGACACAGTTTCCGTTGGAAATAAGTATGAAATTGGCGAAAGTTTAGGTCAGAAGTTACTAGACATTACATTAATTTACTAAATAATAATATTTACGTACATACTTTTCTAAAATTTTCATTTCCGTACAAAAATATCCCTAAAACCTTAAGGCACATCCACGATTAAGCTAACTTTGTATCCTTGACTGCACGTCCTCTATCCCAGACTATGTCTGACCTCTATAGATGCATCAGATCCAATATGCCCCTTTGTTCAAGATACGTGGACCGCCATTGTTTGGACATCATAACTCTATCCCAGAGAAGCTCAGATTACACCTATGAAATAGGCATTTACATTTTAAGAAAATACCCAAACCCATTTACCAAGTAAGTTCGTTTTCGTGAGTTCCAGATATTTCGGCACTATTGTAAATGCCCACTTTACGGAGTAACTAACGTGCAAAATTTTGAAAAACTAAGCAGTCCATATCCATCCTCAGGTTTATAAATTTTCATATGTATGTTTAAATACTTAAAAAGTCATATAATTCTGTGGTGTGTAACGTTAGCATGGATGAAAATATGATTATATTTCGATTCTTACTCTTCAGATAACTCCGAGTTCGAACCATAAGCTTTGCAACCAGGACATTCAACTGGTCGATAAATATTGCTTGGATTGAAATTATAACACTTATCAAGATAACGGGCAAACACGTTCCATTCTACAGCACTATTATTTCCAAAGCAAACAAGCCCTCAATACCATAATCAACAAAAGAGTAATGTCATTGAAAATCCTCAGCAGTTACGACTTTTTAAGTTTAGAGAGTGAAACATTACAGGCTACAGTTTTCCGATACTGCAAATTTGAATAATTGCAAGTGCGTTGCGAAGAGCAAATAGTTCCTGGAGTTAATAACAGGGTATTAAAGTAAAGCCTCCATCGGTAAATGATGTTTGAAGGCGCTTGAATGCGCTCGGGCGAGGAAACCGAACGACTAAGATAGATCACTAAATGAAAGGCTGTTTGATGAAATATTAAGTGCTCTTATAAATTTCTAGACTCTAGAAAATTT
Organism: Cydia splendana; assembly: GCF_910591565.1. Lineage (NCBI taxonomy): Eukaryota > Metazoa > Arthropoda > Insecta > Lepidoptera > Tortricidae > Cydia > Cydia splendana. Next base: position 23,186,771 of record NC_085966.1, on the reverse strand, counting down.
GCACTGGCTGACCCTGATGCAAGACAAGAAGACAAGACAAGAATGCGCCACACCCAGCCGGGAACATGCCCGCTCCGGTCAAACCGGCATACCAGGGGACGAAATTTGTGAGGAGTGACACGCTCTGGGATGGGAGAGGGATAGAATCAGCCGGCTATGCAGCCTCAAGCCAATATTGGAATCTAGGAGGGGTAGGTTGTGTCGTCGAAGGAGAGCGTTGGTGACATGCTGCTCGTCGTTTCCGCTTTGGTCTTCGAGATACCTTGTATCAAGTAGAGTCGATGTCGTCTTGAGGCGCCGTTTGCTCGTCGATTTGAGGTGTTGGTTCTTCGTCTGATTCGCTGTCGGTTTCGTCCAGTTGATATATTTCTCTTGCTGCTTTGATGAATTCGCCTTTGTCGTCTGCCATGTTGGTCCACTCAGAGGGATGCCTGGTGTAATACTCCATGTCCTGTGTCAGTGAGTTTTTCCAGGTGTAGATTGGTCTGCCAACTTTAAGTTTACTGGCTCTATAGCTATATGCGGCTTCTAAAAGGTGCGGTTTTGGCCGTCTTAGGATGTGTCCCAGGTAGCACATTCGGAGGCATTTAATCCTTTTGGTTATTGTTTTGCCATTCAATATATCGCGAACCTTACCGGGTCGCGGCGTTGTTCCTGACTTATTTATCATGTCTCTTAAGATTATTCGTTCGTATCGTCTGAGTTTAGATCTATTAGCTTTGGTTAAGGCCGCACATTTGAGTCCGTATGTGATGGTGGGTTCGATGACCATTTTATATAGCAGACGTGTAATTTGCCATTGCATACGGGACTCTTTGATGAATTTTGTAAGGATCTTGGCGTTCCGGACAGCCTGCTTGCATCGCGTATGAACTGTGTTATTTCTACATAGAGTAGACGTAATATAAGTTCCTAGGTATCTGATTTCGTTCACTGGGGATATTGGTGCGTTACTGAGTGTGACAAAGTTTCCAAGGCCATGATCAGTATTTAATGGGTCTCGTACTAGTAATTTAGTCTTAGTTTCATTTATTCTAAGGCCTACCGTTTCAAATAAGGATTTGGCCTTGGCGTAAATGGTGTCCAGTTGTTGTATACAATTCGAAACAATAATTACGTCATCTGCGAATGCTAGTATGACTGGTAATTGTATTCCTTTGTCCTGATTAAGTGTCAGGAAGGTAATTTCTTCTTCGAGGGTTATGAATACGTCATCCATTAATATAGTAAATAGTCTGGGAGAGAGAGGGCACCCCTGTTTGACACCTCTGCCTTTTTTTATCCACCTGGTTTGTTGACCGAACCATTTTATGCAGGTTGATTCGTTCATGGCCGCTTTGACTATTCTATTGGTCACAGCTCTGTTAGTTCTGCTCAGTAAGATATCCCTGAGGGCGTTTAGGTCCACTGTGTCGAAAGCTTTTTCTAGATCGATCGTGAGGACGTAGGTTTTATTACCAGCTCGCCACTCTTCATCCAAGATTCGGCGTAGTGTGAACATGTGGTCGTCTGTGGATCTATTTTTTAGAAACGCTGCTTGGTAATTGCCTAGTTCTTTAGTTATTTCGTCCAGTTTCGTTAGGAGAAAGTTTGCGTATATTCTGTATCCTGTGGTGCAAATAGAGATGCGTCGGTAATCGTTTACAGTTTTCGGGTTGGGTTTTTTTGGAAGGGGTACCTGGACTGACTGTGTCCAAGTGGACGGAAGAATATTTTTTGTCCAAGCCGTTTTTATATGGTATAAGATCTCGGATTTTAGCTCTTGCGTGTTTGCCTTATAGAGCTCCGTAACCACCTGATCGATGCCGGGGGCAGTGCCGTTTCGCATTTGGCTAAGAATTTTGTCAATGTCTTCCATTGTGGGCTCATCTCCTAGGTCTGACGGGTCCTCATCGCTTAGTCCGTCAATGAAGGGCCCCTCCATATTGTCGAGTTCTTTTTCCCACTTTGACATTGGAATGAAGGTATTTTTGATTCGCCGCCTTTCTTTTTGATTGTGCCGCCTATAGAAATCATATGTTATTTTCATTCTCATCGACGGGTGTGTTTTGGCTAGTCCCCTGAAGAACGCTCGGCATTCTTTTTCGTCGTCCGCGGCTTCAATCTCTTGTAATCGCCGTCTGCATTCTTTAAGCTTATTTCGTGCTGTGGCGTCTAAGGGGTTACGTTTGTTTTGAAATTTGGCCTTTTGTAGATTTGCTAGCGCCTCTTCTCGTTCTTTAGAGTAGTTTGGTTTGAATTTTAGGGTCTTATTTGCTGCATTTTTCATTATGTTTGTGATGTTTTCCCATGTCAGTGGTGCTGATTGCTCCGCTCTGCTCTTGTTGGTCAATTCGGTTAGGCATCGTTGGTATTCTTTAATTGTTGTATTATTTTGAAGTTGTTCGTAATGTAGGGTCCTGTAGTTGAATTCATTTGCTGGTTTCTCGTTGGGTAGCTGGTAAGAAATCTTCTTATTGGAAATCACTTCTCTAGGTTTCAAGTTTCCCCATATAATTTTGTGGTCGGATAGGCTTGAGTACTCCCCGCTGATAAAGTTGAAAATAGGTTGACTTCTTGCTTCTGTCATTATATGGTCGATTTGTGACATTGTCTTGCCCGATCTCCAGGTCAGTTTGCAGCTTCTACGGCCAAACGATGTGTCTAGTCGGAATTTCTCTCGGTGAATCAAGTCTAATAAGATCTCTCCGTTGGAGTTGGTTGTTTCGTGCAACAGATTTCTTCCAATTTGTTTTTGGTCGCGAAGAGTGGCTGTATCTTTGTGGCCTATGTGTGCATTGAAGTCGCCTAGGATGATAGGTACCGAGTTCTTCGGTTTCTTGTCTAACAACTGCAAAAGGCGAATTAGGTCATTTGTTGCAGCCGATGTTGTATTAGACCAGTGGGTTGTGACGATGAATAGTGTGGTCCCGTTACCTGTATCTATCGAGGCTACCATATTGTTTGTGTTTGCTTTTGACCAAGTTAGCTTAAGTCCGCTGTTTTTCTGATCAGTATGGCTAGGCCTCTTTTATTGTTACTTCCACTTAGATTCCACGTATAGTGGTTTGAATCGAACGTGCCGGTTTTTAGATGCGTTTCTTGTAAGCATGCAATGTGTATTGATTTTTCTTCTAATAGTGAGTCAATTTCACATTTTTTAGTCTGTGTCGCAGCGCCTCTTACATTCCATGTGGCTATGTTTATGTTTCCTACATATTTTTGGGTGGCGTGGTGCGGTCTAGGGCGGTTGAGCCCGTAGCCGGTCGCGTCTGGTATCTCCTCTGGCGTGCCGGTTCCCGCCGTGAGACTTAAGTCATTTGGCGTTACGTCTCTGGAAAGTACTCCTAGATGACTTTCAAAGCAGTCATAGTGATTTCCATTAAAAATAAGGCCTATATTTCCTACCGCGTCGCTCGGTACCTTGGGAGTAAAGCATGCTATTTCTCGTAGTGGCAATCCCTGAAATACTTTCACATTTATGCCGTAGTATTCTGCTGCCGCTATTAATATATCGGTACCGCCCCATGTACCGTCTTGGTATTGTGATTTTATGTAATTTATGAGTTCTGCGTTTCGTGCCGATGGGTCCAAGTTGCTCATAATTGCTAGGTTCATCTTTGGATCGCTTTGGTTTTCTTCGACGTATCGAGCGAGGTCCCGTCGAATTGCCTGGTGGTCAAATGTCAGGTCATATAGCTCATTTATTTGGTGAGCTAATGCACGGTATAGGCAGTTACCGTCCCCTTGAATCCTTACGATTGGGGCTTCGTTTTCCATGTTGGTTCTTCTGTCTGGTTCTTGTTCTGGTAGTATGCCGTGGCTTATAGTATTATTTATAATATAGGTGGGTATATCTTGTTCTTATAGAGCTAAATTCTTATTTCCTATGGCACTTGGCTTAGCGCAGTTGTATTAAGTACATAAATAAGACAGGTATACTTTTCAGATCTTTGGTTGTGACTTTGGGATTAGTTATCTTAATTGCTAGGGAGGGCAGTACTGTGGACAGAGTGTAAGATCTATTTGCTTGTATATAAACACCGTATGACTTAGTAGCTATTAGGCTCTTAATAGTGTTAGAATGTGGTGGTACTAAGATCGCAGTTCGAAAGTATAATGGTAAACTTATACACTTTATAATTTTCTTATTTGCTAGTACTTATTACTAAGGGGTACAGTGTGTTTAGGTATTTGGTTGGTTAGCTAGCGCAAAGACGTAGGGCCTCAGAAGGGCTTGGGTATGGTTATTTAAGTATAATTATATAGTATTGAGGTAGTAGTATGTTGTGGAGAGGGCTTATCATTTAGGTACTTAATTTATAGCTTTAAGGTATACTTATTGACTAGATTCTTAGTTGTATGTCATGCAACTTACGTAGAAGTAGGGAGTAATAACGGGGTTATAATATTAGGTACCTACCCAGTTTAGGTTATCAAGTGGTAAGATGTTTGGTAGTAACTTTTACTAAGACTATCTTAAGCAGTAACCGGCTGTTGTTTTAGTTATTTGTTTGGAATGGCGTTGTATCACGAATGGTTTTATTGTCAGTAGTTTGAAATTGTCTGAGGGATCCGCTATTTTGTGACCATCTGTTTTATTATGCTCACGCTGACGTCTTAGAGATGAAGACAATGGCAGGCAAACAACCCTTGCGTCCTATGGTCTTGGGTAATGTATCGTTGGTTAATGACCGTATTTTGTACAAATACTGTGAATGGTGCCAGATGTGTACGCTTTTACAACTAAATTGCGTTGGTGTTTTTTTAGATAATTTATCTTGATAGGTAGGTACTGGGGTGATAGTTTCAAAGAAAGAACCCCTTTTTCTTTTTGAGCGGCGGATGTGGATATTTCGGGATTTCCAGGGAGCAATGTGCCTTCGATTTGTGGGTCGGTAAAGTAGGTAGGTACCAAAGGTCGTTATTGTTGTGTGTCAGTTATATTATAATATTATGGTGTATTTTATGATCATTGGTCCTCTTCAATGCAATATTGCGGTGTAATCTTGCGTTATATGCTGACCGCGTAACCTATATTATTCTGTATAGTATGATTGATGCCCTGATAAGGTAGGATAATTTACTCTATTTTAAAGGAGGGCAATAGAACAAAGCTAAGTTCGTAAATAAAAACTGACAAAATTGGCTATGAGGTCTGCTTTCCTGCTAGTACAATATGATCTCGTTTTGAACCAAAGCTGGCTCGATGGTGATAGCTATAGGTGCTGGGATAAAGGCTAACAAAATAAGGCGTCACTAGTGCACAATTATATGAGACTAGGTATATAACTGTGCTAAACTACTAGGTTGACTACTTAGATTAGGTATTTAACCTAGAGTTAGAAGGCGCAAGTACAGGATTAGATGAAAGAAGGTACAAAACTGAAGTAAACTAATTAGTAGGTAAGTGATTTGCCTTCCTAACCTAAAACGATATGATTGCGGTACAGGTTAAACCCGGTATTTAGGTGGTGATGTAAATTAAAGCTAGCAAAATAATGCGTCGCTACAAGATTAGATGGAACTAATAGTTATTTAACTGAAGTGAATGCAATGTTTTTCTTGACTTTTCTTACGTGCAGTTGCGAGATAGCTGCGTTTAATATCTGTAGTAGAAGAGAACTAGTGACTTTTATATTCTAAAAACTGTGTTTTCCTAGGTGCGATCGCAAGATATTTGCCTATGTGCAATATTGATCTATATTAGATCAATATTATACTATTTGTGGAGTGCTAACAACTGGTAGTCGGTTGAAGGTGCTACCTACGTGTGTTAGGTATTTATTCGCTTATTTAAGGGTATTAGGGTTAGGATTCACGGGCGATTGTCGATGAGTAGTCAAGTCAAGTCCCGATATGTCTAGTTATGATGTATCTCTAGATCAGGGAGGTATTATGGGCCTATTAGCTACTTGGGGTAGGGGTTTAGGCTCAGCACTTGGGCTCCTCTAGCCTTTGGTCAAACAGATTTGGAGCGATCTCACCAATTTTGGCCGCGGTGTAGGCGGGAACGACCGTCACCGCGTCGCGTCGTTGGACCGCTGATGCAGCAGGGATCGTACGATCGTCGCGGTTGGCTTGCGTAGGCACACGGATCGCACACGGATTAACGCACTTTACTTAAATATAAAATAATTGGGGCTGCACTGATACACGAAACTATAAACACTTTCACGGTATGCTGGAATTGAGTAAGCAAACGTCGCGAAAGCTATGGTTAGCGCGAGACGGCTCTTAGATGTAGCGCGGTAATAGCTCGACCATCTGGCGATGGGTGCTATTGTTTCGCTGGGCGTTTATGAGGCTTATTTGTTCGCTCTGGGCACGACCACTCGGTACGGCGTCCCAAACAGAACTCCTTGCACTGGCTGACCCTGATGCTTCGATAAATTTATCTGAACTCGTGGCATGTTTGCCCAAGTAGATCTTGTAAACACACAGCCTATACTTAAATCTACAGTTATATTTTTAATAATGAGTGGTTGTGTGTTTAACTGCAGTAACTGCTGCTGTTGTGTGTATAATGAGGAGTGCTCTGAGGAATTGTTTGGATTAATCCCTGCCCGCTGCTGTCCGCCATAGCTCAACTGTGTATTTCTCCAGAAACTTTCTGCCTCGCACAGCATATGTGGAATGAACTATCGCCCTTGATGTAATATCACCGATAGGACTTTCAAACCTTCAAGAAAAGAGCGTACTCCCATTTTAAATGCCGGCAACTCACTTGAAACTCCTCTGTTGTGTTTCAGATGCCCGTAGGCGACAGTAAAATTGCTTTCCATGAGGTGAGTCGACTGCTCGTTTGCCTCCTATATAATAAAAAAATGTACACTAGCACAGTAAGAGTAAGCTGTGTTCTGATCCTGGCGAGTGGACCTTTTTTACACACTGCACACTCCAGCCGGCGCTCGAATTTAATAACACTCTTCTTTTGTTTGACTCCTCCGCTGTTCTTGATAATCTCTTACCGTTTAAACGGTTGCTAACGATTTTCGCGTTGAATGTTTTTAAACTACAAGATAATACATATTTTACATTGCGCATTTGAGTTTCTATTCCTCTGTCAAAAATTTTATTAGTGACACCTATAGGAAAAAAATAAGCAAAGATGCAATAATGTTGACCAAAAAATTATGCTGACTGGTAGAAGGAATTCAATCAGCCGCTGTAAATTAAAACATAACAATTAGATGGTTTAGTAATAGTTTTTATACTATCGGAAAAATTCACCGCTTCGGGCAAGACTTCAACTTGCGACCTTGTGGAACACCAGTCCAACCGCTCTTAACCAAGTGAGCTACCGAAACTTAAACACCAGAGAGGGAATATTACGCGAAACTCTGCGTAGGGGGCGCTACTACCACAATCCATCACAATCTGGGGGTCTACTGCGAAACAAGAAAATCGAAATTCCGTTATCTAACCTCTCTATCACTCTTGCATATTCGAGCGATAAAGAGGCAGATAACAAACCACCTTGATGCACCAATGTCATATATTATTGTCTGTGAAATCTTGTCAAAAAACAGTTTAAGACACAGTGTGTATAAGTTACTCTATGGTTTACTAGCTAGGTTAGTGCTGCAATCTGGCGGCAGAACATTGCAGTAATATCCCCTATTAAAACAATAATGAATAAAATGATTTATGATTTGAAGATAGAACATTCTTACGGCATAATATATGTCTTTAAGCGCCTCCCGTCCGATATTCGAATATTGTTTTTTTCCAAGTCGTGAGCAAGAAATGTGAATAACGACAGCTGTTGCGGGAAGGCATCCATCACCCTTTTTCATTACTTATCACTTTTTCATGCTTTTGGCAATGTTTGAGTCAATATTATCTAGGTACTCTTATTAATTACCTAATAGGTATGGAGACGGGATATGCCTTGGACTAAGTTTCAACGTACGTACCTATTGATAACAAATTTCAATTTATCAGGCGGCCTAGCCAACATGACATCGACAAAGGCCAAACGAAAAGTAAAAATGTATCGGGATGACAGATGCTACGAAAATTCAAGTGACTATTTCCATACATACGTTATTTAAGTGTCGGCTGGCGTTTTCTATAGACGATTGTAATCTTGGCTCCTGATATACCTACAGAACTAATGTTTTTCTCTTTTTTAAGGACTTTACTATCCCTTTTATTAATACAACTTAGCTAACTTTTGTTAAATTTTATCTCTTTCCAACAAACACAAATGTCAAAATGAAGGATGGAGAGAAAAGTTTATCAACGGCTTGTTACACTTGAGAAACGTTTTTTTTTTGTGTAAGTTGTAACAAAATAATAATATCTTGTTACTTTTAGGTATGCAAACATTTCTTTCAGTGCTCATTTCCATATTGTAGTTGGATTTCCGCACGATGTATTCCTTCATCACAAACTCTCTCTCAACAAAACATTAAAGAATAGTTTAAAAGCACACTTAACTAGCAGCCCAACATCTTGTTGAATCCTAATGAGGCCTGTGTTGCTCATTAAGCAAATGCAACTTTAATTGCATCTCAAGGCGGCCATTTTGATACTACGAGTCTCGAGACTCGAGTCTGTTCCTCTGATGGGCGAGGATCTGCGACATTGTGCGACAACAATAGTTGTAAAGGAGTTTTGAGAATAAATGAGTTACGTATAAGAAAAAAGATCTGCTAACAAGAATGCCTTTGTTGTTCCTACAATGTAGATAAATCTACAGACGAATGAAATTAGATAATTATGGAAGATATTCGCGGTAAATTGCGAAAATTATTAGATTAGAAACTAGTGAGCTGACAGGATAGTTAATAGTATCTAGTCAATAGAGAAGAAAAAATGCGTTTTCATTTGTGTGCTCTAAATACACACTGCAGTTAACTTTTGTGGAGCAACACTGTGCAACACGATAACATTAGATAACTGACGTAGTTATTTACTGTTGCACAAATGCACAGTCAGCTGTTGCTCCACAATAGTTTAACTCCGGTGTGGATGCAGCTGTAAACCGCCTATTAAAAATTAAATCGTCAAAGGTAACAATAACACACGCGATTCTAGGTACAATAAGAAGCAGCAAAAGCTCCACGCAAAAATATCTAAAATGTATTTGCAGCCTCTAAACACAAGACAATAAGGTTTAACAGATAATTATTTATAATGTATGTTTGTGTAGCAACATTCGTTGCTGACTGTACACATTGCGTGTACGTTGACACTTAGTCGGGTAGGTATCAAATAAAAAGCGAGCATTACGAGTAGCGTCACGTTAGTGTCGGTAATAATATTTACTGGGTATAGATAATACATTACAACTTGTGTTGCTCATTTTACTTAGGTATGTGTCATAGACAGTGTGGGCCATACAAAAACGTACAAAAACGGAAATGAAAATTATATGGCCGTAGTCAGCAGTGTAATTTTAGTTAACCAAGAGTTAGTCTTTAGGGTGCCGTAGAGTTGAAATTAAAACCTTAATACTCAGGTCTACAGTCACTTGAAGCTGTGAAAAAATCAAACTTCTAAGTTAACGTAAAAAAGGATACGGCTGTTTTTGCCGCAAAAAAAACGTATATTTCGACACTCTCAAGGGAATCAATATTGATAGAGTATTTTCCGTTGACTTAGAACTATGAAAACTGGCAAGTGATATCGTATTTCACTACAAGTACAGAAAAAAATGCAAGAACTAAAAAAAAATCAGTTAAATTTGGAGGAAACAATCGGCGAGTCTGACTCGCACTTGTCCAGTTTTTATTTATGATATAGGAGACAAACGAGCAGACGAATACCTGGATGGTAAGCAATTACTGTCGTCTATGGACACCTGCTACACCAGAGGGGTTGCAAGTGCGTCGCCGGCATTAGGAGTAAGCTCTTTTCTTGAAGGTCGTATCGGTCCGGAACTACCGCGGTGTTGGTTTTTGTTGCTAAGAAATGGATAACTTTGAACACTTTTTCTGCTTTCTAGAGATACCACAGAATAAATAATAGTACTAGGTATAGAACACTCACTCTCTAACAAAATGCGTCTGTTACGATCAGGACAGATATGGCCGCTAAGTGGCGACAGCGCCACGCGCGGCTTATGGCTAGCCACCAAAAATGGTGTGGAACGGATGTACTTGTAGCTACTCGTACCTGTTGCAAAGCGACGAAATCGCGGAGTGAGCCACGCCTGGTGATACCTACGAATGATAACAAAATATTGCTACAAATAAAATATTGAAATAGAACGAGGTAAAAACCAACTTTACCTGAGTTGAACTAATCACGAAGCTCATAATTAAAATTCTTAAAAACGGGAAATTCTTTCAAATTTTTCTTTCTAACAATTTTCGAGGATTGTTAATTACCGCATTGATTATAATATTTTCCTTAATGAATAATGTATATTTTGGTCTTGCTTGTTTACATGTAAATACATTTCCTCTTTTCAGCAGTTATTTCGTTGTTTTTCATGCCTGTTTTTTCTATTTTTATCGCTTAGCGAGCGATCGCTTTAGCGAAAAATACAGTCTGTGCACAGAGAGGGAACATGGAAGAAAACTAATGCAATTTTCAATAAGCATTACTATCAATTACACAGAACCTATTTGAATGAATTTGAGTAATTTTGAATTACGCTCATTCCAAATATAGATACTGAATAGGTGGGTACCTATAATTCTTATGGTTCTCATTCAACTTATACTAGATCAATTGAGGCCTCACTTCAACATAATTTAGAGCTTTATATCAACGCAATAAGGTTGCGATATACTTTCCATTTTGTTCAAAATTAAGAATACCATTTCTTTGTGTCTGAGGTTTTTGAGAAAGAATCGGGCGGTATTAAAGAATGTCTGGGCTGAAAAGCAAAGAATCCTCGGATTTGGAGATATTTAACTATGATGCTTTCCTTTTTGATGGTTCTCATTATGCGAATCTACATACAAACATGTAAGAAATTAATTTAAGAAATATATGTGTACAGGCTTCGCCGTTTTCATTAGATAGTCACCACATAAAGTACTGGATCCAGGTGGATGCCTTACTACCCGATTTCAACTTTAAGATACGACAATTAATAGATCTAGAAACGATATGGATTAGATGTGTCAGTGTCAAAATGAGGTTTTTGTTTGAAGAAAATTAATAGACGTATCTTAAAGTTCGAATCGGGCCGTTAGTGTTTGAACGTGTTTGACTTGAACCTAGGGCGTGACTGTCCAACTGCCGTATTCGAACTTCAAGATATTCACAAGAGACGACACGTACTAGATACATTCTAGACACGTTATAGTTTAGATACCAACTAGTTCTCTTTTGCAGGGCAATTCGGGCAACCAATGTCACTTTTACGTTAGATAGAGTAAGATATCTATTAGATGTGAATTGGATCTCTAAGTCATATCCTGTGGAAATCGTTCAACAGTATCTCCAGAATCGCGCAATGTCAAATTTGACAGGTTAGATCTTAAACATATCGTTATCGTATCTTGGTGATGTCTATTTCAAAATCCGAATCGGGCCCCAAGTTTTAAAAAACACACTGTGTACAGTCACCTGTAAAATTATGGGTGCACAAATCATCTCAAAAATATGTCCCATAGCTCTTATGTCAGCGAATTAAGAACTATGGGACATATTTTTGAATAAGTTGGCTACACCCATATTTTTACAGTTGACTGTAATATAGATACTGGACGATAACCCACAGTCTAAACCACAGGGGATAGGAACTTGAACCATCAAACTATGTGTTTCTTCAAATATTGCATAGCTAATATAATTTCATTTATATTTTAATATTTTTCTGAAATTTTAAAATTCATACCGACGTAGGGAGAAAAAGGGAAAGGAATGAAATGTGATAACCACTTCATGGGCATACGGTAGTCCTTTAATAATCTTTTACAGATGTATAGTTAGGTATTCCAGCTATATTTTTGTGTACCATCTGATCGGTTAAATGCTCAAAAATATGAATGACATTTTAAACCTTGGCGCGTGACAGATTTATCCCGCAAACAACATTAATCACGACAAATGGAGCGATCGCGACAAACAGACCGAGCCGGCAATCTGTCTTGGGCCTGTCGAAACAATATGAGTATCCGAAAACGATGACGAAAAATTACCTATTGTGTTTGAGGGCCCGGGGTACTATAAGGTCTGTATGTTTATAGATTTTCATATATTATATTGTTATTATGATGTTATTACTATATTTTTGTGTGCCCGATAAAGGGTTAAATCTGCATTAGATTTGATATCAGGTACGTACTACGTACAGTCGTACAGCGCATTAAATCTCGTTTTTTTTTGGTGCGAGCGTAATACATCGCATAGGTAGAGAGCTCAATATCGGCAAATAACGGTGTTTGTTAGTGGAGAGATTGATAATAACAAAACTTAAGTTTGTTCTTTAAGTTAAATTTCGCACTCTTAAAGCAAATAACATAATTATCTTTTTTATATCTATTATTTATACAAAAATAAATGAATATTAATACCTATTATAATATTTAAAACTTTCGCGTTTTGAATTCATTTTAACGCATATTATATTCGCAATAGACCCGTCTATGTATGTGAGATAATATGGATATTATTATTTTGTATGTCAGTTGCCCCATGTTACACGCTCAAGATTACAATCTTATATTTTACCACAGTTACTATTGAGATAAATATATAAGTGTAGGTAGTATGCCTAGCTTAGTGCTATGTGCAACTTTTTCTTTTAAATTCGTTTTTGATAGTGGTCAATAAAGAATACTTACTCCAAAACATGCGTTTAAATTTATTGCAATCTAACTTTCCATGAAACATCCCGTAACTTAATCAAATATTAACCTTACTACAATACCTTAAGGTCCAATATTCACTTGAGAGTGTTCATATGACTGTGACACGCACGTCGCGCGTCGTAAGTAGGGCTAGGGCGGGCGGACCAGTCGCGCTTCGCCCGCCGCCCTGAGCGCGCGTGTTTCGCCCGCCATTGGAATTACAACTTTACGTGTACGGACTAAAGTTCATACTTGTACGGAAGGAGTTAGTTTTTTGGTAAGTTGTATTACAACTATTTATTAAAACTCATTCTTAAATGATTTTCCGAATTTGAAAATAAAGTTTAGTTTTTATGTTAGCAAGTTTGTATGCGTCACATTATGTACTATAACCTGTGAAAAACACATCAGCATTTTGTCAAAATAATATGATATAATTATGAATCCATACGCTAATTATGTCAAAATCAGAATAAATAGGTTAGTAGCTTGTTTGTAAAAATATTTTTTTCACCACACCAGCTCGGAAAGGCTTACTTTCCACTTCAAAAACGGATAGCAAAGTTGCACTTTGCTATCAGTAATTCACATGTGAGGCAAAGTAAGCAAATGCAAATTTTAAGTTGTTTTCTTATGTTTGCTGGTAGAATTGACTTTTAAATGATGATTTTGGATGATAAATATTTAATAACATTCATTTGGATTTGATTTGGTTTGATATTTTACATTTAATATTTGCTTTGGGTTGGTGTGGTGAAAAATTTTGTCTTTAATCGGGGGAAAATGTTGTTTAACCCTCGTGTTTTTGAAACCCTTGCAACGCTCAAGATTCCATTTTTCGAACCACTCGCTACGCTCGTGGTTCAATTTTGGAATCTTTCGCTTGCTCGGGTATCAATATTAGCATGAGCGGTTAAACAACAACTTTGCCCCCTTGTAAAACAAATAACTATTATTATGAATCAGCCAGTCGTAAACTTAAATGTGAATCCGATACTGTCACATTTATTGTCAACTACGTGTATGTCAGGTGTGCAATAAAGAGTATTGTATTGTATTGTAATACGTAGTACTTGGCACCTTTTATTATTTATACAAATCGTGCCATACTCAGCAAAAAGACAACTAATAGGTAGCACACTCTTTGCTGACTTGGAAATCACATTTGTTTTTATCCAGTTTTTAAAATGAACCGACGAAAACACTCAAAGTTGTGTTTCCACCAAACAAGTTACCCCCAGTTATTAGAAACGTCGCAAACTCAGTTAACGGAACCGCCGTAAAACACACGCTCATATAAATCAGCCAGTTGACGGAAGAATAAAATATGCCGCAACTCACCAACTTCCAAAAACATTCCTTTACGACCCTATTACGTTATCCCACAGGCCATATTTGAATGAAACTACAGTGTTTTAACATTGTATCCAGTGCGTAAAACTTGGAGTCAGTTATTGCGTAACTTTTCCCATTGTAACGTGTCACCTTGTCCCCTTTGGGGGGTGCCTCGCCCCTCCAACCCCTAGATTAACCCGGTAATGGCTGGCTTAGATAGCTGACAGTTCAACCTTGAATAAATGACGCTTGTGTAAGAAATATATGGATCTTACTGAGAGAACAAGTTCCCGTACCTACTTACTGAATTGTTTAGATCTGAAACATACGTGAATGAAAAATAAAACATATATGTACATAATTGAGAATTCATTATATTAGCAAATATGTTATATTAATCTATTAAGTTACGCATGTTACGATATAATAATACTTTACTTAGTTTGATTATGATTAATCCTGTCGATGTATTAATAATTGTTACAAAAATGTTTAAGGATTAAGTTGTCAATACATATGCGTTTTAAAAACTATCCCTACAAAACTAAATAATAAAGTCTAGTTTAGTCTATATAGTTTTCAAATACCTACGCCCAAGCGATAAAATAAAGGATGCGCCAAATTGCAGTCATAAACATGCGATCTGAGGATTTCTTTACTACCGTCCGCGGTGTGAACCCAATTTAATGTGTTCCCCTGGCCAGGAAAACATATTTATGACCTAGCGCCGATGTTGTGTAAAATAAACATTAATAAATTATCTACTTACCTTTTAGTATGGTTTGAAAGTGTATCTCGGAGTAAATACTAAATTTGGCAAGATGTTTTCATTTTATGAGGAATATTGAGGAAATTATGAGGTTACTCGTACATCTTCAAAAATATTCCTGCAATAAAAATTTTACCAAAAATATATTTCTTGGATGATTTGATTGCTAGTTCCTAATTTGCTTGCTAGGTACCTACTAACCATCATTACTTTTTGAACCAGTCTAATTTCTGAAGCGTGAAAGTAGTACAAAATTTCCAAAGGCTATTTTAAAGTTAAGCTTGTTAATTAATTTGCACAAATTGTCGAAGTTGTCATAATTTTCCAGCAAAACTCTAATTAAACTAATTGGAAACAGAATTGGGTCAACCCGAACACAATCGCACGGAAAAATCGTCAATCCTGAAAATTGGGAGCATGCGAATTCACAAAAATTGAGTTTAATTTAAATCCAAAGCGAAAAGTGGTGACTTGATATTCCGCAACTGTTCGGACGTGCACAACTCCGGATTGAAAATGCAATATGCAGGTTCGGTACTCTGCTTGGTTCCGCGAGAATTGGCGAATCAATTCCTTGGGAAAGCTTGGGTATGACCTCCAGACCCAACTCTTTTTGTTCCCATTGATGAATATTGTGATTTCTCTTTCGTAGAGTATTATGCCGGAAGGAGTTTCGCTATTTCTTTTGTTTTTTAAGACTATGAAGTGCGTGCGACTTAGTGTCCGTGGTTGTGCAACTACTTTTTCAATAATTACTACTAATGATCCAGTCCTCTATCTTCTGATCGTGTTCTTATAAAATAGGTGCTTGACAACGACCCGAAGTAACTCCTGAATATCAGTCCGACCGTGCTCAGTATCAAATGGGAATGACATCCTAGGCCGTTGCAGCAGACGCCTATTAAGTATTGAGGCGCTTTGGTTTTCAGAGCTTTTCGATGCACTTAAACTACTGGAAAAAATACCTTGCAACTACACACATTTGAGTATTATGTAATTTTATGTATTCAACTTCGCTAATACTTAGAGATCTATTCTATTAATTCTTCGGGGAAAAACCAGTAGACTTATTTTGTAAATACAGCTTTCCTTCAGTAATAAACATTGGTCCAAAAATAAAGTTAATCAAGTGCGTTTTTGTATCGCTATGACTCTCTAGATCCCTGTCCATAAGATGTCACAGCATGCGCACATTCGGCTGATAAGGGCGGCACAGTTTCAGAGCACCCTATCACGAGTGTCACGACAATCCGCCATCGCCGTGAATGGCCCGGAACCTACTTCGGGCTTAATGGACTCGCACTTATAGGGACAAGGTATGAGCGCGTCGCGAGGACTGTAAAAAAGCAATATGTGAAAACTATTTAAGGGGCAATATTTAGACGGTTTAGTAATCGTCGTTAGAATAGGTGTGTCTCCGTCTCAGGCATTAATGAGAGGCCGTGAGCTACTGTAAGTTTTTTGGCAGAAATTAAATTTTTGATAGGTACAAGATTTTATCGCTGACTGTACTTTCTTTCAACAGGGTAACTAATACTCATCGAGATATTTCTAACAAACCCAAACACAATTAGATGGAGTTGTTTTATCACAGTTCCTCCTATGGCAACCTTCTGTGTCCATTATCAGATCAGCTCGATGGTATCATAATATTGCATTGTAATCCAACCTTGGGTATGTATAAGTTTCAGCTCAATCAAATGAATGAATCGAATGGAAAGTGGGTCTTATTTAGCTTGCAAGACCCGAACAAACATATAACAAACAAATATTACAAGTTAAATAAAAGCTGGGACAAGATTAACCCTTAATCAAATAACGAGAAATTATTTCCCACTTCATTCTAATTTACGAAATATTTTTTTTCTTTTTAATGCCAGCACTCAGCGATACCAACCATACAGATTTAAAATCTTAGTAACATTTTGAATTTGTAAAATGGCAACACTTTTCTAATGGCCGCCATTTGTGAGCGTACGTTAAAGTCAATGTCAGTTGTCGTAATTTTTTTTGCAATAACAACAGTTTTTTTAGTGTTTTGAGGTTAAGTGCGAAAAAAAATCTGGTAAGTGCATACACTGAATACTATCATAAACTAGACTTATTTTCCCTGTGTTTTGTTTGAAAAGAATTGTGACAACGATATGATTTAGCCAAGATTTTAAGGTTTTAATAAGTGGGAAATTATTTCCCATTGTTTGTTCCTGACCTTACGATTTACAAAAAATTCGTAGGTTTCTATCAAGTGGGAAATTATTTCCCAGTGTTTATTCTCCATCTAAATTTTAATTTGTTTCCATATATCAAAATATATGCCCGTTTGTCTGTTTCACAAAAAAATCTGTGCCTTCTTTTTGTTTTCTTTTTTCTTTTATTTATTTCTTTGATTTTTGAAGATAACGTTAAAAAATCATACTTGAATTTCAAGCAAAGCCGGGGGCAGCTACTAACTAGTAAAAAGTTCGTAACCGTATCGGACAATGGGAAACTATTTCTCACTTCATTCAAAATTTCGCTATTCCGTAACGGATAACGGGGAATTATTTCCCACCGCAAAACCCCCCTTTCCCGCCCACTTAATTTTTTTAAATATATTTTTTCGTAATCTACGGACCCAAATTACCTAAAAACCATTCTTAGTTTTCAAAAATCTCATAAAAAGTGTTCCGTTTGATTAAAGGTTAAATTTTCTTCAGCAGAGTCGGTTAGTTCGTAACCTTCTTAAATGTCGCTCCCGCTGCTCTCTTACACCTGCCCTTAATGCAGCCTCCACGAGTTTGAGTGCGCGCCGATGTACCGACTCTTTAAGAACTGGCACACTTACTCCGCACCTTCGGCTTAAAGCCTTTAGTTCAACGAAAAGTAATAATTTTTGAATAATACCATGTAAAATTATACCGTCCATGAACCTATCATGAAATGAAAATAGAAAACTTTCAGGTCTGTGTCCAACTTTTTTTCTCTACATCACTTTCTCTGTATAAGAATAGAATAGAATGAAGAATAGAATGTTGACATGTAAACTGGTTTTATGAATAAAAATGATTATGATTATGATTAAGTATCCCAGATATTATAAAAATTGACAGATCGATTGTCCAATGACTACTATCATAAACATACAAAAAGTAATTAAGTAGTATACCTACTTAAACTTGGTCATATTACTACCATTCATAGAAGAACTGGAATTACTGTACGCTTCCTTCAATGTTTGACCGGTCTCATACCCGCACAGATATTTCCAAACAAATTTTACCTTTTTATTTAGTTTAGATAAAAATTGCTATTCACCAGCAAACCGAAATTTGCTTTTCATCCACAGCACACTCGTAAATTCCCTGGTCGTGTACTTGATAGAATTGGTTCAGCCTTCCACCGAAATAATGAATTCTCAGTTCCATTTAGATTCCCGCAGTGGATCCCGCAATGCGTGCGCCAAGACGCACCAAATAAAGTCAGTTTTTTATCCAACAATTTCCGCCATTCACATGGAATTTTATTAAATAACAGGAAAACGCCGCATGGTACTGAATGAATGAATGAATGAAAATTTTATGCTGCGTACTATGAATGGCGCACAGTCACTGTTAAAATATTATTAAAATTTTAATACTGTTTTTTACCTTATATTATTCATGTTACATTTGTAAACTGTCATAAAGAATATTTATTTATGTATTTATCATTGACGGATAATACAAGAATATAAAGACAAATACAGTAAATCTTAAAAAATATACTCGAAGTTATGCAATTTCTTGGGTACCTAGCACCCGGGTAATACACAATTTATAATAACATTATAATCCAACTAGTAGCTATAGTTAGAAGCTACTTATTTAGTTCGAAATTTGTATACGTATTTTAAGTCGTTAAATTGCGTAGTAGGTTCGATAGCTTAAGCACACTCTATTTAATACTTATAATTTTAGTAGGATTTAGGGTTTCTTTGGTAAGACTAAAAATGTTCACAAAGAGATATAATAAAAACCATGTTTTTTGTAGGTACAGCTATAATTGGTGTTCCAAAATATTTTGATTAAGTTTACATCCAATCCAATATGCTCGTACCAATCTTCGATCCCTCGTAATGCAAACTTTTCCTCAATCGCATCCCCTGTAATTGCGTTCCCTATCCTATCCTATCCTCTCCCTTGTTCTGATATCCTTAAATTGGTCAAACACGCCTCTAGGATCATCCCTGCCAAAAACAGCACTAATATAAGATAACATAAAGATAATAATTTATTTTATTTCAGTCCTAGTCCTAGTTGGTAAACACTAATGCGTAAGAATAAGTGACAATAGTAAAATCAGTTTGAACAAACATTTTGATATTAAGAAGTCATAGCTGGTTTGTAAAAATTGAAGTTGCTTGATTTTAATTTAATATAATATTTTTATCTCACTATTTAATTATTTTATTTAGTTAGAGGTCTAAAAGTATTAGTTGATTCAGTCTAAAGTTACAATATTAACAAGTTAATGAATAAACTCCTTGCTTCCACCCCTCAAGCGGTGTCCCGTCCCGAGCAAAGGTAATAGTGCAATTAAGCTCCCAACATTTTCGTAAGAATTATGAATAATTCAAACTTTCTAACTAAAGTAATACACCTGATGAAAGTTCCAAGTACATTCGGAGCAAAAGTTGTGTTATCTAACGTTACTTTCATATCCTTACATTCTCGGCATGGGGCGTTTATAAGGAACTTTGTTACTTGGTTTTAGCAAGTTAGCAAGAAGGAAAATAGAAAATCTCTTGATTTCATCAAATGTTCATAAATGTTATTTAAGAAAACCTGTTCTGGATTTTACTTACTTTGTTGTGCGTAGACGAAGATAACTTGCTTTATTACTTAAGTACTTACAAACTATTGCATTTGTGCTAAATGAAATACAATCTTAAATTCTGGTTTTTCGTTAATGTCGTGTCGCGTCGTTGATGTGGATGTTAATGTCGTTATTAACTAAAGTTGATTGAATCACTTTGATCGTTAGTTAAAATTATAGAAATGTTTTCTTTAATGTTTTTTTTAACTTCAACCCTTACTGAGGCGTGTTTTACATAGAACGCGTGTAGGGTATCTGTTTGTCTATCTGTGTCTATCATTTAAATGCAACTTCACAGTTGTTTGGTTAAAGTTCGTCTTCTAACCAATCGGTTTTCAAATCCTGTCGACTCACTACCTCACTAGTCATTACTAGCGTATTCAGACGCCTATCTCTCACGCTTCCCTGCTCGCCATTGAATGAACGAATGAGTGACTGAGCCAATCGATTAATTAGGTGAGGAATCAGTTTTGTTGTAACTGATGTGAGCGGCGGGATTGTATTGGTTACCGAGAACGGATTTAAAATTGGGTTATTTATAGATAACAGTAGTTAATGTATAATTTTACAGAAGAAACAGTAAAGAAAGTATAGTCATTATATTAAGGCTAGGCTGAGAACTTATTGGTAAAAAACGTATTGGCGTTTATTGTAGACTATTCTACCTATGAAATGTAAACTAGCAAGTCACATTTTTATGTAATTTCAGTGTTTAGTTTGACTTCCTTGTAGTCGACGACATCATTTGTTTTTCATTCAAAATATTTTTAGGTCAGGTTCAGCTTTATGTACAGTTAAGAAACGTAAAGGAAAAATAATCCACAAAGGAGGGAAACCTCTGAATCCTCGCATTTAAATTGAGCAGAATGTAAGGCTGCTGTTCTGTGCACCGCACATTCAATAGGTTTCAACCCGCGGATACGAGCCTCCGCTTGTCTTCCGTTTTACATTCCCTCCGGGAGTCCCGCAAGGTCGTATCTTCGGTCTTAGTTTCATTCTAATTACAACTTTATTATACCTCGAGCAAAGCTTGTTCTTCTTTCCTTTACTTTACGCTGTATTTTTTTTTGTAAAATTACTAGTCGATTTTGTTTTTTCCTTCGAAGAAACCGCGACGTAATCAAGTAAGAAAAAATAAAGTTTTGATAAGATTTCGACTGTAATGAACCCGATCGGGTTGTTTATAGCATTCAGCTTCGAAATATCGAAGGTCAAGAGAAAATTGGTTACATTCCGTCTGATTGTTTTCATCCGATCTGACAGAATTGCGAACGGAGGAAAGGTTTTTGCTTTTTGTCGTTTTTATTAAACTAAAAGGACTGTCTTGCTCGTATCGCCTTTACATGTTTTATAGGCACTTCACGTCAGGTAGTCATCTCTACCCCCCTCACAAGCTATCCCTCTTCCTCGTAAGGTCATTTTCCTTAAGTGCCTTATCCATTTGAGCTTTCACATCACATCGCAAATGATGCTCTCCGCGAGGTCGCAATATTGCCGCGAACACGCCAAATAATTCACCATTTGCATACAAACTGTCCTCCGCCCCTCATCACTGCACGCCACAGCGATACCTCCCGACATCACGTTTTACAACTCCTGCGTATTCAGAACTACAATGAGTGTTTGCCCTTCGTACGCGTCAATGGATTATGATGTATCTAAAGTGGTCTAAGCATTTGAAACTTCGTTATTGTTACCTTGTGAGTGATGGAGTTTTTATGTTCATTTCCTTTTGAGTTTGAAAACTTGACGCTCCTAACGTTCAGGCTGCAATTTGTGGCAGCTGCGCAAAACCACAGTCTTGAAACCAAATGAACGTATCTACGCATTATGTTTTTCGAAAATACGCTCATCTCGTTGTAACCCGCTAAGTATACCCGCCGGAGTGATGCGGACTTTATTAAATACACCCACAAGAGCGAACTTCACTTTGCTTAACAAAACTGCTTTCAATTTTGGCTTAAAAATGTTGGTCCTATTAAGAGCTGCTTTTGTGGTTGGAAACAAGCTAGGTATTCCTTTTTAAGGAAGCGCCGTAATAAAGTGGGGTTATAGTTGCTTCGGGAAATGGGAAGTGTGCTTTTGTTTAATTAGTTCGATGCTGTGAAAACATTACCTCTGAATATTTTATTATTTTGTGTATGTAATAATGTTACTCTACGAGTATATTAAGATTTATCACATTTATAAAGTTGTTGTTATAATGTGAAGAAAATTTGTTATTCTTCTGATATTCAAATTAAGTGTACATACAATTAAATTTTAATTATTTAAAGTCGGTAATGTTTATAAAGCTATTCGAAATTGGGAAATTTTACTAAATGTAAAGTCTTATGTTAATACATTATATAGCACAAAAATGAGGCACCAAACTTTAAAGAGAAAACTTTAATCTCCGAAGCCTTCTCAAATCAGGCCAGCGAAGGCTCTCATTAGGCATTTTAATTAAGAGGGGCAGTCGGCTACGCCGCAGGTACTCGGAGTACCGCAGGGGAGAGTTTTTAACCCACATTTGTTTAAGACAATGGACTATGGTTAGGTAGTGTCGATTAGTTGGAGGATTTAATTAAAAGGAAGGCAGTATATATGAACGGGTGTGTTAGTTTGGTATGCTTAATGGGTTTGGTAAGTCGGTAAGAATCTCAATATGTTGTACTCGCAATAATTATACAGAAGGAGCTTTTACTCAAAATTTTACTGTTCAATTGTTGCAACAATTATGGGAACAAATATTATGTTTGTAAAACTCTTGATAATCATTCACTCATGCTAAATATACTGTCGTCCCCAATACTAACTGTCCTAACTGACAATTATTTTACTACAAATATGTCAGATGTTCACCGATGGTCGATTAAGATTGTTGTAAACTATATGTATTCCAACATTTTCTTTAGAATTCTTAAGGTGGGATTCCACCAGTGTGCGGCACAGTGCGGCACAAGCATATTCATTATAAAAATGATTATGCCACCCACTGGTGGAATCCCGCTTTAACGTTTGTCCCACCTATTTATTTCTCGTAAAGCGTAGCTGCTGGCAAGGACTATAATAACCCCCAGACGTAATATTAGCAGCGCAGCGTTACCAAAACTTTTGTACGGCAAAAAACTGAAGGATTACCATTTTCATCAGCCCCATAATGGAGTCTTTGTAATCCTGTCTCAGCGGCGTGATTAAGCCGGCACAATGGAGCGGCTGCCGTACAAATATGTCCGTAAAAGTGACAATTTGGATCGCTGCTTGTTATGTTGATTTGTTTTAGATTCATAATATTATGATGTTATAATGTTAAAAATCTGTGGCAAATTATTAGTTAGTTACTTTATGATTTTATCATATTCATATTTGTCTTACACATTCACCGCAACAAGTCTCATGATGAATTTAAATAAATAAAACTATGTATGAAAACTTCATTATATTAATGTAATGAAAAGAGATGCGACTGCAACAAATTATTTAACAATTTATTTTGTTATTAAGTTTTCTGACAACTCTTATCTAATGCTTACAATGGATAGCATTAGTTCCTGTATATTTTTTTCATTTATTGGTTTTCTTGTCTTTTTGGAAATACTTTATTTTTTATTTATTAAATTTGATATGTTTTCTGATAAAACGACGCATTAAGTTTCTTGCGCCGGTATCCTCTCGGGGCTACGGTTTAGGGTTAGAACCGGTGGTAGTTTTTGGCATTCATAAGGGTATTGTTACCTATATATATGCCTAAACTAAACAAAAAAACTTTCAGTTTCACTTTGGCCTAAATTTCCAGTTTTATAATTATTTATATTAGTTGGTATGGTAGCCGACGCTAGGCAGGCTCATAGCTCATATAAACCTATATGCAAATAACCCACGCGTGCTTTAATAGTCTCCTTTGTCTCCATTTATAGCGACGCGACCTGTTGCCTTATTGTGCCGTTACTCACTTTCCGGCTTTTAATTATTTTTTATTGATATTGTTGCCATTTTTAATCACTCTTTAAAGTTGGTGAGGATACTTTTGTTTCATGCATGTTTTATTTTTATTCTTTCGCCTTTAAATTGTGTCGGTGCATACATATTATGAAACAAAGTACATTTCTTTAATTGCTTTATCATATCATTATGATATGTCAACATCCTTAACAATATACATACCTATATTATTCCGTTCGTATCTCTTTATTTTTACAAGGATCAATTTATTCATTTTAATCAGGATTGAATTTCAATAGAAGGTAATCATGAATAAATTGGTTACATCAGTTGGGAAATTTGATAAACTTTTTATATTTTCTTTACCTACATAATTTGATCTACCAAACACAATGAATACCTGAACCATAGTGTAATTAACACCGATTGCATCAATAATTACTTTTCCGTATTCGGTACCTTTTCCTGAACTGTTGATCTTTATTCACAACCAACATCTCCACAAAGAGAGACTTGGAATGTTACATCAACTTTACATTATTGAAATCATCTTTTGTTTTGTTGCAGGATAGCGAATGTGCGGTTCCGGTTCTGATCGTGGTTGCGCCGTCGGGGGTCAAAGTATGCGACCCCGAAGATCAGGTAGGTAGATATTTTTTCACTTTTTTTTTCATATCCAGCCTTATTTTGTAATACAATTTAGTCGTTAATCAGTGTTTGCACTGGCTTGATCAAGAGATATTGTATTGTACATAGTATTTCCTTCTCTTACTTTTTCTGTAAAACAATTAAGCAGGTAATAGGTATTACAACTGAAAATTAATTAACATTCATATTTTAAAAACTATTAGGATTTATTAACTGTCTTGGTTTGAGTAAAACAAATATTACCTATAGGGGTAAAGTATTCAACTTGGTCAGGTTCACATACCTAATGTAGTTAGGTTTACATAAAATTACCTAACTTAAATTGAGGTACAAAGGCGAACCTATAAGGGATCCCTCTAAGGGAATAAATCGGATCCAAACATACTGCACAAATGAAACAAAAATTGCTTACGACATTGCTTACGACTTTAACTTGCCATGGTATTTGGCACAAGACACAATTGCACAGTGAAACTAAAGGGTAGAATGTATGTTTCTCACACCTGATTTTTTTCCAGTATCACAGATCAAACATGTTTTTCAGAGTGTGCGCATGTATCACGCGCTGCGCCGCATCTCGTTCGCGACGTGTGAGAGTGCGCGTTCGCTGTTCGCGTTCGTGGCGCGCGAGCGCGCCGTACCGCGTGCCGAACCGTTCGCAGAACACGCCGAGCCCGCGCCGAGGCACTACTGCCACGCCTTCAGGACTGAGACGCCAGAAAAGGTCAGTAGGGTACATATTCTAGAAGATGTTCCTGCAGTGTGCTAAGCGAGAAAAGCGGATGTCTGTTCACTTGCTGTTCACGTTCGTGGCGGGATTGACACGCCCTTAAAGATCAGGGAGTGGTACAATACAGAGGACTTTTGTCGCATGTCAAGCGTTACTGGGGTGGAGAAATATAGTTATGTACCTACTTACAAATTGACTAATGAAATTCCGTTGAAACAGAAACTCCAAAATAGTGCTTACATAGGACACGTACAGAATTTAGGGTCTGCAATACAAACTACATAAAGTAGTAAGCGTTATACCTAATAGCTGGATTTCACGAAGGAGCTAAACGAAAAACACTGATTTAATGTTCATTATTTATCTGTTTTGTAAGTATCTAAAATAGTATATTGGTGATATAAATGCTCAAAATCCTGATACTTCACAAAATTTCATAATTTTTTTTTCTGTAACAATCTGTAAATCTTATTACAAACATATAAGGTACACCAATGGTCAGTCAAAAGTACACACCTCAGAATTTATTAAATTTAGTCTAAACGTTCCGCTATCTCTAAACTGTAGCAAACTCCATGTTAATCGTAGTGAATACAAATTGGCCTTCCTAAACCGTTTGCTCGTGTATAAATTCGGTGGCCGATTTCGATTCAAAAAATGTTATGGTTTTGATCTTGTTTTGATACGACTCTGTGTCATCAGCCAACTCACGCTCATCAATAAGTGCGATCTAAATGTCTTTCGAGACGACTTCAAAATTTCATTTCGTCAGAATCAGCAGGAGCCGCTAACACACATTGGTTTTCACGGTCAACGTCGTATCAAAGTAAGAACCATATAAAATAAAAACCATATAAAATTGTTAAAACGGAAGCGGCCTCACGGTGCATTTCTCGCGTATCTGTTTTATTCAAATTGGGTGCAGGTATTGCCCACTCCTGAATACTTGTAAACCTGATTTAGGACTTGCGAATACTAGTAATGTTTATACGGTAAAGTAGGATAATCGAGTACCTAATAAATATTATATCACACTAGCTTCTGCTCGTGACTATATACTTTACTGTAGAGGTTATTCAGTTGTTATTGTGTAATTGAGCAATAAATATCTTAATATTAGGTTCCCACAACATCAGCATTCAGATTTTTCTGTTTTGGTTTTGATATTTATATGATACGAATGTTCGCGAGCATTTCCGCTGCGAGTCGTGTCACCACTACTATCGGCTCGATTCGGAAAATGAATTAGATTTCTACTAGACTTCAACAAGTTACGATACGGATCATTTAAAGATATTTGTAAGATAGATACCTATGTTAAATTTGACGTTTCCGCGATTCTGGAGGTTCACTTGAACGATTTCGACAAGTTATGACTTAGATATCCAAGTCACATCTAGTCGATATCTAATGTAGATCTAGTTGATCTCTAAATCGTCTCAAGATCTTGTGATTATCTCAAAATCCGAATAGGCCTATATGATTATAAATTCTAAAGTAACTTTGTATGTCTGTCTGTTATTTCTTCACGCTTAAAACACTGAAACGATTGAGATGGCATGGATATAGTTCGAGAGTCGGAGAGGGAAAATAATAGTTTTTTTTTTCAATCGATGTTGTGGTGTGGTGTGAACATACGGACGAAATCGTGGGCAGAAGCTACTTGGTAAGACTTCTTGTCATGAGCCGAAATCGCCTGAACAATTGAGTGAAATACCACGGCTATCTATAGATCAAGTTCATTCTAAAATAATAGGTATTATTCGTGAAATTCTTTATAATTTATCCCCTATAAAATAAAAAATTAAATAACATAAATAAAAATAACACATATCTAAGTAAAATTCAAATGAGATTCTATTTCAGATAACATCGCTCACCGTTAACCCAGTCATATTTCTCCCATCGCGATTGTACCCAAGCAGAATTGATAAGGATTCTGAGACCTCGTATCGCTATTTTTCATGTGATTTCAAATACTACCTTAATTCCGGGAGGATAAAGCTTATAATCGAAGAACAAGCTTCAAGTTGATGGGAGATTAGAAACGTTAGACGTTAGTAATGGGTGTAACCTGGACTATCGTTAGGTAATTCAGGCAGAGTTGCAATGGGTGCATTTGCATGGTTTGGCTTGACCATGGGCTCGCTACGGTAGGAATCCCGCCGCTTTAAGCGACTTGTATTGAGCAATGGTCTAAGGAAGAAGTTTTCAGGAAACTATACCTCGCGCTTCAAATGACGGTCCCTATGACAGTTCCTTTAAGTTTCTTTTGGTTGGGCATAATTTAAAAAAATAATGAATGCAATAAGTTTTTACCTCATTTTTATTACATAAATATTATGTGCTAACTGACAAAAAATGTTTACTAACATTTTACGTGACAGCTATTACATATAAATATATTATAAAAAAATCATTGTAATAGGGACCATCATTCGACGCGACAGGCATATTATCTAATTCAAGTTATTTCGTATAGACTTTAAAAAATACGAGTACGTCTTACCTACTCGTAATAAGACTTAAGTATCATCCTGCATACCACATAAGTATCACATACATTGTTGGTAGGTAGGTATTTATAGTTTTCCGCTAAAGGACCATGGGCACTTTAGTATGGAGTCTGGTCCATATCCTCAATACTTATGAAACCTATGCCAAATGATAGCTTCAATGCTATCATTTATTTCATACTATGACAGTTAAGTCGAAGTCGCGGGCCAACATGGTCTTTGTTATATAAATAGAACCCAGTACGGCAACGGTTTCACCATAGTATGTTTTATTATAATAGAAAGAAAACGACACGTTATGCATTTTATTATCATTGTATTTATATTAATAAAAAAATAACATAGGTTGGTATTATATAGGTATCTACCAACCTACAATATTAAATATCTACAATTAATACCTATGTCGTTTTCTTTCTATTATAATAAAACATACTATGGTGAAACCGTTGCCGTACTGGGTTCTATTTATATAAAAAAGACCATGTTGGCCCGCGACTTCGACTTAACTGTCATAGTATGAAATAAATCATAGCATTGAAGCTATCATTTGGCATAGGTTTCATAAGTATTGAGGATATGGACCAAAATTACTCATTGTCCTTTGACAACCACAATATGGTTTGCAATCGTTTAGTTAACCCTTAATCAAACGGAACACTTTTTATGAGATTTTTGAAAACTATGTAAGTATGGTTTTTAGGTAATTTGGGTGTGTAGATTACGAAAAAATATATAAAAAAATTAAGTGAGGGGAAAGGGGGGTTTTGCGGTGGGAAATAATTTCCCGTTATCCGTTACGGAATAGCAAAATTTTGAATGAAGTGGGAAATAGTTTCCCATTTTCCGATACGGTTACGAACTTTTTACTAGTTAGTAGCTCCCCCCGGCTTTTCATGGAATTCAAGAATGATTTTTTAACGTTATCTTTAGAACATCTAAAAATAAATAAAAGAAAACAAAAAGAAGGCACAGATTTTTTTGTGTAACAGACAAACGTGCATATTTTTTTATATATGGAAACAAATTAAAATTTAGGTGGAGAACAAACAATGGGAAATAATTTCCCACATACTAAAACCTTAAAATCTTGGCTAAATCATATCATTATCACAATTCTTTTCAAGCAAAACACAGGGAAAATAAGTCTAGTTTATGATAGTAATAATAATAATATAATGGACCGCGAAGTAGCGTACTACAAGTACTTACCTGCGCCTGTTCTCGAGAATGGTCGTGCCACGCTCTATTGGGATCGATCTATCATCACTGACAGGACTATTGTCGCCAATAAGCCTGACATCGTGCTGATAGACCGATCGCAGCGCCGGGCCGTGCTCGCCGACGTCACCATCCCCCATGATGAGAATCTCGTGAAGGCCGAGAAGGACAAGTCCAGCAAGTACCTAGACTTAGCTCACGAGATTACCGCCATGTGGGATGTTGACTCGACGATCATTGTTCCGATAGTTGTGTCAGCGAACGGTCTCATAGCGAAGAGTCTCGACCAACACCTAGAGAGACTCTCGCTGGGTGGTTGGATCAAGGGTCAGATGCAGAAGGCGGTAATATTGGACACGGCGCGTATAGTACGTCGGTTCCTCACTCTGCGGCCCTGACCACCGGCAGCTTGGGCCAAGCTCCGCTGCCGGCGGCACCCTAGGTTAGGTTTTTTATAATGTGTTTATATGTATTTTTTATTGTTTTGTAAGTGTTTTTATATTTTACTTTTATATTCATATTATAACAAACCTAACTTAAGACGAAAAATAAATAAAGAGAATAATAATATAATAATATATCATATATTCAGAATAAAATTATTCCATATGTGAACACTTAAATAAAACTTAAACTATATACATTTTAACTTAAAAACTAGGTAGACAACATGTGCATCTGGTTCCAGTAGTACTGGAAGGGACTATCTTCCCGTCCTGCCACTGTTTCCAGGAGACTGTTGGGGCTACCGGCGATACGATACCGGCGATATCGGCGATAGTATACAGTGTATGCACTTACCAGATTTTTTTTCGCACTTAACCTCAAAACACAAAAAAAAACTGTTGTTATTGCAAAAAAAATCACGACAACTGACATTGACGTATCGTCACAAATGGCGGCCATTAGAAAAGTGTTGCCATTTTTCAAATTCAAAATGTTTCTAAGATTTTAAATCTGTATGGTTGGTATCGCTGAGTGCTGCCATTAAAAAGATAAAAAATATTTCGTGAATTAGAATGAAGTGGGAAATAATTTCCCGTTATTTGATTAAGGGTTAAATTTATTGAACCATAGAAAGTTTTGACTATGACAGTGAAAATAATATTTTTTATTCCTCCTATCAAAAAGTCTCGTTTAGTTTTGGTCATTTTACGTTGTCACGTTTTATATTTTTTCCGCCAGACCGCTCGTCTCTTCTCGTTGGCACTATACCTCGAAGTATCTATTCCTCAATGCACTCGCTATGATTCTAACTTCCCTCGTTGCCCGCCGTAAGTGTTGTGCGATGAGACTTGTGCAGACGCCAAGTCGGTGAAGTTAGGCATGTGTCAGGATGCTTGATAGAGGTTGGTAGGAGGTCTTTGCATTAAAGTAATGATATTGGGTGTTTGATATTATAATTTAACCTTTTATTACAAGTTGCACAGAAAAACACCGGTTTGTTTAACGGGTATATTTGTTGATGCCCGTTACATGGTGTCATGTAATATGTTTCTGACTTCAATCAAAATCAAATTTCATCAAATTGTGAGCGATTTACTTACTATTCAACAAAGTACCTACACAACACCCCCACATACTTCTCGTTTCAAATGTTGGTCTCTATGACAGTTCATTTTTATAAGGAGTTGCTGTTACGTAAAATTTTTGGAGACTTTTTCACAATAATTTATTTAGAACTGTAACACTTAAATAATAAAAATACGGTAAAAACAAATTGCTTCGATTATTTTTTTAATTAAGACCAACGAAAAGAGACTAAGACTAAGTACCTAACTATCATAGGGATGTCGAAGTGACTGTCATCATTCGCGGCGAGAGGTATTAGCGGTTTGAATTCTGTTATTTTTAATAAAACTTAAATATTATTAAGATTCTTATGCCTACTTAGAATGTCTCAAAAATCGATAAAAAGACAAACTTTCAAACTTCTTATTGCTACTTTCAATCCATTTCAATCCAGGTATAATGCTTGTTAAATGACCGCAAAACCTATTTCTGCGGCCCAGTCCAGGTCCTGACAAATCGCCGGCATCCCTAATCACGCAGCTAATTCGGTGCTAAATTCATGCGGTTTTGGCGCAATCCAGCGCTAAATTCGCGCGGTTTCGGCAATTTGGCGCTGGACGGCGATAAATTTGGGTAAAAATCACGATAATTACCCGCAATCAGTGCACAAAATAATGGTGTTAGGAAGTATACTGCTTTGAATTTGGGCGACTGATACGCGGCTGAAAATACATTACGATTGCACTATATTCCTTGACGTGAATTATTGTATTAAATAAATATTGTAGGCGTAATAATATTATAAAACCTTTAGAGCTTATAATTGAAAAACTTTTTATCCGCAATGAAAGGGTAGTTTTAAGAGTTGAGACAATCCTGGGCCAAATTATAACAGTAAAAAATCTCACGTTAGCTTAAGCAATCACTACGACCTGTAACTCACGATATTATCAATTTCATGCATAATTTCTGTATAATTACTTAGATAACATCTCAAGAAATAAACATCAAACGGTTACGTTTGCGAAAGCTCTGTTGATTAATTTGACTCGTGACCTAAAACTTGGAATTGCTACATTCTTGATATCAGTAAGGAATGCAGTACTATTCACGGACAACAAGTTTTATTGATTCGTGTGTGATTAAGTACCGTAGTGTAAAAGTGTGCCTAATTTGCTCTAGAAGTATAAAATTATTAAATCATATTGTGGTATTTGATATGTATTAATGGTGATTTAAAGTAGACTAGTAAGTAAGGTAAGGTATCACTAGTATTATGTTGTAACACTTAAATGAGGTTGTGATATAGTTTTATTAACAATTAGCCAGTGGGGAGCAAATAAGGCACATTTTACGGTACCTACACACTACTAACGGCACGGTAGTACTTGAACTTTTTGACGCTTATTGTAACATTCCATTTCTAACCGCAGCTGCACTACCAGTACTGAACGCGTCGCTGTCATTGTCAATTTCCATAATAAAATGAACAGTATTGCAGCTGCAGTTGGAAATGGTATGTCACCATAATCCTTAAAATATTTTGAAGTTTTAAACTCACGTCCTATCGGACGCCCCAGATATCGCTGGTGCGACATGGTGGAGGCGGACCTGCGCGAACTTCGAGTCAGCAATTGGCGAGAGGTCGCACAGGACCGAGAAAAGTGGCGCTGCCTTGTGTCGGAGGCCAAGTCTCATTTTGGGTCGCTGAGCCAACGGAGTAAGTAAGTGAGTAAGTTTAAACTCACGATTTACGTACCTATTTATTGAGTACCTATTTATTAAATAGTTGCTCGCTTGTTTAAGACAAACCTTGAGAATGAAATATTATTTGAACCAGTTTAACCAGTCTACAGTTACCATGAAAAAACTGATGTCATAATAAACTCAAATTATTCAAGGAACATAAATTTGGATTTACAAGACCTGCATTATCACGTGTAATTTTAGATAGTTTAGGATCTTGCACACATTGTGATTGGCATTACTAGGTCTTGCTTGAGCAACTTTCACTTCGAGCAGGCTTCAATCAAACTGGCTGTTGCGTTATCATAAGGCACTTCTTATCACACATTCCCAGGATTCCGACGATTTGGAGGCGGTGGGTCAAATCGTGACTCGTTCCGCGACGCAAGCGCATCCAATGGATTGCCGGCCGGCAATTGCTATTCATGCCTTGTGTGTTTTTTGTGATAATTGGTCTGTAGGTGTACTTATACTTATGTGAACAATACAAATATTTGTATTGTTATACAAATATTTGTATTGTTCACTAAAACATCAAAATACTTGTTACTTGTTTTTCATTTTCTCCATAACCTGTGTTAAAATACTAGCTGTCTGGTAAGCCTGTGAGAATAGAGTTTTAGGTGCGCTACTACTATTGGGTAGCAATCTTGCGCGAGATGGAAGCGCAGAAAGCTTTTTGTTAACCCGTTCCGTTCGCGAATTGCATCGGTATGCGACTTTCGTTTCGTGTCGTTGCACGTGACCTTGAAAGAAGCTTGTAATAGCACATTTAGATTTTCAAAATATGACATTGATCTCAGTCCGTCTCTCTAATGGGTCCACGAAATAGCTTCTTATTGTAGATTCATTGATGAATAATTATGTTTATTTTTTAACCTTTAATAGAACAGAGCATCAATTTTCTGCAAATGAGAAACTGGGTTCGATTTATAAGTAAGTAAGTTTGGCATCTAGATTAACTAAAAAAATTTAAGAAAATATGCCCTTAACTAATGCTTTTTTTTATTTAACTCTATTATATTATTATGGTTCCTTTTCTTTTCTTTGGTGTTTGTACAAATCAGTATTATAATTCAAATATGTATCGAAAACAGTACACAGGCGAAGGAATCTTTGCCAATATGCATATATTAATCTACTTGTAAGAGTTAAGTTTAAGCCACGCTTACATAAGCTAAAACCTTTAAAGGACGTTAAGGACGTAAGCGTTTGTAAAATTAATGAATTCGGACGCAACGAAACGAACAAAGTTTCATAAGAAACTTGCAGCTTGCAACAATAATACTACAAAAATACCATCAAAGGTCACATTATATCATTTGTATATTCGCCAAGTTCATCGACCTTATAAATTAAAAAAATAGCAATACACAGGTGCTCGTGTTACCATTGTGCGCGAGCGCAAGCATGAAGGCTTCGGAACGAGTTTGCTGTCGCCTTGCTCAGTTTGCTTCCAACCGCCGGAGCGGACGGACGTGTCGTTAGTACTCACGCGCGACGCCAGTGCCAGTTACATAGGTGGTGTTTTGTTCAGTGATAAATGTAAAAGTGCTACCATGTTTACTTACCGTGGGAGCTAGCTCTGGTATGCGGCCTTTTGTGTGAGTGGGAATATGCTAACCCTTTTAATAATGTATAATTTATTAATGGTTTTATCATTTTCGGTTTGCGTGTTTTTGCTTTGTCCATTCATGAATAAATGGAATTTGATAAACGAGTTCGGAGTGGAATGCTTTTGAGAATTCCGATGTTTTTTCTCCTATCCTCATCTCATTTCTAAAAATTTCGTCAAATCTACTATAGATTCTAGTTTTAAAATAATCTACAGCCTTATATACAACTGTGGTATGTCTGAGGCCTGTGGCTATAGGCACTCACCGGTTCGGTCAGAATTAAAACCTTGCATTTACTATCCTAGACTATATGCTAGCTAGAATGAAAAAGTTACCTATAAAAAGTATTGCCATCGCAATCTGATAGATAGCTGTTTCCCGCTCTTGCAAGTCTATGAACAACTAGGTTTTAGACCACAGCCGACAGAATGTTGTATGCATTCTTAGAATGCTTTGAGTTGCATTGCAACAACTGGTCAAGTGGCAAAAACGTTGCTTATTCCACATCGAGAACTATTGTGGATTTATGTTGTATGAATATTAAAGTGAGATTATTGAGTAATTATGCTATTCAATACAACTTCGTTTTGTAATAGAAGTTTTGCCATAATTCAGTAATATCCTACATAAGTAAGAAAATTAAGAAATCAACCATAACTATGAACAAAAACAACACAATCAGCATAAAAACAAACTAGCGGCAGTACGTCGAGGTTCACAAAAAAAGGTTTCCCACAAAATAGATAAGATTATGATCTACTACCTACCAATCCAAACCTGCAGAAGATTAAATCCCCTTTTTAACATTAATCAATGTCTCATTAGACCAATCGTTCACTGGTAGAACTTGGGTCTTAAGACTAAAAATATTCCACCCTATTGTGTTGTCTCAAATGATGTTATTAACATAAAACCCATACCTATTCTATAAAAGAAAGGAAAGAAAGAAAGTATTTTATTTGCGAACATACATAAACAATTAAGTACTAATAATAAATTAACTGAGTGAGCCAGCAAAAAGGCTCAAGCTCAGCATTGTACTAAAGCTCGGAATCTTCATCAACCAAGATCTGAAACTTTCCTTACTTTCTTTTCAACATTAAAAACAAAGTACTTGCGCAAAACCGCACATAGCTTTCAGAAAGGAAGTAATTACAATACGTAATAAGCGTGACCCCCTTCTCATATATGGTTAATTTGTACGTGACCTATGCCACGAAACTGCATTGAAAAAACCCCCTTATTGCAGTTTCTGTAAGGACCATCTACTGTCATGTGTGGGAATTAGAAACAGGGGGGACATGTGTTAATTAGAATTCCATTTGTTTTGTTAATTCGTCGTCAACTTTTTAAACAGGATATGGAAAGAAGAAACATTAAAAGAGGTTAAAAATTTATTGCCATTTCTGTGTTGGCTAGTTGAAAGGCTATAAAAAAGGATAGGTTCGGGTGGTCGAATCTACCTGATCCCACTGTTCCTTTTAATTACGGCTCACCCGACCACTGCATTTGGCTTTTGTTTACTTTCGGCACAACTTTCATGTTTTTTGGCTTTTATGAGCTGACAATGCCGTGTATTGTTAATTTAATGGTTGGAGTATTTGCAAAGTAAGCTGGGTCAGATTTAGAAAGTACATTTATATTAAAATGTATTTGAAACATTAAAGGGCTCTCGCATATTGACCACCATGGTCGAATAAAACATGGTCTTCTATTCCCAGAGTGACACAGGCCTACGTCACAATAACATGGCCGCTATATATAGCGCTATCGCATATTATCATATAACGCTGTCGCATGATGACGTAGGCTTGTGTCAGTTAGGTGACCTAGAAAAGACGGGAATAGAGTACCAGGCGAAGTATATTATTATACCATGTTGACCACCATCTTTTTGGAAAAATTCTTCAATGTATTCGTCAAAAAGGTTTTTTTTCTTCAAACTATGAAATCCTGACATTTCTTAACAACAAAACATGCAAGGAAAAAACAGTACTAACTAATTCATATTCTTGTAGAATACGTACGTATTATTTTGCATGCTGTATTTCATTCCGACCTCCGATCTCCGACGGCGCACAGACAACAAACAACTCTACGGTGTCTACTTAGCTTCTAGAACATAACCTAATTACGCTGTAACATGCTACTAAACAGTATAAACTATATTTTGCTAATCCACCATTATATCCTTCTTAGTTAATTAAAAGGCCTTCCTTCAATCATCCCTTTCAAAACAGCGCGTGGCATCTCTAAAGACACCACCGTCATCCCCTGGTCCCTTGGTACAAAACCTATTGTCTCAAAACAATGAGGTCTGTCTGTCTGTCTCGTGGTCAGATGGACATTTCATTCATACCCTTTGTTTAAGGCTTTCGCGATATTGCTGTTCATTGACAGGGATTGAAACAATGACTTGTTTTGTTGATTATTTTGTGTTCATTGACATAGCACATTCACGTTTATTTTTCTATAGCTAATTAAATATTCCTAGTATATTCTATACGCATGTAAGATTGTAAAATAATACAAGGTTGACAAGAGAGACAAGACAAAAGAAGGAAGTTCACTGTTAGGGGAAGGGAATTACCACTTTAGTTGCAATCAGTACTTAGATAGTAATCACAAACGGTGCATATAAAGAGTGGTGCTGAGTAATATACAAAGAGAATGATACAGGAGGAAAGGGCCACTATCAGAATAAGACAATAGCTTATAACTGTATTCAATGTCCTAAACCATAAACAATATCGACTAGACTAGAAGCATCGGCGGCATGCAAACAACCATTGAGTTCTCTTGGGAACTAAACCAGTATAGGTACACAAGAAGCTATTATCAAATTGTTTCTAGTTGCACGTAGAGACAATATAGCTATTAGGCTACATTTGAGGGATTTGACGTTTTGTGATGAAATCAGTGACGTCGATTTTTGGCCGTGATTACGCAATAAAACACAACACGAGCCATATAAGCGAGCCTTTTTAGCGATAACGACGGGTACTCGAATATTCTTACCAGACTTCGGCAAAAAAAAGATTAAACAGAGGAGGGAAGGTTTATACAGTCAACAGGCGTGTAGGTAGTACATGCTTGGTACACATCTTGTGACGTTGCTGGTTTTAAGACATTTCCAAACTGAGAAGCAGGACTCTTGATATTGAATAGAATGAGAGCGAGAATACCTTCATGATCGCAAGCAAAATATCCTGGAGTAAAAGATTCAGCATTCCTATTCTGAGCTTTGTTCAATTTTAAGTTCAGGCAGCCAAGCAGAGCTAGTTCGTAGCTTTTTAAGATAAAGTTTACTGGTCTCATTACCCCATTAAATTACATACAACAAAAACAATCAGCTAAATCGACACTCTATATTGTCTACGATAAAGAAAGGGAATAAAATTTTAGGAGTTTCCTGACTCTTTACCGCCTTTTTCTTCCAAATGGCAAAATATATTAGCAGTAAAACGGTTTCTCTAATCTTAAAAGCTTCCCGGCCGATACATTTCCTTTGATTTATTCGCTACAAACAGCCATGAAAATGGTACTAAAACAAGTACCAATTACTTAGAGGACTATTGTATTGATGGTTTAATTCCTGGGTCAGCTGTAAAACACCAGTAACGTCCTTCAGACTGACGAATTTGGCTGGTTATTGTTAAACAATTTAGATATTTCGCTAATTTGGTTGTTAATTAACACTATGGAATATCCAATAGGTACGTATGAAGCAGACCATAAATGGCTTAACAATTACAGTGACTATACTTTAACCATAATTTACAATTTTGTCGAAGGGGTGCTGATCTGCAGCAAGTAAATAAACGGCACACGTTCCTTTCAATTCCCTTCCTCCTCCTCCTAAAATCATTCCCTCCTTCCTTTCCTATGGCTACCTGATATAGCGATAGAAACTGTTAATTGCAAACATCAAATCTAACATTAATTCCTAATATTATCGCTGCGTAAAGTTTCTTCAGCGATGTTGTATAAAGATCTGGTTAGAACAGTAAAATCGCCGCAGCAGTAAAATTACAGCTAATTACGCTGTAATGTTACGCCGAAATGTGATAATCACTGCGATCGAGCCGGCCCCTTCCCCGAACACAATCTCAGGCAATTATTGTGGAAAAAGTTATTCCGAATATGCGTCGGTAAAAGTTGGCGCGATTGTATCGGTTCTTACTCCAGTCAATGAAGGCGACAGTGCCCAAGAGAAAATAAAAAAGGAACAGTTAGAGATCGTCAGATCGTACATATTGTTTTTATTGTATTTTGGCATTCGTGTATGTTAAACCTGACGGTGACACCAAAAGATATAATATATGGAAAATTATGGTGAAGCTTCACCTCATCCTGATCCTCGTTCTCATGAGCTCATGAGATACAATACAATACAAATATTCGTTATTGCTCACCAATATGAAAAAGAACATGACATACAAATTAAGCATAACTTAAACTATACTTGTGTATAGTTCGTAGCTTTGTAATAGAGCCTGCGGCTAATCCTATTGTCTATTGTTAAGTAAAACCGCACGTGCTACTTACCTGCAAAAAAGGGTCATAATTATTATATTTGGCACCTGAGCGCGGGCTAATCCAACGCTCAAAAAACCAGTGCGCTCTCTGATAAGGCGGTTGTCACACTGCCGCCGCGTCTCGTTGCGAGACGCGGAGCAACGCAAAAAATTAAAAAACGCACCAACGGACGCCGCTGCGAGATGCGGAGCAGTGTGACGACCGCCTAACGCGCCTTTGTTACGCATCTCGATGACACATTTTAGACTGGTTTTGTAGTGTTCGACTCGCCGGCACTCAGGAACCGAAGTACTGTACTTTTTATGCAGGTGGTTGTGGCACGTGGCACGAGCGGTTTTACTTAACAATAGACAATAGGATTAGCTCGGGCTCTATTAGAAACCTACGAACTATACCTTCTTGTTTTCTCGTTGTGTTGATGTATAATATGTAATTTTTTAAGGGGGCATCTTATGAAATTCGAGCATTGTTTGCCGAAATACAAATTGTATACTAGGTATTTTATTTGGAGTAGAATTTCATTGTCTATTGATACTTGTGTCTGACTACCCACTACTAAAAGTGGCGATTAAGTTCCAGTGATGTAGGTACAACACGGGCGTGCTATGGCAAACAAACAACAAGATCAACATCCACTCGCTGCACTCCTTACATGTTGAATAATAATTACACTAGTACCTACACTATATTGTTTCATATGCCTAATACGGGAGAGATAAACAATAAATTCAATACACTGTGTTTTGTAAACATCACTTTCGCGCACCGTAACATCATCCACACTGTTAACTGACATTCATATATTGTATCCATAGATGGTTAGTTAAAAGTGTTACTCTCGATATAAATTGCGCTTTCTGTCCTCCTTGCCTGGAGTATGCAAAGTTTTCGGGCAGTCAGAGCCGAGCGGTATTTTCGGCGATCGGTATTCGTTGGAATGAATTAGCGGATTTTCGCAATCGTAAATAACACCCCGGACTTAAAGTCTTCGAGGCCAAGTGGATTACAAAATGGAAATAAATTTCAGTCAGATCCATGTTGGGATTTAAAAGTTAAATTTAAAAGGACACAGGTATCAGTTATAACTTTCAAATCAGCATTTTTAGTCTTCTTTTCATTAAAGTTTCTCTCTAGAAATTGCTAAAAACCTTTCGAAAATGTTTCCCGTGGACAATGTTTTTTCACATTGCTAATATTTTCTTCCTACAGCTTTTAAAAAGTAGGTTTGAACTTATATTACTCGACTTGGCGTTAATAACACTACAGTACCTGCCCCTTCGACGTTTACAATATAGGTTCATTTATATTTTAGTATTTCTACCTGTCATCTCTGAAACCTAGAAATTTTAGACATGTCGTATGAGATCAGGTTAGTCGCAACTAACTTTGCACCCGCTTGAACTTGTTTACTTGTGTAAGGGTTCAGCAAGAAAATTTGGCTTTAAAGTTCTATTAACATAGTACATATATTACATATACTTAATGTCAATGGCATGTAAACTTTTTGAACCGGATCTCACAACCTTAAAAAAAAATCTCTACAACCCTAAAATTACCTGGTACCGACCAGACTCACAAATCGCTTCCCAGCGTCCTCTGCTGACAGATACGAGTAGCCGCCATTTCTCTTCGACGATTGAACGGTGGTCCCACCGGTCCGCTAATTGTGGCCAGGATGCTTGCAAGGTGAGAGGTTACAAGAGATTGTGTGCGAGTAATTGCCTACAACGTTGTAAAGTTTTAGTTTTATGTTCAACCTCCTAAACTACATAACCTACTCGTAAAAATAACAACACTGACGTATTAGTTAGGCTAAAACAATTATTTAACTACTCACATATGTTCAAATATTTCGTATAATATGTAAGTATTTCTCTTATAAATGTTTGAATTCTTGAATCGAGTATCTTGACATAAGAAATTTCAAAGCAAGCAATTCAATGCATTTAATTTAAACTACAATTTAAATTCCATCAAAATTCTAGCCGCATACTACCTGTAGTAAAATTAAGCTACAAGCTCGTTAAATTCCGCGTTCGGAGGAAGCGTTACAATTTATCGTGTTTATTTGTTTAGTTGAAGCTAAAGAAATTTACACATTTTTGCACCTTGTACCCTCGTAATAAGGCCAGAAATGCATACATATTTTTGACGTAGACTGCGCGCAGTAAACCGGATATTAAGCGGCAGTAAAGGGTATTTTTACCGTCTTTGATCCCGTTTTATTGATATCTTCCCGGCAATTACACGTGGACGCACCGGTTTGGGCGCCGATTAGTGTTTGCTGATTGATACATTTCGATTTCCTTTTCGTAGTATGTTATAACGCTTACAGTTGGACTTTTAATCATTCTACTATTTCATAGAGGAAAACTTTCAACAGATTTGTAGATACGAGTACAATACAACACTTTAACAGGTATGTAGTGAATATCAAAGATTTTTGGCAAGTTACATAGGTAGTATTTATTTTCATAAATAGAATTAAAAAGGAATTAAATACTCACATAGTTTCTTATTATTATAACATATATTTTTACCATATTTAGGATAGTATAATTAATAGATATGATGAAGTTTGATACATTAAGTCATCAAATCATATAAAATTACCATTTTCGGAACATTCCCCACCAAATACATCGACCATCCCTCAAATTCGATTCCAAATTCTGCGATATATCCTCATCCCAAATACTTTTACGAGCACCCTTGTGCCCGGACCATCAAATCCTCGCCATTTTTTACCGACTTCCATCCAGATTCAAATAGGACAATGCGTTTAACGGAACGGCTGGGTTTCCTTACGACTGATAAAGACTGGATTGGGTCCTGCGGAATTGGGTTGCTGAGATAAGTGGGTCATACTGCACAGACTAGATATATGGTTAAATTTGGTTTCCTGTGCCCGAAAGCGGTCTCAACAATAAAAATTACATTTGGATTTAATTGCGTCTGCCACAATGTTGCTGTTGCAGCATTATCGAGATAGCAATTCAACGCCGCTGCTGGCAGTCGACATCAGAATGTAGCTTTTACATGTTCGCTGCGGCAACGAGTCGATTCGGCCCGATACAGTATGTTTAATTGAATTATAACAAATTGCCGCAGCGAAAGTGTTAATTAAACAAATTCCCACAATTTTGAAATAGCCTATTCAAACTACTACCGAACTAAGTTACCAGCAGCGCTCGATTGAATATCCATCATGTCATGTTTTTAGTATGACGGAATTTCAACAAAGAACTACAACCACGCAAAAGGTCAATTCCTCCGTGACCCGCTTTCCATTTATATGGACAGGAGTCTTTTATTGAAAACCCATCTTAATACTGCATCGCCTTTGTCCTCGGTCAGGGCACCAGCGGGTTAGGCGCCGAGATCGCAAATATTTTATTATCTCCAATCGGGAGGCGCTTGGCATTCCAGTCCGCACCAGATATAAATTTCGCTCGTGCCGCGGACGGCCGAATAATATGGAAAGAGTTGGTATTGTGGTAATTTAAAAGGCCTAAGTGCACGCAACGTTGTATGAGCTATATGTCTTTTGAAATTAGATGGAGCGTGTCATTTCGGTTACAAGTCGCGTGTCTGAAGTTGTATTAGGCTTATATTCGACGTAGTACGAAGCGTAGAGCTTTATTGTCCATTTGTTTGATAAGTGTGATAAAATTCGATTAACCGTTTATGGCTACGTATTTCGTGGGGAAAGTCAATCTTTTATTCTTTGAAGACGCTCAGTTACACAATGGGTAAACTGTTTAGTCAATATCACCATGGAATTAATTGGAAAGTACAAAACAACCATAATGTTTTTTTTTTATGTATTTGTTTTGTAACTTAGTCTCTACTGTCCCTGTTTACATTTACAACCTCGCAAATGTATTGACAGAGACAATAGTAGGTATGTTTCCAATTTACTGTTTAGGTAAGTGGGCAATTTTGTACTTCTTTATTTTTGATATTTATGATATTTCTACTTATTACCTTTTGGGACACTTTTTTTTCTTCTATAAGGATCGAAAGAGCTCGTGTTTCTGAGTAAAAATAATGTAAAACATCACAAATAAAAAAGTGTAGTGTGCAATTTTAAATAAAATGACCGAAGTAGGTACAGTAAAACCATCTGCTTTCTGCATCTCCGTTTAAAAATATGTCGTCTCGGCGCGCAAACTTTTTATTATTTATACTCCTTTCTCTCTCGTGTAGTCGTATGTTAATCGAGCGATTGATATATTGCCTGTATGCTGGATCGTGACAATGTGTTGTGATTGTGAATTTAAAATTTAGTTCTCTCAACAGCGTAACAAAAAGAAATATTATATATCTATATATTTATGTAACACTTACGGTGTAATAGATACTTTTTGACGTGAACTGTACAAATTTATCTCTAGGTGTAACAGTATTCCAGGGTCGCAGATACTTTTGGCGCGTTGTTTCATTCGCTACTATTGGTGGTGACTGTACCAGTGAACCACATATTATTTTTTATATATTATATACGGATCGCTTGCTGCTTTAGGACCTCAATTGATAATCCCAAACATTGGAACTTCAATTAGGTTTATGAAGACTAATTGTCCTAAATTAATGTTACGTTGTTAGTTAGCCAACTGCGGCGAAACAAATGCGGAGGGTTATGATTTTAAAAGTCAACGTAGGTATGTCATGTTTGTGACATGTGTTCTAACTTAGATCTGGAAATATTTAGCCGCTTTTGTATAATTTTGCTAAGCGATACGTCAATCGATTGGTATTTGTGGGAAGTTGACACAGATACGCT
Organism: Cydia splendana; assembly: GCF_910591565.1. Lineage (NCBI taxonomy): Eukaryota > Metazoa > Arthropoda > Insecta > Lepidoptera > Tortricidae > Cydia > Cydia splendana. The sequence goes on along the minus strand of NC_085966.1, from coordinate 23,143,859 downwards.
ACATCCTGGAGGTTGTTTTTGAAACGTTTCTTTTGTTATTCATAATTTTAAAACTGAAACCGGACCCTTTTAATTTTTTTTCGGGCTTCAAGGCGAAAAAAAGAAACAAAAATATATTCAAAAGAAATATCTATCATCCATTTTATAAATCCTAATCGTAGGAATACCTTTACCTATCACATAGATCTCTGGACAAGTCCTACTCACAGTTGTGACAGCAACTCAAAACTTCTAGTCGACATCAAGCTATTCTGCATCTACCACAATAATATATGCATTGTTCTCTCAGTTTGTTGTTCCGAAACATTCGCTCATTCTATTCCCGTCTGCCTCCATTTCCCTTCGTTCACCCCCTCCCTTCACCCCCTGCCCCCGGCAGTAAACGCCAAAACAATAGCTCCTGTAGGACTGGTTATTAGAAACTGGTAGATTTGCAGGCTTAACGAGCTATTCAGATGGATTTCATACTAGCGACATTGATTTGTTTGCTATTTTTTACTTTATTTCTGACGGGACAAAAATGCAAGTTTTGTAATTTTTCGAGGAGGTATAATATGCATTTTGTTAAGAAATTATGCACGAAAAAAACCCCCCAAAATTACTGGCGAGTACCTACCTATAATATATTGTACATTTTTGGTTGGAATCCCTGCCAACCTGTTAATAGGTAAGTTATTTTTTTTTATTCGAAAAACGGTAGGTAAGCTTAATTACCTGAATTGGAAACAACCAGAATTAAATAAATCTACGAAGAAATACTGAAAAGTCAACTTTTTTATAGCATTCGTTTTGAGCTTCACAATTAAAAACTTTTTCAAAGGCAAGTTGATGTACATAAATGGTAATAAAGGTTTTATTGTTAAAATCTTGTAATTTGCATAATGAACACGAAAATGAATGTTATTGATTTAATGTTCCGAAAAGTTTTAATTACTCTTAAAGGCTACCTTTTGAATTATCTCTACCTACATGAAACGATTACTCTTTGAACTGATCGTGATCACCTTGTGAACGAAATAAATTTCATATAGGTTGTACAAAGGAAAAAATGACCGCTTCCAGTGCCCAGGGCTGGAATAGAACCAGTGGCTTCCGTTTACGCGATAAATGCATAAAAAACACCCATGACTCAGAAACAAATATCTGTGTAAATCACACAAATAAATGGTAGGGGTACTGGGTTTCGAACCCAGGACCTTCGGCTTCATAGGCAGGGTCACTACCCACTAGACCATACCGGTCGTCATATTTAGGTCCGTACCTACCTTACGTCCTAATGGATTTTATTTAATTTAAAGATCGTCTAAGGATAGTAATATATCTTATTAGTCTATCTATATTATCATCCTTGCAGAAATGAGTAATAAAGATAGAGAGTTCGATTTAATTGTGTTACTGTTACGGTTGTAACGGTTATTACGATTCTAACTCACGTATTATTACGATATTTACCTTATTTTAAAAATTTGCTGGAGGGCTTCATCTTGTAACAGCCAACTTTTAATATGATTTTCTTTATTGAAAGCTTGAATCCCTCAAATAGTCTAGGAAGTAAGATATAATTCTTTGCAAAATGCTGTCCAGAAAGAAAAATTATTCCATTATTTTGACATATAAGTATGTAAATAGTTGTTTAACAATGCTAAGCATCCAACATAACATAAAGTAACTTCTAACCATACGTATCTTCAGCTCCTTAATAATATCTCTCATTTCCATACATGTAAAACACGTCCCGATGCATACAACATGAGCTCCTGCATCCATAAATACCGCATAAAGTCATAACCTCTCGCATCTGATTTATGGTTAAACTTCAACCCACTTATAAGGCATATTTTCTTCTGGTTCAAAATGTAAGATGGAAGATTCGGGTTACGAGTTATTTATTGTATGAAATTATATCTCTGCTGTGAAGTCAACTATTTGAGCTTTTTTATTTGTGCTTTGTACCTAAGTGATTGAAATGAATTTTGTAATACGAGTTACTATGTATTGCTTGAAAATGTTGAAATTGCCAACGATGTTCTGCTCACTAGTTATCATTTTCATTTATTATGTGCATAAATTAATAAGCTTAGTTCATTAAAACTACATATTTGCAACGTAACACAGCATTAGGTACCAACCGAATTTTATGTATATGTGTGAGTTAAGCCACTTTTTTTATAATCATATTTCATTATAATGGTCCATCATATATAAAAGAAGTTATTTATATTAGGAAAAAAATATTTTGAAGCATCCGATTTATGACGTTCCAAATATTTTTATGATGACGAAATTACATAAATTAGAAGTTTAGTTCGTAGCTCATTAGAGCCATTAGCTATTTATAAAGCTCAACAATATATTAGAACTTTTGTAGGATCACTTCCGTATGCTGAATGTCTGCCTATCAGACTTGATTTTATACCTATTAAGTATATACTTCGGTCTAAGGCTGCGTTTCCACCAGATACGTGCGAGGATGCGTAGCCAGAGACGTGGTTGTAAGAACCAATAGTATATCAAACACAAGTGTATAAAAATTGTAACAATATGAATATACAGAAAGCTCTGTTTCCATACAACTGGTCGTTTGATTTGCATGTTTATTCCAGCCGCGGCGCGCTGGTAATTCAATCGCGTGCGTGCCGATTGATAACTTCAAGCTGAATTCAAGCGATTTGATACTGATTTGATAATAATTACGTGTTCTCACTCGTACATATATATTGGTGCGAGTGAGGTAGATTGCGAGTAGTATCAATTCAAGATCAGATTTTCAGGGTTCAAATGCAGCTCCGGGTTGTAAGACAGACATTTGAGGATAACGGGTTTTGCTCACGGGTGATTTCATGTGGGGTGAGGTTGTGTTACTAAGCTTGCGGAGGACGTTCTTAGTCTATAGGGGCCGGAATCAAAATAATAACAGTTTGCGGTCTTATCACGTCGTGGTGGATATTAATGAGCTAATATTGGTGCATAGTGCGATAGTAATTTGGGCGGACGTCCTGACTCTTTATATTCGTGAACAACGGGCATAGTCAAATAAATTATATTATATTATAGGACATTTTTACACAAATTGACTAAGCCCCACAGTAAGCTCAAGAAGGCTTGTGTTGTGGGTACTCAGACAACGATATACATATATAATATATAAATATTTAAATACATAGAAAACAACCATGACTCGGGAACAAATATCTGTATCATCATGCAAATAAATGCCCTTACCAGGATTCGAACCCGGGACCATCGGCTTCATAGGCAGGGTCACTACCCACTAGGCCAGACCGGTCGGATATTTTATATTTTAGGTACATATAAGTATTAAGAGGTGGCTGGATGGATGTATAGATGGATGGATGGCTGGCTTGCCTCCTGTGCAAGTCATCACGCTATCTGGCCAGCAGCGACTGGATGCATAAAGCGGCAGACCGGGCTCTGTGACGTGCCTTGGGAGAGTCCTATGTCCAGTAGTGGACTGCAACGGGCTGATGATGACGATGAAGTATTAAGAGAATAATAAAGAAAAGCCATTCAATTTAATATTTTTAAACGAATGTATATAATTTCTAAATACGATATGTAATAAAGTATAAAATTCGGTAAATCACATGTAGTTTTTATATTTTAACTCTTCTGTCATAATTTTCTTGGATTTTATAAAAACTTACACAAAAGGCTAGTCTACTAACTAGTCTAGCTCTAGTCTCTGCCGTCTGTTCCAAGATCATTAATCATCATCATCATAAAGTCTACTTTGTAGCAGTTCTTAGCTGTAGTAGGCTACTAGGAAATCATGATATGAAACAGATGGCCAACCGAGACGATAGCCTCTTTACGACCCGATTGTGGCTCCGTCTGCGTCTGTTTGATTGTTTAGTTTCCCTGTATGTTTAAGCTTCAGAGGTTTCGATCATAAATACCGAAACCGTGTACTGGCTGTATACTACTTTGAATGTTATTAAGACGTCAGTGGACGAACTCTTCTTCATGCAAACGTAGTCTTCATTTTCAACCCTGAGTATAAACTTAGTTAATAGATTATATTTCTGAGAAATTGATTGTTTATTAACCGTAGCTTCCATTTGTCTGACGTTTTAGAGTTAAGCATTGATTTTTCCGAACGAATTTTAATAGCTTCTAACTCTTATAATAATTTAAAAAAATAATCAAATGAAGTGTAACAGCTACAGCTGCTGTGGTTCATATACATCAAATTGTGTAAAAATATTCTTTATAATGTCACATAAGTAATTGTGAAGAAATTCGTAGGAAGTTTAAGCCGCTAATCCCCTTCTAAATCCCACTTATAAATCGAACATGTCTAAATTAAGAAAGGCATTTTGTACCGTTAACCAAATGACATCTCGTCAACACTAATCTTATATGGTAATCAGAGATTGTAGAATCGTAACAAAGTTAATAAAGTCATCTGTAAAGCTCACAATACAGTGTCTCTGTCTGATTAGAACATTTAGAACAATGTGTATAATGTGTATGGTAATGAAATGAGCTGGCAGTTGGCAGATTGGTTGTTTATACGGTACGATTACGAGAGGATTCTTTAAGTTTTGTTTACGTTTGTTTAACCTTTTTCATGTTATTTGCTCAACTTTTCACAGTGTATTAATTAATATTATCACTACTCGAGTACTCGTTGCAGTGTGTAATAATGTGAATTTCAAATAAATTTAATTCAATATGATAATTAAAATTATTACGTACATTTATGCCGCACATAATCTTATACCTTTAAACGAGCAAGGATCTCGGTAACGGCTCTAATGATTTCGATAACGGCTCTAAGGGTTTTCGGGGGCAATAAATCGATGTAGCTAGGTCTTATCTCTGGGAAAAACGCACATTTTTGAGTTTTTATATGTTTTCCGAGCAAAGCTCGGTCTCCCAGATATTGAGGATTAAGTGAGTTAATACCTGTTTACGTATTATCAAAGCAAATGATAAGCAGAGATTAGAGAAAATTGAATGTTTACATCTACACTTAAAGTAGGTGCTTCGCCAACTTACTAACTCTATTCATAAATTTTGTGCCTTAAAAATACGAGAATTTCCACCTCGGTACAATATACTGAATTCTATTATAATTTTATACGTTGTCGTAGTGTTTCCGTTGCTGCATTATATTTTGAATATAAACCCCTTTTCATGTCGCATCGTGGTCGTGACCTGTAAAACTGTAATTAACATGCGCTGTGCTAAATGGAAATAATGTTGAGGATAATTAAGTACGGATGCGACTCTCGCGCGGGAGCGCTCATGGAAGAATAGGAATACTGCGGGGAAAACATTAATATATGGGTAGGTAATTAGGTATGTATATGCGTCATTTTCAAACAAAAGATACCACATTGTCGCTTGCCATAAGGACGCTCTAACAGGTTATTCTTATAGGTGGAGATATATCGTCTTTACGGTGAGCGAGAAATGTACCTTTTTATTGAAAACGTCATAAATATATTTGCTGTAATATTGACAGAGGGATAAAATTTCAATGTAACCTTTAAGAAAAGAGCGTACTCTCATCTTAAAGTACAGCATCGCATTTGCTATCCCTCGAGTGTTGCAGGTGTCGATGGGCGACGGTAATTGCTTACCATCGGGCGATTTGTCTGCTCGTTTGCCTCCTATGTGAAAACATATGTGAGCAAGGCGTAGACGTAGAAGTTATGAAACTTTAGATCCCAGCTCTGACCTGCTCACTCGAAAGCTGTCCACAAACTCTTCTAAACAAGAAACACAAACATTATTGTATGACCTCTCATAGACTTATAGATACAACTCGATGAGACAAAAATAGAACTAATTACCACAAAAATACTCCACGACTCGAGTTATAAGTGGCGTCTTTAAATGATTACTTTACCACGCATATCTAGGGTTACCATTATATAAAATGGAATAACCCGACGGAAGTCCAGACATAAGCCATACAATCCTCCATCAGCATTTCTTAAATGATACTTTTTCCAAAACCATCCCCTTCCCCTATAGGGTCTTTAATTAGACATTCGTATTTCGAAGGTTTTTAAAAATGTTTTAACTTCATTAATCATTATTTTTTTCAAGAATGTTACAATATTTTTTTGCAAAAAAGGTTTTGGCAAGAAAACTTTTAGGTATATTTTTGAAGCCTTTTATAGCCTTCCCTTTCCCCTGCCCAAATCCAACCCCTGCTAGCTTCTAATGGTTAGTAGAGGTTTCTAAAAAACCCTAACACTCGCCAAGTACCCCGCAATCCAGACAAAGTACCACCACCAACCAAAACCAAATCATCCAAGACCGGAGCCACGACGTTTGGCCGCCTAAATAGTGTGTAGTTTTTTAGTTTCCAATGTGCGTATATTATGTTAGTCCGAAAAGTATTTTTAATATGGGCCTTTTTGCCCGATTTAAAATTTAAATCAATAAATAAATAAAAGACCAAAAACACTCATATAATTATGTCAGGGGAAATCCTGACACATGGCAACTACTCTACGCGTATCTCAGTAACTCGCTCCCGACTGGTTCCTTACATACTAAGCATACGTATATTAATGGTACAGATAATTGTAATAACATGCTTGGTGATGTCGCTTTTCCTGTACAAACTTAGAAAGATTTAGTAGGAGATAAAAATAAACCTAGTTACGTTGATATAACGACTAGTAAGAGTAGTAAGATTTCTTTAGTGTTTCCATGAGTAATCGATGCATTTATTACGTTGAGAACTAGTGTGTCGTAGATTATGTTTTTTAATAATTCTTTTTGCTGTTTTACTACTCGTCTACTCGGTCATTCCGTATGTTCTTGACAGTAGCACTCTAGTTTGACTAGGGATTATAACTAAATACTGTATTTAAATACTAAAGCACGGGACCGTACTCATAAAATTTTATATTTTAAGTACAAAGGTTATTTTATAAATTATAGATTTCAAAAGCGAATTGTATGAACCTACATAAATGTTATATAATTTGTTTATAAAAGTTTTTATCCTCAAGGCCGACAAAGCACTTGCAACCCCTCTTGTGTTGCAGGTGATCACGGGTGAACGGTAATTGCTCCTACATAGTTTGCCACTTTTATCATTTAAAAAAGGAATAGTATGTCTTCGTATTCAGGAGGCCAAATTAATTTAAAAACTGCGATAAAGTTCTTTAATAAAATTTCTGTCTTAAAGCTTTCTCGTTTCACATCCACCGAAAAAAACACGCCTTAAAATTCACGCCGAAATAAAATCAATGATCGAAACAAAATTCCTTTTCGAAATAACTCTACAGTGTGTCAAACAATAAAAAAAACTCAATACACCTACGAGGCTATTTACAACCGCTTACAAATGCAGCTCACGAACTGTATTTTTCTACACAAATTTATTACCAACAACTGCTAACATGAAGTCAAACAGACAACTACATTTTTCAACGGAATGTGTTACAAAAGCTAAGACAAACTATAGCTCTATAAACATTGTGCTCTATTAAGGAATCTCATTTTACCACACACCTTTACAATAAATTTATTCAATTTTGAACTTTATTTTCATAGTTATAATGAACCTTTTAACGCAGAAATGTGCTCAAAAAAGGTGCCATCAAAACAGAAAAAGCTAATCCTTATACGTTGACGTATAAGGCTTATTCCACAACAGGTAGACCAGTCACCAACCCGTTTGCAGCTAGCATTTGTAATTTGAACTTTATGTGTATGGATTTAAAGTTGAAAATTAAGGTATGTTGGTGGTGTCGAGAGATATGCCCGCCCACGTGAGGTAGAAAGTGCAACGATTTGTTGTGACAGGATTGTGTTATGGCGTATTTGGGACGCAAATCTTGAAATAAGACTTGTAAGATACTAATACATAATTTTGTTGAAAAACAGGGGATATGTATGTGTTTCTTTTATACGAAATGTAATATACATCATTATGGATATGTGCACCGGAATACCGAACCGATAAATAATTAAAATGGTTCTTATTTATTAATAAATAAACGTTTAAGAATAATATCAATTATTAACGTTTTGAATGCTCTTTGTCAATGCCAATCAAAATGCTTCGTCGTTCAAAAGGCACTGAGATAAACACTTTACTTTAAATCACGAAAATTATCTAAATAATTTATTAGCAATGGTGACCATCATAGAGATATTCTGGCAGTACAACCTCCAACAACAATATCTGACACGACACGTTGTCCAAAATTATGATGACTCACTCTAAATATTACAGTTACAAGTTACAATCATATCAAAACAAAAGAAATTGTAAAATCCGAATTCTACTCCTAATTTTTAGAGATACTTAGTTAAGTACCATACGATTCTGACACGACAAAGAGTTACATCCTGAAATTCCTGAACTAGCATGACTAACAATCTGACTTTTCGTCAATATGCAGCCACATTCAAGTATTTCTCAAAATAGGCCTTCAGTGACCAATTCACGTTTCCAACAGGCTCAATGCTGATTACAATTTACAACCCTTTCTTGAAGGCCCTAACCCGCGCACGTGAGCTAATCGCAATCTCGACTAATGACCGAGAGATGGCGCTGGCGTGAGGAACATCTCAATGACAATCACAAGCCAGGGATACACTAGGCGACAAAAAAATGTCCCATGATACGTGTCGGCAGCGACGTCGGGTGAAGTGGCGAGACGTGTCGCGCAATCTTGCCATACATGTCGAGCGAAGTCCGGCAATGTCGTACCACAACTCACTTTACCCGACGTCGTTTGCGACACGTGTAGTGGGACTTCGTTTTTTTATAACGAGGCTTCGGGGCTGACAAGACAATAATAGGTGCTTATAACAGGCACATTGTAGGTATGTACCTACACTCTTTTCTCTGAATAAAAGTTGGCTATAAAATGGCTCATACAATTTGACACAAATATAATAATTTTACAATCACTGGCAAAAATGTCTAACAAGGTGTTCTGAATTTATCACAGGCACAGTCAAAGGTTGGAGTGATTCTTGAACCGACTGGAATTTAAGATGAGAATACGCTTTTTTAGCAAGCAACTATTATCAGCAATTTGTATAAGTATAATTTTCCCAACAAAATGTACCCGCAGTTATATTTTCTGAGTTCAGCATTGTGTTTTGAATAAAACCGCGTAATTGCCGCATAGCATAATGCACTAGAGGGGTGAAAAATATAGGAGTCCGTTGAACAGGCTGTAGCTTGGGACTGAGCGGTAAGCGGTGGCGAAAGCGATTTAGGGCTGCCTTTCCACTGAGGTGTATGTTACATGAACCCTGTTGTAAATAATTTATATTGTATTTTTAAATTTAATGCGTAAAGTTGTAATGTTTTGAAAAGATGTGTCCCGCCGAGTATTTCGCCGGCCCCATATTGGGATACCCTCCTCAAATTTAGGAGGGATTTAAATCTTCTCGTGCAGAGATGTAGGGTTAGAGCTGGTGCAAGTTTATTTGACGTTCATAAGCGTCATTACAATTTGCCTACTTAAAAATATCTTTATCTTTCTTTTTTGTCTTTATCTTTATTGAAAATCATTAAAGTATAAAATTTCCTGTGTCTTACCGCCGTCGGTTTGGCTCCATCGCATTGCATTAAGGCAGCACTCAAACACGCTGTTCCGAAACTACTCGATGCGACTTGAATCGCTGCGTTGAGTGCGTTTGCCATTTAGCAGCATTTTAATGCTCAACTGGTAATTGTTCTGCAAAGCGGTCGTTAGTTTGAGTAAACAGCGAAAAATTTAGTACTTAACTAAATAAAATGTATGACGTGATGAAAGTCATTAATCATCCGTTTATTTACGTCCCACTGCTAAACACAGCAAGATACTGAATTAACTTCGTGATATTTATGTTTGTTTTATTTCTCGTGCTGACATTTTATTTCTTGTTTGTATGTAATTTTGACATTGTTTTTCTAATAATTTATTAATTGTTACCAATTGTATTCATTTACTTCTTGTTTAAAATTCGATGAATGTTTGTTATATTTTATTTGTACACTTATGACTTGTCAAAAGTGCTTATTTTTAAACCTACTTAAATAAATAATTTTGAAGTTTGAAGTTTGATATATAATAGGCTAAGTGTACAAGTTAAGAATCTAAATTCTAAAGGTAACGCTTGTATGTCAACTGCAGCCGCAAGCCGCAATGGAATACTGTTATGATTTCGTTGTTGCCGCCTCTGTTTCCGTTAATTTCCTTGATAATATAAGTTACATTTGCCGTCGCAATACTGGCGCGATTATAATGTTCATGCCGTCACTCATTGATCATGATTGAATGTTTGTCTGTTTGTCTGCAGGCAGAAGAACTGAACTCGCTGGTGGGAGATGCGTTCCGAATGGCGTTCGCGTCGCAGCTTCAGCCCTCCGCGCCGCTTTGGGTAAGATAACATAAGATAATATAAGATATCATAAGATAATAAACAGAAGAACTGAACTCGCTGGTGGGACATGCGTTCCGAATGGCGTTCGCGTCGCCGCTGCAGCCCTCCGCGCCGCTTTGGGTAAGATAACATAAGATAATATAAGATATCATAAGATAATAAACAGAAGAACTGAACTCGCTGGTGGGAGATGCGTTCCGAATGGCGTTCGCGTCGCCGCTGCAGCCTTCCCCGCCGCTTTGGGTAAGTTTTTTTTTTATAACATAAGATAATAAACAGAAGGACTGAACTTTGCTGGTGGGAGATGCGTTCCGAATGGCATCCGTGTCGCAGCTCCAGCCCTCCGCGCCGACATATCTTATCTTATCTTATTATTTCGGGGGCCCTTGGATACACTTCGACCCATCGGGATCTTATGTGCAATCGCCCCCTAACCATAGATTCGAACCCGGGACTCCTGCTTTGGGTCACGATCCACTAAGAAATAGGCTAGGAGGCCGTTAAATATATACCGTTTTATTTGTTTTTACCTAAATACTCAGACGACTTATCTTTGTAGAAGAAGGCACTAGACGTTACTATTTAAACAATGACAACTTTTACAAAGGTTCAGGGCATTTTTAGTAAAAGCGGCCTAAACGACACAACATAATTTTTGAGATAAGAACCTTTTTACCTAAAGCAAAAGGTCGTTAATCCAACCACAATTACTTTTGGGTTTGGTCGGTGCTTCAAACTGTGTGAACTATAATTCAATGTTCCACAAAACAAACACCCATAGCCGTTATTATTTTAATCGGTTCAAGAATGTTATTCAAATCGCCTTCTTGGAGTAGGCGAGTCGAACAGTTAAGGTATCTGAAGAATAATAAGTCGCAGTGGAATATCGAGGAATATATTTGATACATAAAATCAGATGACTGACGGTTGATTGTACAGACATTACAACAACAACGGTTTCATAGCAACCTACCAACACTTCCTCTCAAGCAACCATCCATCATCATGTGAACACTCACAGCATCATCAAGCACTCAAGTCTAAACCTAAACCAGTCACACACCTTTCAAACTTAACGCGGGGCAATGGCTTAGTTAAGACATCGGCCAAGTTATCTTCAGTCGGGATGTACTCCAACTGAATCAACTTCTCATTGACGCAATGACGAACGAAATTGTACCTAATGTCGATATGCTTCGTCCGCCGGTGAGAAACAGGATTGTTCGCCAACGCCATGGCGCTCTGGTTGTCTACAAACAACTTGACGTCCTTAGAGTTCCCCTTTTTGAATACGTGACTCACTAACCTCTGGAGGTATACAGCTTCCTTGGATGCTTCAGACAATGCGACAAATTCTGATTCACTTGAAGAAAGTGACACGCAGCTCTGCTTTCTGCACTCCCAGGATATCATATTCGGTCCAACTTTGAACATGTACCCCGAATAAGACTTTCTGTCTCTAATGTCGCCTCCCCAGTCAGCATCAACGTAACCTGTAATTAAATGATCGTTACGTTCACCTTTTGACTTCTGAAATAGAAGGCCTAAGTCACACGTTCCCTTTATGTAACGTAGAACACGCTTAGCCGCCTTCATGTGTACAGATCGGCAACATGAATTATATTGAGCCAAAAAGCTCACAGCCGCCGAGATATCGGGCCTCGTGTTGCATGCTAGGTAATTCAATGCACCAACCAAAGACTGGTATCGTAATTGTTCTTGACGATTCATCTCCTCACCACCCCCATCTGCCAAAACCTTATGCAGATCCAGTTCTAGCGGAGTTTTCGCTGGTTTGCATTGATCCATACCATGATCCTTTAGAACGGTTTCAATAAACTTCCTCTGATGTAGGAAAAACGTACCTTCTTTTCCTCGTTCTAAATTCATGCCTAAACATTGGCGCGCTTGTTCCAAATCCTTAACTTTGAAGAATTTTCGCAACCCATTCAACAATGCCACTTTGCTTTTCATATTTTTGAAAAATATTATGAAATCATCTACATACAAGCATATGAAAATATCATCTTTGAAATATAGACAATTATCATATTCAGAACGTTGAAATGACATTGTTGACAGCAAAACATCATTGACTTTTCATACCACGAACGACTTGCTTGTTTGAGGCCATATATTGCCTTTTTCAATAGACAAACCTTTTTATACTGACCTTCGCTGTCAAATCCTTCCGGTAGTCGCATATAAACTATTTCTTGTAAATCCCCATTCAGAAAAGCGGTATTTACATCAAAATGATGTACCTGTAAATTCTTTTCTGCAGCCAACGCTAGCAATAACCTTAGAGTTGATCTTCTTACGACGGGTGAAAACGTTTCAAAATAATCCACACCGTATGACTGCGTGAAGCCTTTTGCGACAAGTCTGGCTTTGTATGTCAGGTTTCCATCGGCGTCATACTTGTACTTGTAGACCCACTTGTTTCCCACTACTTTGGCTTCTGACGGTTTATCAACAACCTTCCAAACGTCGTGCTCCTTCATGGACTCCAACTCACGTTCCATTGCTGCTTGCCACTCATGACTGTCAGGTCTCTGTAATGCTTCCTTGTATGACCGGGGCTCTTCCTCTATATTGCAGGTACTATTATAGCAATACAGACCGCTATGTGCACTACGTAACCTATTCCGTAGAGGATACCTAGGTTCTGCCTCATTATGCACATCAGCCGCTCTTGGTTCTTCGTTACGATCTTCAATGGTGGGTTCTTGTCTAGAAACTTCATTGAGTACATCGGGCTCAGCTGTACGAGTAGTGTCCGCGCAAGCTTCTACGGGTACATCGACTGTGTCCGAGCTCTCTACCGCATCTTCATAGAACTCTTCTGCCATTGACATATTCGGAACCGCCTTTGAGGAATGACCGATTTCCCATACAACAGCATTGTCTTCATCTTGAACAGTCGTCTGAGACGATAACAACTCTACATTTGAACCAGTTTCTGACGCCTTTAAATCAGAACCTTCAATAAATGTAACATCTCGACCTGTTATAATCTGTCTAGGATTGCTAAGATCCGCAAAGCGATAACCTTTAGTATCTTCGCAATAGCCGACGAAAATATATTGCTTTGCCTTAGCGTCCCATTTCTTTCTCTTCTCCTTCGGAATATGCACATAGGCCGTTGAACCAAATACTCTCAAATGATCCAACTTCTGCACTTTCCCTGTCCACAGTTCTTCCGGAATCTTCCCATTGTTAGCGCTATGAGGCAGTCTATTTTTGACGTATACCGCTGTGTTACAAGCTTCCGCCCAAAACTTCTTATTTAAGCCTTTGTCCATAAGCATGGTCCGTGCCATTTCCGTAATCGAACGCAGGGACCTTTCCGCGACTCCGTTCTGTTCTGCCGTATAGGGAACTGTCAACTGGTGCCTTATTCCCTTGCTGGAAAGAAATGCATTAAAATCATTATTAACGAATTCGGTACCATTGTCCGTTCTCAGTTGTTTAACTGTCAAACCTGTCTCATTCTCCACATGCGTCACAAAATCCTTAAAGAAGCTTAAAGTTTGCGACTTTTCCTTAAGAAAATAAGCAAACATTTTCCTAGTGAAATCATCCACAATGACAAACATGTAATGAGCACCCCCGTAAGAACGTTCCGACATTGGTCCACACAAATCGGCGTGTAATAAGCCGAGTTTGTCATCAGCTCGTCCTGCTTCACCCTTTGGAAAAGGTAATCTATGTGCCTTACCTCTTATACAAGCGACACAAGGTTCCATTACGCTTTTACCTCCAAGCTCGATCTGTGGAAGCTTCCGTAAATCGCTCAGATTCACGTGCCCAAGCCTCCGATGCCAAAGCGCCAACGAGTCCTCAACTTGAACTGTAGCCAAAGCCCCTTCTACAACAGGAAAACAGTCATCCAACTTATAGATACCTGAGACTTCACTAGCAGTCACCACAAGTTTACTCGTAATTTGGCCTATCGACTGGTGAATCATCCTACAACCATTATAATCAAATATAACCTTCCACCCATTCTCTACCAACTTCGATATCGATAAAAGATTAACTTTCAAGTCGGGTACATAGTAACAATCTTTTACGGGAAACAATACTCCTTTTAGACTTACCATAATGTCACCCTTACCCTCACTTGACATTTTGTCATCATTCGCACATGTCACAACATTCTTATCAGTTATCATAAAGTCTCTAAACCAGTGCTTCTTAAAACTCATGTGGTTCGACGCACCGCTGTCCAGATAAAATGCCGAGGGGCTGAAGGAATCGTGTACCGACAGTGAACAGTGTAAAGCAACTTTCTTCGACTTTGAAGAAACCGTTGATACGCCTTCACCATCCATTTCCTTTACCAGCTTCGGGCAATCTGACTTCTTATGACCTTTCTTGCCACATCTGAAGCATTTGAGCTTTAATACTGAATGTTGACCTTGTTTCTTTGCTACTAACGCCGAATTCGCAACTGAGGAATCATTCGAAGAACTCTGGCCGGAATCCTCTTGTAACAGCTTCTGACGGACATTTTCAGAGGTAAGCTTCATACCTGAGTGTTCTAATGCCATTCGCAATGGTCTATACTCATCAGGTAGACCTCTCAATAACACTACGGCTATCAGATCGTCATCAAAGCTCTGATTAATCTCTTTCAGCTTTTGAGCGTGGCTCATCACGGATGCAACATATTCATGCATAGACTTGTGATTTTCTAGCTTTTCATCCAAGAGATTATTCATCAAAGATATCCGCCGGTTAATACCTTTATCTTCGAATATAGCTGCCAACGCGTCCCACACCTCCTTAGCGTAAGATAAATTTTGCACATACGGGTACAGATGCGGCTCCAGGTGTAGACATATTAACGTGAAAGCCTCCTGATCCTTTTCTATTTCTGCAGTATCTAGTTGCTTCGGTAGCGTTGACGTGTACTTGAAACATTTTTCGCGAACGAGTAGCATTTTAATTGCGAACTTCCATGACGTATAATCTTCTAATCCGTTTAATTTGGTAACAGAAAATTTTGTAAACTGGGACATGACCTGAAGAATAATAAGTCGCAGTGGAATATCGAGGAATATATTTGATACATAAAATCAGATGACTGACGGTTGATTGTACAGACATTACAACAACAACGGTTTCATAGCAACCTACCAACAGTATCGTTCGGATTAACACTACACCAACAATACTAGGATTAGTCCTGAGGGTCGCGAAATTGGAAACTTTTTTATAATGTAGGTACTTACCTATGTTAGCTTTAGGATACTACACTAGTTGCCTGTAATTATATTCTCATTCTTTTTCATTTTTGCTGCAGTATTGTGCTATGACATTTACTGACGCCTGTACTGCTGTCGCAAATGTATGAATGATCTTTGACATTTGTGGCAGCATTGCAGCATTGCTAAAAGGTACATTTATCGAGCTAATTTATTAATTACTATTATATGAAATTATTGGCGTTTCCTGCAGTAAGTAATGCAGTCGGTTGCTTTACTTCAGCAGTATTGCAGGGCAATAGTTACTACTGCCGACTGCATTACAGCAGCAAATATCAAAATAGATGTTGCTGCCTCAATGTTTGATCCTGCCGACGATGCCAAAATGACGCGCTGCAGTAAGTGCTGGTGCAGTGGTGCAGTCTGGATCCGGACGATACCTTTATTGGCTCCTGTATCGTAATGACACGTTGTTGCTCCACTATTAAGTCACGATTGGGTAATGGTATGTTGGGAAGTGTGAGGTTTAGGTAATTTACTGAGGGATAATTTTGGTGCGGGCGAGATTTATATGGTTAACAAATGTAGAGCATTTAATATCGTAGTAAAAGAAACTGCCAAAAGTTAAGGTTTTAAAAAAATGGTTGTCTGTAAAGTCGGTTTACGGACGATAATTTTGCGTGATAACGTCATAAGAAAACATTACCATTACATTACGTAACGTTACCATGGAGATCTGTCCACAACGTTACCATGGAGATTTGTCCACAACGTGACACTTTTTCGTGTATGCTAGCGGTGTTCATCGATTTATAAGACGTTATCACATCAAAAAAAAATTTGGTTTACCCGCGCATTGATATGATTTTTGGTGTTACATACGAAGTTTTATTCTTCGGGCGTTTAAAATATTTTGCCTTTGAACTGCGACATATTCACTTGAACGGATTAATTCGAGTTAATTTAGGACCTTGGTAGCTTTTGGATAGTTAGGTGGTTTTACTTGTGTTTACAATAAGGCTTAAGAATGATTAGTTAATAATGCCGACGACGAACGGTCTCAAACTAAGCTATTATCTAAACAATAACCAACCCACGCCAACAATAACTCGTCTTACTTTGATTTACGGCCGCACGCATCGGCAGCCAATGATCTAAATCACTTACGGTGTTATTAATGCCCTAGCGCCACCATTAACTTATTACTCGTCTTATTGACAAAAAATGGTTCGAATCAACTGTAAAAGGTGGTAGTTTGAACATTTGAATTCCTAAGTGATAACTCTAAAGATAAAGTTCTTTGGTGCACTTTATGCAAATCAAAACGCTCAACGTCCGTGCACTTTTTGATTGCAGTAATATAAGAATATATCTTTTATTCAAAAAACAAGTTAAACATAATAGTAAAGTAGATATTACTTTTGAATTCATAAAACAACTCCAAATACTTACAAGTAACTATTATGTTTAACTTGTTTTTTGAATAAAAGATATATTCTTTCATCTTGGTCAATAATTTTCCTACTTGTAAAACGACTTGTCCGAGCTTTATTTCTTAGAGTGAAACTATCAGACACTATAGAGAATATATTATTATTACAAATGTATAGCCCATTACGAGTAACATATTTATTAATTCTGCGTTACTCATAATGTATCATAATTTGTTAGAAACACAGATTTAACAGCATGTGATCTACAATAAGTAATGGAGTCATTTCTAACACCGCCTACTCTAAGCATATTAACAGAACGGCCCAATCTGGTCAAACTACATTGTTGTATAATTACACATTTTGAAGGTTGGGTAAAAAAAAAACTACTTAAATCTCTTTCAAACTCATTCATAAATTCAATCTGCGAAGGTCAAAGTCCTAAAAAACACCCAACAATCTACGTTAGATTTACTCACAAACGCAAGGGTCGGTTGTAGAACGCTCAAAACAAAATGGTTATAAAGTTTTATTGGAGTTAGAAACAGTTTTCCTTATCGCTGACAAAGGGACGTAAATTCGGTTCGTTATCGTGAGCAATGGGACCCCGCCCTAATTACTTAGTTCAACAGTTTTTAAAATCGGGTAAACGGTTACGGGACTTACAAGACTTATTGTTTGAAAATGAGCTTTTATCTTTTGTGTTAAGCGCCGATGTTACTTGAATGGGAGTTACGAGAGGCGGACATCATGTAAGTTAAAAATGAGTATTTTTTATTTGTTTGTAAACTAATAAGATTTATCCGTAAATATCTTGGTAAAAATAATATAAAAATATATTTTCTTGTCCAAAACGTGGAGGTGACATTTATAAATCATACTAGCATAGTCAGGCTACGTCACTTTTTTATGATAAAAAAGGCAAACGAGCAGCCGAATCGCCTGTTGGTAAGCAACTACTGTCACCCATGGACACCTGCAACTCAAGAGGGGTTGCAAGACTTGCAAGAGCGTTCCCTGTCTTTATGATAGAACATTCTTTTCTTGAAGGTTAAAACATCGAATCGATCTGAAAATACCCTGGGCAACAGTTCGTTCCATAGTTTAGCTGCGCGGAGGGAGTTTCCGAAGAAACATATTTAACTTTTAATAAGGAACGCATTCCTGCCAATACACGCACCCACAGTGAGCCAAAAGCTCGAAAAACACTGCGCTGTAACATAAGTACCAACGTCCACACTCTATGACTATTTATAAACCTTAATACAAACTAACAAAGTCCAACGGTGATCAGTTAAGAGTTGCTTAGTATACCAGTTGTAATAGGAATTCCACCTCACTTTCGCTTAAAACGGGACACGTATATCCAAACCTGTGAGTGCGACAGAGACAGTTGCCGGGGACTGTCGTGCGAAGAGGCAATAACGCATAACTTAGGGTCCGGATTTAATTACGTCTGAAGGTTGAAAGTGTCGGGTTCCATGGACGCGGGAGGTAAGCGAATGTGGAGCACTTTGTATTGACATAGACATTTATTGCAACTGAGATGGACCAGAAATTAAATCTCTACAATCTCTCTTTCAAGCTATGTATGTCAGATGGTGGAGGGTGGAGGGGTCAGCCTTCAGATTATTTTTCTCCTCCACTTCGCCCTGCCCGCTATTTCATAATATCTTTTAGCACAAAATATGTCTTTCACCCTTACTTGTATATACATACATGCGTGGAACTCAGATTTGTATTGTTCCATTTAAAGTTCAAACGAATTTGTTTGGTCAATACTTACAATAATGTAATTATCTAAGTATGCTCAGTGAAAAGTAAACACTACAAAATCTGAACAGACAATTTAAGTAATTGACTGTATGTTTGTCAATTATTTACTTTTGATTTGACTTTGAAGTATGTCAGATATATGTATTACTGAATTATAATTTATAGATATAGATAATAAACTCTTCGCTGTTCCATTTTGTGTAGAACCAATATTAAAGCTACTACGGTGCCTCAACGATCATAACGCTTAATTAAATACGCAATAACGTGCAATATTAAATTAATGCCTAGCTCCAATATAATAAAATTAATAAACATGATTAAACCAGCAAAATACGTTATAAAGGTTCTAAAGTTTTGTTTATTATACGTAATGTTAATGTGAAAGTTCACCTTCATTAGGAAAACGTTCACATACTCGCTCGTAACCGTCTCACGTGGGTAATGTCAGTGTAAATCATAAATAATGGTACCGTATACGTAAGTGAGGTCGGACCTGGGTAATGGAGGAACAAGGGTGACACGCTGGTTATGGGTTGGGTGAGGTGAGGTGACATGTTACAGGCGTGATACTTAAGGGCTACGGGTTAATATATCGTTGTCGATGGATCGTCATTAATTTATGGTAATAGGTACCTGTTAGTTTATTAAATTTGATAGCTTGTTATATAGTTAATAATGGCTTGTCCGTAATAAGAGGATGTGGCAACTAAGATACATATTTTTAGAATATAAAGAAAATTTACCGTAATTAATTTATTTACTATTAAGTCGCTACTACTAAGTTAATTTGTTCCGAGATTTTGGAGGGATTAAGTATACCAAAGAAGATACCTAAAATAAAATATAAAAGGATTCAAGTTAGACGAATGCATTAAATCAAATATAACTTATAGCCTTTACCTGAAAATATGGGATATTCAATCTACCCTCCAACATTAGTTGACTTGAAACTCGATTGTTCCTGGCGTGCGTGACCTGACTCAACTTACTGAAATGCGACATTATAAAATAAAAGTGTGTTAAAGCCGTAAAGTTGTGTTTAAGTTGTAAACTGGTATTATTTACGAGCGAGGCGGAAGGACGTTTCGTGTGGAATGCGTATATAAAACCGCCAAAAACCGAGCATTTGTTCTAATTCTCCATTAACATACATGCGTAGGGGTACAGTCAAAGAATTTAATGTCCGACCCATTTCGTACCTTGTCACAGTGACAAACAATACGGAAGTCGCTACAAAAATCATACTATTATTACTGTGACAAGGTACAAAATGGGTCAAAAATTCAATTCCTGTACCTAATACATTCTAGGTTTACGCCCGAATTTTAGTTAGGGAACTTTGTGTAGGTACAGTCAAATAATTTAATCTCAGTACCATTTACTACCTTGTCACAGTGACAATCAATATGAAAATCGCTATAGGGACCCCATACTATTGTCACTGTGACAAGATACGAGTGTTGCATAATTCTTTTACTAACAATGAGGAGTATCTACGTGCTTAAATTAAAAATGGTGCTGTGTGAGGTGCTGGGCATCCCTGCATTTCCTTAATTCCGTCCCAGGCGGTGCAATTAAATGCTTACACCATAAATCGTCTGCAATAGAGGCAAAAAGCAGTGAATGAAGTTAAAAATAATTGCATACAACAACTTTATCGCACTTATGTAGGTACAATTGGGACAAGCGATATAAAGGTTAAACATTTGTTTAATACCTACTAATGACTTGTAGGTTTATTCCAATTTATTTTAATTGGCATCTTGGTCAAACATACCTAAAAACACAGATTTTAGTGCCTAACTGGAGAAGATAACACGACACTTGTTCGATAACATACTATACAAACGACAAGACTGACAATTATTACAGATGAATTAACAGTTAAATCATACCCAGGTAGGTATGATTTAAATGTTAATTCCCCTGGTACTAACATGTAGGTACCAACAGGCCAATTTGAACATACGGTGATATCAGAATTACATTCAGCTAAAATGATTCAAATATCATTCTGATGTCAATGAGTACGTTCAAATTGACCTGTAAGCTTTGAAAGAACGAGTCATTTTTAAGCTTGTTCATAGGTCTTTAATTCCCGTTAATAAAAATTGGTATTATGTGCATTTATATGAACTGTAGTTTAACTTTGACCTTACTAACTGAAAAAAGAGGCTTAAAGCCTCTACATACACACGTGGACAATAAGCCTGAAGGTCGCAGCGCCGCGTGTGAAGCGGCACTTAGGTGGAAGTTCGACGCCGACGATAAACGGCGTTTTGGCGGCCTGTGGCCTGAGGGAATAGCGAAGAGCGAAGATACCTATTGTTCGGATTCTAAATGCACCAGCATTATACTGCTGTAGTATCGCAGAGCGACATTAGGGACAACAATCCGGGCAGCAACATTGATTTTGACATTTGCGGCAGCAATATCGGAATTTTGCACCGAATTGAACAGATTACCTACGGAAAGTGTCATTATAAACATCATATATTATTTTCATAGAAAATTGACAATAATAATGACATTGTTAAACTTTGTCAATGCAAATTCCATCATGCAGGCCCCTATTTCACCACGGTGACAGGTGCGACAATTGTCGACATCACTGTTACTGACTTCACAGGCCTCCATAGGCTACGGTAACTGCTTAACATAGGACGGGCGGTGTGTTTCTTTGCCACCAACATTTTATTTAAAGAAAGCTCCATTATATCGCCAATAAATAAGTACCTATTTTGCGAAGCTAATGACAATTGTCACAAGAAACACGACAATTGTCACGAAATTCCGACACAGAACTCATTTCTTGTCAAAAATTACCTGTCAAGATGCCTGTGACGTCAGTAACAGTGATGTTTTGTGAAATAGGGGCCAGGTAGCTTGGTTCGATTCTATATTATTTTTATATTCAATCGCTCCAAGCGTTAAATCGCCCCACACCCCAAATTTCGCGCACCCTCCAGCAAAATAGAATCACAGTCTGATAGAAAACGTGCAGATTGCGTCGGGCCCTCGGGGCCGATTGGGGCCCATCGGGGCCTATCGGGTCATAGTAGCCTAGCGTAATGGAGATTGCTCGATTGAAACTCTTGGAAATATTTACCGACTGAAGAGACGGCCTCGCCTTAGGCAAGTAGAATATATTGTATATTGTTTTGGGCTCAAGAAAAACTGTTTACGTATGGTAAATAAAAAAAAAATTAAAAGCTCTAAGTTTAAAAATCAGGCGATTGCCTAAAATTATTTAGCAAAACTCGGCAGCTCTGATATTACGCGAATACATTTTTTTGTTATTTCAAAACTTTGATTGAATCAACAAATCTTATAAGTACATTTCCACTTTGTTATTAAAACTTCAGGTTTTGAGTGAAACTTGTATGTACACATTTATATTGATTTCAAATCGGCATACGTAAGTACAAAGTTCAGAAAACCCATTCTAAGGTTGCCTCAAAAATATTAGAAACTCGATCTAAGTGTAGATGATATAAATAACAGATACGGATCTGGCGTGACGCGCCCGCCGTTACTGCCGCGCCGCACGCGACTGCCATTGTTTTCTAGGCTAGAGTTTTTCGCTATATACTGCTTATTTTAAGACATCGACTGTGAAATATTTCTTAGTCTGTGTTAGTCGTAATTCTTCTTTAACATTGAACTATGAAGACAGTTCAGACACCTTTTAAGGTCTAGACGCAGCAATATTTTAGGTACTTGTAATAGGAGCATTATATTATAGTACCGTAACATTTGACCAGACCAGAAATATTGAATATTTGAACGAACGTTTAATATCCTGTGATGATTTTAATATTAATTAAAACTGCGCAAAATAAACATTCGAATCCTTTTCAGCAAGCGGGTCGATTTTTTTCCCTACTCACCGTATTTCCTAAAAACTTCCTTTGAATTAGAAAAACGTACTGTAGTACGGACGATTTTCCGCAACTCGACGTCCTGCGCCTATTTTGCGTGATAGGGGGTGGGCTAGTCCTGTATGGGATGTTAGTAACTCAACAAAAAATGACTACCTACGTAATTTTTTGTTGAGTACGAGTAGGTACCCAAATATTTACCTGGACAAGTTCGTATATTTATCCCACCCAGAATGAGAAGCTCTTCGGACCAGCGAAATTTTATCGTCGTCTAACGAAAATAAAAATTCGACAACAAAATAAAGATCGGCCCAAGCATGATACCTACTCAAAACACTAAACTGTTTACTTATCTTATCTCGTTCCAGTAAGATCTGCGAGTGGTCCATTGTGTCAACGAATTTACTTAACACTTAGCAATAACAGCACGAGCACTTCTGTGTTTAAAACTGCAAGGAATCGTGACCAGAAAAAATAAACTGCAAGCAATCATGATCAAGCAAAAAAAACTCATTTAGTGAAGTGAGGCATGATTAATGCGTTTTTCTAAAAAAAGTAATAACTTATCCAACCCAAAAATATAATTAAGGGACGTTTTTATATTTGCCCAGAGTGCTTTTAATTTTCTTTTTTGTATAATATAAATATCCGAAGCGCAGAAATTATTAAACGGTTTTAGCTGAAGCTTAAAATCGGGTTCGGTCGACTGCATTATTGCTGCCCGAATTATTGACATTTGCGGCAGCAATGCAGTCGGCAGTAATTTCACGCTGCGATACTGCTGCGGTAATGCTGGTGCAGTCTCAATCTAAACGATACCATTATTGTGCGAGACAATATTGTAACACTGTGCAACAACGACACAGCGACAGGTGTTATAGCGACAAACTATGAGCTAAGGGAGTTCCCGGCGGCGCAGAGAAATTATCTCGTCTTCTGTGCATTTTCAACATTGTCACGGCGGCGGTGCCAGGGGAAATTAGAAAACGTTTAAACTCCTTTATTTTAGTGTTACGTTTCCTTTTCGGTTCGCGAAAGAAATTTGCCTCTTGAACTAATTTAATGGAAAGTAATACTGCAGACCTTTGTTGCTTTATTTCGAAATCACTTAAATTATATTCATAATACAATATTTTATTATGTGAAGGTCCAAAGTGCACTTTCTTAATGCCGTGAGATGTAATGGACAATAACATTTGCTCACATCATCGCTCATTGTTCAACTTGCATCTTTTTTAAGCGCATGTCCTAAACCCTACTTATCAAATATATTGTGATTTGTTTTATTTCTGTCTATACCAAGTATGTATATATATAGATATGGATTAATTATGGTCTGTGCAACCATGCATGACTCTTCTCCATAGAATATGGCCAATACGCCTAGCCATTTACAGTTGAGTTTTGAATATAAAGAAATTAATACAGACATAGAGAAATAAGTAAGCTTACAGCAGCTCATTCCATACCGTATCAGTTTCCTTATTAAATCATTATAACTTGTATGAGAGGTGTGCTTAATTTAAAACTCACTTGGAAACTTCGAATTTCTCTACCACCATACCATAACAATACCATAAACGACGCAAGGTCATATACGGCCTGAAATTAAATTAATATTAGATATCAAAAGGTAAACTTATTAAACGGCGTACAGAAGTAAACAAAGGCAATAACTGAGCGTAATTATTCCTCCATTTAACGAGCCTGTAAAAGCTGTTATTGTGATTTAGATGGACATTAATAAGCTGGGTCATAAAATGAGCGCCGGGAAACGGTAGCTTTCTGGCTTGTCGGGACCTTGGTTGCACGTTAGAAATAATAAAACCAAAGGCCTGTATCATGAAAGTTTGTAATTTGAAAAAGAAGCAGCTAGAAGCCTCTTTCTAATGAGAGAAGTTTAAAAAGACTACATTTACGAACTGGAAACAGGTCCCACCTTCCAATTATTATATGTTTAAACCAACTTACAAATGGAGGAGGTTGTCAATTCGTCGGATGTTTTTAATATGACAAAAACAGTACGAACTAAATAATGTCGCCAGATTAGATCTATACGCCACGTTTTTCCCTTTCCATTATTATTATGCCTTAAGTTGGTATTCCATCTGTTCAATATCTTGGTCCAATTTGTATTTGCGTCTCACATTTTGCTTAATGACACGCAAATATACAGAGAAAGTGAGACGCAATGCACATTGGACAAATAAATTGGACAAGTAGAATACCACCCATACTCAGGAAACATCAAGTCATCGAAATAATCAATAGAAAATTGCCTCTTCTAATTTATACAGTACAGGATGAAAACAGGCTACAGTGTCCGCATGCCATCAGACGCATGTTTCGTTTGTTTTCTAAGAAATTAATTTGTGGTATAGAATATAATTGGAACAAAGACAAAGTGGACCGAAAGAATCCACTGTTAGCATGAATGCTCCTAAACACAATATATTAACCTATTTCTAACCTCAATGGGCGATCTGTCACAACAAGAATGTTGACGGGACAATAAAATCGAGTTTAACATTCTATTTCCTCCGGGAATGTTGGAACGATGTAATTTTATTGTTTCGTTTAATTTTAGTGTGAGGACCGGAAGTGGCATGTTTCTCGTCTCGCGGCGGAAACAGATGTACGTGATGCTCATTTTGAGTAGTATTCCGGTGTTAGCTGTTTGGGCTAGGCATACAATTTAGAGTAGGAAAAGTTATAAAAATGAATTATTGTTGGTGCGAGTAGGTTTCAAATATATAAATATAAAATAAACCAAATGATTCTAACAATTCTTTCTGTTTTTAACGCTTTCTCCGGTACCTATACAAAAACCGATATCCATAGACAATAGATTTAAAAAAAAGTCTCCCTTTCTTATCTTAGTGTCTACTCCGTTTAAATCCTTAGCCTCTGCTTCTGACCTCTGAGTCCAATTTGCGACTCCTCCTCCTCTTCTCAGAATATTCAGTATCCTCTTTTATCAGACGATCTAAAATAAGTTCAAAATAATAACTGGCTATGTTTTTGTCTCCAGAGCGCGGAGCTGAGCGGCGGCGAGTGCGTGCGCGCACCCGACTCGCTGCCCGGCCTCACACACCACTACCCGCGCTCCAGAGACAGGTCCGAACCTATACATAATAACAAAGCCTTCTCGCTAAACCTTTGCCCAGGAATGGAACACTTTATAACCGAACAAAGTCCTTTTATGTCTTGGCGGTAAGGAATCATTACTATACCTGATTAGCGCCTATTCATCTGCGCCAATCAGAAGATATACTGCATTCCTGATTCCGCGTCGGCTAGTCAGGGAAGGACCTAAGAATTCGCAAACCTTTTTCATTCCGTGTCCTTTTGATGAGTGGAGCTAATTTCTTCCACATTCCCTAATATTCCTGGTTAACCGCCCCTTACCTAAATCATTATGAATAAGTTCTAATCTAATCTTTACCATAAGTGTCTAGTTATCTTCATGCCATAAACATCACACTAATCTCTTGGTGTAGTTGTAGAAAATACTTTAGTCAAAATAGTTTCATACGTCGGTATCTATGTATATATTATAGCTCCTTATAGTTTGATGAGACGATTTTATATTTGAAAGCCATGAAATTTGTTTGAGCAACTTGTATTGCTATGCGATAGCAACAAATTACAAATCAAAATGAATATAGTTAAGTAAATGTAAGCCTTTTGGCGAAGTTGTAAATAGGTATGTAATAATATTTGAAGGGCTTAAAATAGATAATGAATCGTTAAATAAACAAAACCAAAACATTGATTATGAAAGGTAAACGATGATAATCAACGTCATCATCAAAATGTTTCTTATTAGTGAAATTACAAAACATTACTAAAATTTCTAATTATCATTTCCAGATCGCCATCGAAATGCGACATAATGGGCATGCAGCACGAGGCCAGCCCCACCAGCTCGGAGGAGTCCAACTCCCCCACGGAGATCAACTGCTACCGCCGCCTGGGGGAGCGCGCGCCGCTCATGAAGAGACTCATGGGGCTAAGCGGAGCGCTGCTGCAGCCGTCGGATGATGACTCCACTCCGCTAGTTGCTGACACTCCAACCACGTAAGTTGCTGCAATCAGTCTTTGGTTTCGAGAGCAAGGTGTAACATGTTTCATTTGAGAAACGATTGTACTTATATCAGGAAAATTTTGAAAGTTGTATGTAAGTAGATGGAACGGGAACATAAATATAAAGAGTATTTTTTCTTTAGTTAGCCTAGTTTAGTGTCCAACTGCTGGGCAAAAGCCTCCCCTCCTTTCCTCCACTCAACTCTGTCGTTTGTACTTTCCCGCTAATCGGATAAAATGCGTCCAAGTCGTCGCGCCATCTCCTTTTCGGTCTGCAGTATAAAGATTATAAGTTGTAATAGGTATTTGGCAAGTTTTCCAAATTACAAAAGCAACTAATATTGGTCACCTTGCAGGGATATTTCTGCGCAAAGTCACCATTATTTGCTGCTTTTGAGTGTTACGATTTAAGGATGAATTAGAATAGCCTAGAAATAGTAGAAATCTAATGGTGGTGGTTTTTATTTGGCATTGTTTTCCTGCGTCTAAGGAATCGAGCCGGATTCATGATTAAATCTGACTTGATTATAAAGAGTGCTCAATTAGTAATTGGTCGGTGGTATCTGGGAGCCTGGCTGCGGTTTAACCACAATTAATACACATGCTCGTAACATGTATAACCCTAAAACAGGCCTGACGCATTTTTTACTTTTGATTACTGATTCGGGTAGGTAATAGCTTAAAAAGAAAAGTAATTTCTTGATTTTTTTTATTACCCCTAATTCAATAAAAAAAACCAGGTGGTTTTTATATGCCCACTGCTCGTGACGAATGGTGCTATGTGGTCCTTATATGGCCACTGCCTTGTTAGTCATACAGAGAAGTTTTAAGGTCAAGTCATGTGCACATCATAATTATTTACACTTGCGTCACAAAATGCACTAACTGCCATCACTTTCTTGGCTCGCATGGATGTCGTGGCTCGTAAGATTGACCGTTGAATAAATATTTAATTTAAAAACCAAAAGAAAATATATTACTTTTGTACTATGAGGGTTCATTCATAGTAATGAATTTTACCCTTAAATGTCATGTAAACTCCCTGCAGGGCAGAGGCCACTTACAAACCACTCGAACGTGCCCCAGACGGGCAGAGGGTTCATACGAACCACAAACTTTTAGATCGAATATTTTATCAGAAAACAATAACTAAGGTAAGTTATGACTTACTACACATACATTATCTAATAATCTACCATAAAAATATAAAACAAAATAAATACAATACTTTTTTTCGGCGTAGCGAACGTATACAGCGGGAGAAACGTACAAAAACTGCCATTTGTTGTCGATTTGAACTTGACAACTAAATTTTCAAAGAAATTTGTTTTGACACCTGTCATTTTTTTACGTTCCGATATCACCCACTTAATAGACTTTACGGCAATGACATTTTGCGGTCGTTGTATTTACTCAGCTCGCCAAAAAAAAAATCATTTGCTATGTGGTACTTATAGATACACAACCTGTTTAAGGGATAAGCTAGAACGAGGACTTGATGAGGGTTGGGAAGTCTGCTTGTACATTATGAAAATGTTTATTGTTATGACATTTCTTTCGTAGTCGTAGGCATTTCTATTGTTTGAAACAAAAATTATAAAGTGCGCGTTGCGGAATCAGAATTAACTATCATGGTTTCTTTGATCTCTCTTTCAATCGAAAATCCTAACATTTTCATAACTGTACCATAACAATGCTTATGGTTTCTGCTTACAGCCCAACCAACTTGCCGCTATGCATGAACGGCTACGTGAACGAGGCCTCAGAGGCCGAAGCCCGGAGCCGCGACACTCGCGAGTCCAACCGGGAGCTCACGCCAAGACATGATAGTCTGCAGAACCTTGAGGAGTTTACCAAGACTAATCATATCAAGAACGGGTAAGGTGCATGAGTTTATATGGAGTTCTGGGATAAGGTAGATTTTATACTAACTGCCAGCATGCTTTAGTACCTCAGTATTGACAATAACATAACCCTAACTTACATATTTATAATATATATTTTAAATCAAGAAACTTTAAACTTTGCTAATGTTAGTTCTTGGATGCCGAAGGGACCTACCTGCTTAAAGACGATTTTATTTTATTGTTGTTGTAAAAACTATTTATTTGGAATTAAGACTCCTTCTCTGTTTTACTGAAGGTGTAATTTTCTTGTCAACTAGAAGTCTTTTTCTGTTTACATAGCTAAATGTTTCAGTATTTTCAACCCTGACTAAAAATATTGATCTGAGGCTTTCTAAGTATTTTAATTTTACCCTAAATATTTTCAGGAGCGGTTCAGCAGGTTGCAGCGCAGCGACGTCATCATCATCAGGAGCGTCATCATGTGGTGGGTCACATGGGTCCGGGAACAACAACGTGCCGAGAGCGGAGCCTGAGCTGCGACATGCGCCGTGGTTCCAAGCAGGGATCCCTAGAGAGGTAATCATTGATAGAAGAGTTGTTAGTATGTAGGTATAGCGATGTAGCCGGGAGCGCAATGTTCGACCAACAACAAGGTAGCGAAATCGATGTCAGCGGAGCCTGCATGAGCTACTTGTGATTCCAAAAATTGCAGAAGCAGAAGGCATTCTTAGAACTCCAGAAGGAGTTACCAAAAACGTAGAAACATTACTACATACAATAAAGGCATGCCACGTACCCATGGCTAAATGCAGCATGCTGGTTCAGATTCTATACTGCAATGCTAATCTAAACTTGTGTTTAACAAGACCCTTAAGACCCTTGTGGGTGTTGTCATTATACAGCGTCCATATTCCATTGCGTTCACTATATTGTCTGTGTTCAATAGCGCGAATTGAACTCTAATTTAATCAGTACAACAATTTAATCATAATTTCTCCTATTTCCAGATAGCGTTAGAAATACTAAGCAATCAGCCAGTAGGCGCGTTCATGGTGCGCTGTAGCACCACGCAGACCGGCTGCTTCGCGCTGTCAGTGCGTGTCCCGCGCGACTTTCAGCCCTCGGGCATCGCGCACTACCTCATCTTAAGGACGCCTAAAGGGTACAAAATCAAGGTAAAACAGCAATCTGTCAATAGCCGCGTTTGTGTCGTTGCACCACTCAACTGCTTTGCACTCTTCGAGTCCCGCTCGACTTCCAGCCTTCGGGTATCGGGTACCTCATCCTTAGGATATGAAATTAAGTAGTATTGAGAACTAGAGACGCTTCTCGATCTGGGAAACTTGCGACAAATATGTTTATCTACTCGACGTTGGGTTGGTTCAATTTTAATACCAATCAAACTCCTACACATAATGGATTAGATTGTAATGTAGACTACAACCTACATTCTTTTGGAATAATTCACCTTACATGTCAGGTTTAAAAAAAATGTTATTTCGTTTCCAGGGCTTCACAAAAGAGTTCACCTCTCTATCAGCACTAGTGACGCACCACAGCGTAATGCCCGAGCTGCTGCCGTGCCCGCTGCGTCTCGCGCGCCGCGCCGCGCCGCCCCGCGCGCCCCGCGACCTCGACGAGCCGCCGCACACGCCGCGACATCTACCGTTCCGGCCGCAGCTTGATGTATAGCACACTGTTGATCTCCTAGCTAAGACGCTGGAGTATCTATAGAGATCTGATCTAAAGTCAAAGTTTGATGGACTTAATAGTCAAACACTAATGTGTTTGAACAATGTGAAGCGCACTAAAAGTGATTTACACCGATTATTTTACAGTGCTTCGGTGTGTGCGAATTGATTGTGTGGACAATATGGATGAATAGTGTTAGAGGGTACCGAAGAATTGGAACGATAGTCAGTTCGGCGAGTGAAATATTTGATCTCCAGCATCTCAAATTTAAATTTCATATTGTAGCTGCTTGTGCACATCACTTCACGTTAAGGGGCCCACTGATTAACAGTCCGCCGGACGGTATCGGCCTGTCAGTTGTTCGGAACTGTCAAAATTTTGTTCTAACTGACAGGCCGATACCGTCAGGCGGACTGTTAATCAGTGGGCCCCTTTAAAGACATTAGTATGGTGCGTACGTGTTTGAATGGAAATAAAGTACCTACAATAGTTGTATTTTTTTATGTGGAAACCGACTCATATGATGATGATTTTGATCAAGTAGCCAGTAACCTGTTGCTACTGGTGTAAATTTGTAATTTTGACCTAAAATGTTAAAATTTTATCCTGCATTTAAAAAAACGAACACAAATCTCGTAGCTTCTCAGCTACAATTTGTATAGAAACTCCGTACAAGATTTTGCTGGAAAATCTGTAGGAGCCGGCTGTCCGTCTGTGTCAAGCTTAAGCGATGGAAATATTTAATTAGTCATTTTAAAGTCATTAAATTATAACAACGGTGAGCTCTAGTAGCCTTTGAGAAGTTGCAATAAATATTGTATGTGTTCACGAATGAAGGCACTCTTTATACGATTACTACCTATACAATTAAATACATTGAATTAATTATTTTAAATACTTAATTTGAGTCAATGATGAATATCATTAGTTAATAAATATATTTATTAACTTAAATTTTTTTAATATATTATTTTTACACTTTTTTAGGAATTCTATACCGAATTACAATTTAATTATAAGTGAAATTTACTTAGCTTCATATTTCATTCAAAGATTTCAAGCCATCTTGAAATATTTATTCGGTTGAATAGGTAATGTAAATGTATAAACAGTGCCTCTCGTAAACTGACGTACTTTTAATAAAAAATAATGTGATAAATACGTCATGTATGTGTAAAAATATGTAAAATATTGTGTATATGGAGTGTAACTATAGTATCATGTGTCATATCTAATAGACATAATATAGGAAGGAATTGAGTTTGCTTTTATAATTTTGTAATATCCTAGATTTCTAGTCTTAAAGTGTATAGCCACTGGTTTAACGACTCACGCCTTTATCAAAGTAAAACACAGTATGTAATTTGTAAAATATAGAATATTATATTTTGTCAAAATGAATAATCGGTTGAAGAATAAAAGAACGCTGTATGTGACAAAAATTTCACCACTTATACTTCGTTTACAAATTTGTCAAAAGATGGCGCCACTTACACATAATTCATTAATTATATAGTTCTTCTTTGTATGTTTGACATGCCCAACAGTCTAACCTAAACCCGTGTGTCCAAACGGTCTGAGCTAAATTTTATCGAATGAGATATGAATAACGCTCAAGGATTTAATATGTACTTTTTTGCCGTTGATAAACACTGGTTCTATCCTCCTAAGGCCCAGACATACAAGGAAAAAATTGACAGTGAAATTTGAATCTACAGTGTAAGAAACAAAGTTCATTTTGTTTTTCTTGTAATTTGAACGGAACAAAACAAATGCAACTGTGTTCCTACTGAAAATGATTTTTTCAATCAACTAAATAAGTACCTACTACCTTGAGCCTTAGGAGGTGACAACATATTTGATGAAACTTTTGTGATATACCGATTTAAATATTTGTAACAAGATGCCTTTTAGTGAGTACCTTATATCTAAACATGGCTTGGCGTAAGTGACATTCGGAACTAAAGATAAATAAGCAAAATTATAATTTTTACATTGAATTGTATCATATCAATCATGGATTCACAACCTACACGAAATCACTGTTATTAAAATTTTAAAACGAGAAAGTATGTCGTATAAATTAACAAAACTAACTTTTGTCAGGGTTTTTCATGGCAACGTTTCTTACAAAATACGCATTTTTATTTGCTCTCTTTGTCAAAACCGAGGCTTGAATCCACGATATTTTTTAATTTGATAAAAGTTTCCCCTACTAAAATTAGTTGACATGAAGGTCCGTCTGTCACGCTATTAATTGTTACGCTGCCTTACAAACGCGTTGTATATGAGTATATATAACGTTATCAACTAAATGTAGATCATAATATAGTGTCTGTTGATAGTGTTGATGTTTATCATATTTATTATCAACTACATTATTGTGCGTACTTATTGAAGTACCGACAATGTATTTTATCTGTGTAACACTTATTTGATTTAAAAATCTCCTTAAGTTACAAATGATTTATTTATTAAAAGTCGTTCAAACAGGAAAAAGTAAATTAATAAAGAGTTATAAAGGATGGCAAAAAATACGTTGACAAAAAATTTAGGGTCATATTTTTTACATGGCATTAAAAATTAAACCACAATTAAGTATGAAACTAAAACAAAACGCAACATCTTCAAAATATTCTCATTTAGCTTTGATACATACACACACACACAAATGTTTGTTAAACATATCAACAACATACCGCAGTAAATATTTTTGCTAGCATAGTTTTGGGTCATCCTGTAATCTCCGCACAAAGTACAATTGCAAACCATAGTTGTGCCTAGATGGCACCACTTTGGCCTAAAAGTAATATAGCAATGCAATCTATCCTGGATAGTGCACCACTCTGTGATGTATTTTTGTTCTGACGTGAACATTGCCTGGCCAATAAAGCACTAGAAAAAAAGCTTGAAATTAAGAAATATACTTAAAGAAGAGCAAGTGGCACATTCACGCTTACATTACTTAAATTTCCACCATTTTGTCGTTACATACACTGACCAGGCTGTATCTAATTATTTACCTATTAATTTACTTCTGCCTGCTTTAAAGTAGTAAAATGAATAAAATATAAAATGGTCTCATTTTTATTGTAATAGTTTTTCAGTTATAGTGTTTAGTGTATTCAAGTAATAATAAAAAAAACATCCATTAAAACTTAATACATAATATATTATATGCAATATTACTTTTTGGTACGCTATTTTAAACAACATTGACACTGGAAAAATCATTTACAATATTATTGTATGTATTAATTTGTCCATTTTGTATCACTTTGTAATAGTAGCATCAATCTAAAACAATTAATTTATTCACTTATGAAATACATAATAAGAAAAAAGTAATTTGTTTGATTTATTATTTCCTTCTATACCTATCGAGGCCTTTGGTCCGTTTTCATAACTATGGTTTTCGTAACTGGCTGCCAAAGAAGATTAATTATTCCTATTTCATAATTAATTATCAAACAAGAATTTACTTTCTGGTTTCGTAATCGAGTTTCGTAACTGGTTATGAAATAAGATTTTTTTTTCTGTTTTCGCCTGGATTGGCTACGAAATATGAATTATTTTTCGCTGCTTCGTAATTAGTTATCAAACAAGAATTTATTACTCTTTTAGTAATCGAGTTTCGTTATTCGATACTTCGATACAGGAAAAATAAATCTTCTTTGGCAGCCAGTTACGAAAACCATAGTTATGAAAACGGACCAAAGGTATCGAGGTAGGTCTGTATCTAATTCTAGCCTTTGGTCCGTTTTCATAACTATGGTTTTCGTAACTGGCTGCCAAAGAAGATTTATTTTTCCTGTTTCATAATTAATTATCAAACAAGAATTCACTTTCTGCTTTCGTAATCGAGTATTTTTTCTTCGTTCGTAATTAATTATCAAAACGTATTACTTTTTCTTTTTTCATAATTGGACATTTTCGTGTGATACACTTAGTACCTTTTCGTGTAAAACGACACAAAATAACTACCGGGCACTGCGTTGAGATTATTGCTCCATTTATGTATTAGATTAGTCTAAGAAGAATTATTACGAAGTGAAAATTATATTTTTTGTTAAAGGAAGTTAGGTCATATTTTTCTTTTATTTTACTGTTACTAAGGGTACTCTGTTTTAACAAGCTTTTGTATCTATACAAATATAGAAAATTAAAGTAGATGATTTACAATATTCGTATTTTTATTTTCTCTAATTTACTGTAGGGATATCTATGTAGGTACTTTTATTGTATCTAAGTTTTTTTTTAATCAAAGTTGGTACAGAAAGAGCCTGGATGTTGCTCTCTTCTCTTTTGTAGTCAATTTACCCAGTCAGTCACTCACAGGGTAAATTGGCAACAAAAGGGGAACTTACCTTCCAAAAAATATATCGAAGTATCGAATAACGAAACTCGATTACTAAAAGAGTAATAGATTCTTGTTTGATAACTAATTACGAAGCAGCGAAAAATAATTCATATTTCGTAGCCAATCCAGGCGAAAACAGAAAAAAAAATCTTATTTCATAACCAGTTACGAAACTCGATTACGAAACCAGAAAGTAAATTCTTGTTTGATAATTAATTATGAAATAGGAAAAATTAATCTTCTTTGGCAGCCAGTTACGAAAACTATAGTTATGAAAACGGACCAAAGGAATTCTAGCCGCAACTTTATACTTTTGCAATATTATACTTTACGAATTGTCAGATAGCAGTATACCTAAATGTACAGTCGCCGTCAGATACAATGGAGGAGGATAATAGAGGATATTTACTAATATATTCTATCTGATGATGGCGACTGTAAGGACAAGGAATTTAATTTCAGTACCATTCCGTATACACCAATATACACACAACACAACGAGTCACAGTGACAATAGTATGAGGTCCCTAGCATTTCATATTGATTGTCATTGTGACAAGGTACGAAATAAATGAATTAATGGTACTGAAATTAAAATCTTTGACTGATGTACATGGGATTTAATAAGTAAATAACGCTGGTCACACAATACATGTTAGATTTACCTGTAATACTAAGTACTTCTTTGACTTGTAGGCTAAAAGCCGATTTTGGCCT
Organism: Cydia splendana; assembly: GCF_910591565.1. Taxonomy (NCBI): domain Eukaryota; kingdom Metazoa; phylum Arthropoda; class Insecta; order Lepidoptera; family Tortricidae; genus Cydia; species Cydia splendana. The sequence continues at coordinate 23,108,471 of NC_085966.1, read as the reverse complement.
CATGTTAATCCATGACGGCGAAAAACACTGAACGTCGTATAATAAAAGAAAAACAAAACAGGAAGGTAATTTATTATAGATTAATAATTATTAACTACTTTGGAGTTGAACATTAGACAACGGAAAATGTGACGATGTTTTTTTTGCAAACCGCGCCATCTCTGCATAAATCGGCACACTTCTCATGCTCCTAAACCGCTCCACGCTGCGGGAATTCCACAGCGTTCTCTGGTTTCATCTTCCTTTAATGATGGTGAAGGTTAACAGGAAGATGGCGTTACATACCACGTTGAAATTTTAGAGATGAGGTAAGGTGGGATAAGACTATCACCGGGTCAAGACAAACACTTGTATGGAATCCTCATACTGTTTGTCTTGCCCCGAGCAAAATAAACTATGTTCGTCTTACCTCATTACCTTACCTTAACATAGTTATTAGCTAATAAATTACATTTCTGTCACCTATGGCTAGCAAGTCCCTCTAGGGGATGGGGCACCTTTTACATAGATCGTATAGACGTCGTCGTTTCCATTTTGGAAATTAGTATTAATATAAGCTGAAGTTTGAGCTAAGATTTTTTGATTAATCCTTTCCATAATAATATATTACATTTTCATAAACAGCTTAGATGAAAAATAAATGCTTCTTTGTAAGTTGTAGACCAGCACGTACAAAAGCGAGTACTTATGATATTTACCTACACTCGTTTTAACGATACTATAACGATAGCATTTACAAGATTTAATTTGTACTTAATATAGCTCCTGTAAATATATTTTGAGTGTCAGTTTCAGGCCTAATACGTTAACGTCGGAGATTAACACTCCACATCCACAAGATTCCTCAACTATGTTAACATGAGGTTGATACCCTCATATCCAAAACGTCCTAAGTCTGCACCATCTTCAAAATAATTAGCCTTTTTGGCAAGTAAGGTGATGTACGAAGTAATCTAAGTGACGTCACTGGTGCTGGTCTGACAGGAGCGATTAAATTTGATGCCTTGGTGGCGCTACGGTGATTTGAGTTTGATAGGCCTATTATGGTCTGTATAATATAAGGCAGTATAATAATTATGATTAAATTGGGTTTGATCGCTTGTCAAGTTCATGAATTGGCAGTGTATTCTGAAGTTCATGTGTTTTTTTACACAAGAAAGATGATGTTTCTATTATAATTGCCATGGTTAATAAATTATACACTTAAACCTTCCTCTAGAATCACTCTATCGATAAGTCACAACGGCATGAAAATCCGTTCAGTATATCGTTTTTTTGCTATCGCGAACATACAAACACAAACAGACAGACGCGGCGGGGGACTTTGTTTTATAAGGTGGTAGTGATTGTGCACGAACGTTCTGTCACAACCCAAAACAGTAACCCATCAGGTGTTTTCAAATAATTTCGATTACTTACCACAAATGTTAAAATTCCGGGCAGCAACATCGATTTTGATATATTAGGCACCTAATAAATTTGACAATTAGGAACGTCAGCAATGCAGTAGGTAATATCGCACTGCAATACTGCAGCAGTAATTAAATAAAGTTTTTCTATGTCTATGTCTAATGCTGGTGTAGTCTAAATCCGATATTAGAATGGAATTGACGAAACAATGCTTCAGGCTTTGGAGCCGGTTTCAATGAAAATACCTGACTTGACAACGGTAAAAAGCAATCAACCTATAGATCCTCGTTCAAACGAGTTTAAATGGCTATGCAATATTGACTGCATCCAGCCATCCACAGACCATAGGTGAGACTAGCTATGACAACCAAGCGTGTTGTGATTTCATATCGACAATAATGACATCACGATTGATGAACATAAAGTAGGTAGGTAGGTACCTCAGTACTTTTAATTAAGCTTTGGTGGAATTCCAAAATTAATTATCGATGGCGTAGAAATAACAAATGCAGCAACATACCTATTTACATCTGACAGTTTGAATGCCTTGATTGGGAGCGAACGTGGCTGAGCAGAGTTAAGCGCATTAAAATTAACGGTGCTGTGGTCACCATCCAAATGTTTAGATTTTATTCTAGAAATTCTAGACTAGTATTTTTTTATACAATCTTTTTAATGTTTGACGATCCTTTTGTGAAATTTTTAGTGTTAAATTTGATATGTATAATAATCCAATTTTATTATGGCATAATACTAACATCAATAAATTGCTCTGATAATTAGATTAAGATTAATTACGATTCATAAGAGCTTGTTGCTAGGCCTACATGAATAAAGTAAATTTTGTTTGTTTGTTTGTTTGTTCAACACGAAAAACTGAGACGCGCAATACGAGCATTTGCTACGTCTACTTCAACACATGGTCCGTGCATCCGTGTTTACCTAATATTGTAATATTTGCGTTCGACGTCGAAATCGGATACAATCGGATTTGTTCCGGGCTCGCGGCAACAAGTTTTCAATTGGGAATGAAAATCTTTGCAAAAGGCGCGCCACTCGGTTGGCGACGGCTTCCAATTCGTGAAAGTGCATTTCAATTTAAAAAATAAGGAATTTGTGCATCCCGCTTGAAATTTTATGTTAGCGCAATAGTTATTTTCCATTGCTAAAGATCGAATCTGGTGTGAGAAGAATCTACCTAGTGTTGCGTTCTTACTTAAGGACTTCCAATAGTCTTCCATGCGGTTCTGTCTTCAGTAATTTATTTATTAATGTTTATACTTATGTATGTTTTTACCCATCACGGAACAATGGTGCTCCGTACATTTTGGAGGCGTCCGCGGAGCCGAAGCCAACACGTAGACGCCCTTTTGACACTTAAATGAGTCGTAAGAGTATATGGGACACACGCAGACGCAGCAATCGCCAGGGTCGAGTCACCAATACTTTTTAATAAGACTATTCATTAATACTAATACTATTCATTAAGATATTATCAGTAAAAATTGAGTAACAGGTTTAACAAGGAGCAACGCATAAGTAGGTACAGAAGGGTCTACCGCGAATCACGTTCGGCGTGCTGCCTCCCTGTCACATTTACGTACGAATTTACAAGTGCAAAAGAGAGGCAACACGTCGAACATGGTTCGCGGTCGGTAGGCCCTCAGAACATTATTAAATACATAACTAAACGGAATAATCGCCTACTTAAACGGAACTGACATTTACCTACGTAATTTTTGTAGTAGGGACTTACGAGTTCACAATAGTACATTACATACCTAGGGAGGTAAATTAGTAAATGCTCCAGATCGCAGGTGTTTGTGGCCCGAACCGAAGGTGAGGGCCATAAATATGCGATCTGGGGCTTTTACATTTACCGCCCGTGGTTTGTATAAAGTTTTACGTCTTGCCTTGGCCAGGAAGTGAGATTTTCTTCCCGTCCCGTGGGAAGAAAATCCCACTTACGGGCCTAGGGTGACGTAAACTTATTTACAAGCTACCGTTCTAAAATAATATTTACACGACCTTACTTCCAGTATCTAAGAGGCTTGTAAGTATATTTACGTCACCCTAGGCTCGAAAGTGGGATTTTCTTCCCACGGGAAGAAAATCTCACTTCCTGGCCAAGGCAAGACGTAAAACTTTATACAAACCACGGGCGGTAAATGTAAAAGCCCCAGATCGCATATTTATGGGATCGCACCAACACCTGCGATCTGGAGCATTTACGAATTTACCTCCCTAGGTATGTAATGTACTATTTTGGAACGGGCTTGTAAAGATGTGTGTCAACTCGACTGTTATGTAAGTACATCATGTACGTCGTTCAAGGGTTTTATATTATTACTTCAAGCAACTTTCCATGTCAAAGGAAAAGGAGCTGTGTGCTTAAGGCTGTAGGAAGATGAATACGAAATTTATTTGAGTATCCATGATAGCGTTTAGAATTATGTTTAAAATATAAAATAAACCATATTCTTATTAAAACTTAGATAACATATACCTTTTAAAGAAGTAAATTTAAATAATTGGTATTATTTTAAAATTTAATTCTATGCGATTAAGTCTCGTTTTCGCAAATTATAATATGTTATACGTGTGTGGTATTTCCGGACCGATAATAACTTCAAACCTTCATGAGAAGAGCGTACTCCCATCTTAAAGGCCGGCAACGCACATAGCTCCCTGGTGTTGCGGGTGTCCACGGGCGGCGGTAATCGCTTACCACCAGGCGAGCCGTCTGCTCGTTTGCCTCCTACATCATAAAAAAGTTTAAATCTGTGCTACGATAAGTGAAAGAATATATATAAAATGCAAATGTACCGGTAATATGGACTGTTTCCACTATCAGTAGGTTTCAGCAGGCCGGGCCGCTTCGCTGATGATGCCATTTGACCTCAATGCGCGCTGCAATCGCGCTGCCTGCTGCATTTGTTGTCAATAAAGATACTTCTCGGAATTTTCAATATTATATTCAGTGATTACGAGTAGGTACAATGGGTCCAACTCTAATGTGATATAATGTCATAATTTTTACCTTACCCAACGTTTCAACTGGGTTGCACCAGGCTGTGGTTACGAATGAACAAAACGTCAATGGAGATATAAGTAAATAACACTGAACTACCTGAAAATAGAAAAATAATGAAATTATATCGTGTTAGACCTGTGAGTGATTACCAGGGTTGTACTTACAGTGATTACACTGTGCAGTATTCGTCACAATACAAACGGCCCGATTCGAACTTTAAGATACGTCAAATATTAGGTACGTCTATGTCAGAGTACCTATTATATCAGTGTCAAACGTGACGTTTCTTCAAATAAAAACGTCACTTTTGACACTGACATATCTAATCTATATCGTATTATCTAGACGTAATATTAGACGTATCTTAAAGTTCGAATCGGGCTGAAAGTATTTTGTATTTGATCCGAGACTTACAGCGTGAAGTTCCCCGCCCTACAGTGAAACCCTTCATCGAGCTCGGTTATAATTTCTTTCCCGATGTTTACGAGCGCTCTCGTGGCTATAAATTGGGCAACAGCGAGGAGATAATTTATCTCCCCTGCTCAATGTTAAGGCTGCATTCTTAACTTTGCATCCCGTTTAACATTCACTTAATTAAGGTATATCGTAGTATAACTAGTCAATTTGGTAAAATTAACAAGTTAAATATTCTGATCCGACTTTGACTCTTTTTGCCTTTCGGTTCTTTTAATAAGTTTTGAACTATAATAATATAGACTAGACCTAATCTGATAGACCAATGACATATTCTTTTTGCGGAAATGGATTTTCCTATTTTAAGTTTAATCACAATGTACTAATGTACATATACACATATATTATGTATACGTTGTTTGTATATACACAGTTGACCAAGGCGACAGAATATCGATAAAATGTTTTCAATCATCTAATAATATCAATATTATATTCAATCGTTTTTTGTATTTTTCTCAAGTACAATTTTTTCTGTTCTATTAAGCGCAACCAAGTTTTTATTCACGGTTTTTTACCACTTTTTGAAAGGTTAAAACAACTCTTTTTCGCTTCAAATAATGCGTGGCCTTACCTAACCCTTCAGGTAAAGGTGTCCGTATCTGATCTCTAAACTAATGAACCCGCTATCTGCGTCCGCCTTTGATTTAACCCTCCGATTAACTCATGGATAAATTAACTAACCGGAGGGGCTCGTTATTTTGCTTAATTAAGTTGCTTCTTACTTTCTGAATTTACACTAAAAATATACTTTAACTTTTAAGATTACAACTGGGGGCACGGCAATAACTGATTTAAATTACCTAGAACCAGTTATAAACAATTTTAATAATATGACTATTTTCATGAATTAAAGACATATAAATTTATTTTGTACCTATATTTACCTATTTCTACTTTCTTAGTAAATATGATAGACACATCAAGGTACCTATTAAATTTCTACGTATAAATACAAAATCCAAACATTTATTATTATTATGACTCTCTTTATTTATTTTTCGTCTTAAGTTAGGGTTTTTATAATATGAATATAAAAGTAAAATATAAAAACACTTACAAAACGATAAAAAATACATATAAACACATTATAAAAAACCTAACCTAGGGTGCCGCCAGCAGCGGGGCAAGGCCCAAGCTACCGGTGGTCAGGGCTGCAGAGAGAGGAACCGGCGGACTATCCGCGCCGTGTCCAAGATCACCGCCTTCTGCATCTGACCCTTGATCCAACCACCTAGCGAGAGTCTCTCAAGATGATGGTCGAGACTCTTCGCTATTAGACCGTTCACTGAAACGACTATCGGGACAATGATCGTCGAATCAACATCCCACATGGCGGTTATCTCGTGAGCCAAGTCTAGGTACTTACTGGACTTGTCCTTCTCGGCCTTCACGAGATTCTCATCATGGGGGATGGTGATGTCAACGAGCACGGCCCGACGTTGCGATCGATCTATTATCACAATGTCAGGCTTATTGGCTACAATAGTCCTGTCTGTGATGATAGATCGATCCCAATAGAGCGTGGCACGACCATTCTCGAGAACAGGCGCAGGTAAGTACTTGTAGTACGGTACTTCGCGGTCCACAAGGCCATATAGAAGAGCAAGTTGCTGGTGAATAATTCTGGCTACGAGATTATGTCTGTGCAAGTACTCGCCGTTAGCAAGATGAGAACAACCGGAAATGATATGCCTGAGTGACTCTCCGGGACGGCGGCATGCCCGACAAATGTCGACCGTACCGTCCTTCAGGATATATTTCCGATAGTTGTTCGTCATCATCACTTCGTCCGCAATTGCACAGGCAAAACCCTCGGTTTCTCCGAAGAGGTCCCCGAATCGTAACCAGTTCACCGACGCGAGCAGGTCCACATCGGGTCCCGTGAGGGCCTTGTAGAACCGCCCGTGTAGCACCTTACTCTCCCATGCCGCCTTGCGATCCGCAGTACTTAGTACCACAGGTTTGCGCCAGTTCTCGTTTGCCAAGGAGAGCGGCGTGAGGTTCCTGTCTACTGCCACCACATCACGATGCATCCCACACTCGTTGTTAAGGAAATAATTCCTGAGATTGTACACCTCGCGGTTGTGGAGATCCTTGGCGTTTAGGAAGCGTTTATTATTATTATTCTCTTTATTTATTTTTCGTCTTAAGTTAGGTTTGTTATAATATGAATATAAAAGTAAAATATAAAAACACTTACAAAACAATAAAAAATATATATAAACACATTATAAAAAACCGAACCTAGGGTGCCGCCGGCAGCGGGGCTTGGCCCAAGCTGCCGGTGGTCAGGGCCGCAGAGTGAGGAACCGACGTACTATACGCGCCGTGTCCAATATTACCGCCTTCTGCATCTGACCCTTGATCCAACCACCCAGCGAGAGTCTCTCTAAGTGTTGGTCGAGACTCTTCGCTATGAGACCGCTTATTATTATTATTATTTAAACTTTATTGCACAAAGTATATACAAAAATGTACAAATGGCGGACTTAATGCCAAATGGCATTCTCTACCAGTCAACCATAGGGCCAAACAGACATCTACAATTGGTGCAGAGAGAGAAATATACCTATTCAGTGAATATAAAAAAAGCAAACTATACATACAAACATTTATCACAAAATAACCCAATTTTTCCAAATTATGTAGTTCAACGGATAACAAGGAACCTAGAGTCCGTTTGAGCCTTAGACTAGGAATCCTCTAGACCGAGTTTAGAGCAATTATTTCATGCAACCGATGATGCCAAAAATGAGGGGGTGCGCGGGACGAGGTGAGCGAAGTCCCGTGCCGTGATTGGTCCGTTCAAAGACACGGACGTCACACAAACAGGCCTATTCGGATTTCAAGATAATCACAAGATCTTGAGACGATTTAGAGATCAACTAGATCTACATTAGATATCGACTAGATGTGACTTGGATATCTAAGTCATAACTTGTCGAAATCGTTCAAGAGGACCTCCAGAATAGCGGAAACGTCAAATTTGACATATCTATCTTACAAATATCTTTAAATTATCCGTATCGTAATTAGTTGAAGTCTAGTAGAAATCTAATTCATTTTCCGAATCGAGCCGACTGACACTTTCGACTCAAACATGGAGTAAAATTACCGTATGCGTGGCAGAGGGGGTAGCGCGACTATGCTAAGTCTGTAGGATGTTTTGTCTGTGGTTTGAGCTAATTTTGCACCGAATAGAACATTATGGCGGTTTTACCGAACATTTTAGATAGGTACTTACAATTATCTACGTTTTTGTCAAATTTTCTGTTCAGTTCTGGGTCATGTTCTTAAAGTTTTTCAGGTACTTCGCATTATTACCTAATTCTCGATTGAGTTCAGAGCATTTTGTACAAAAGTCTTCCACTTATCCGAATTGCATTATTTGCTATTCTAGTTCCGACGGCCAGCACCAGAGGGCGACAAAAGCCTTTGTGTTTGCCTTTCTACAACAAAATGACTTAACTCCATACACAGAGTTAATGAAAAATAAGTAGTATCGCTTGTCTTAAAGCAAACTTCATACTTTATAATTGGAATGTGTTAATAAAATCAAAAGAATTAAAAAGATACCTAGAAAATAAATGTCGTACCTACCTTACGTTTTTAGTTCTTCGGTGTACTTGAATAGTTGTTTGAAAAGCATACAAATACCATGGGAAAATACGTATGACTCAACTAGTAGGTAACTAAAAGCTCATACTACACCAAAGAAGCAGGATAAGAATTGAATTCTACATTTAAATTCAGCGATAAAACGATTGTAATATTTAAAACAAAATCAAGATAAAACCTACGTTAATCTTTTAATTCGCCTTTCCTTTAAGCGTTTTTATTTTATCACGTACTTATGTAAAGTCCTCTGAGACACTGACAATAAGGTCGCATAAATAGGAAAATTTTTGGAATATACAAAATGTATATAAAAAAGCCGGGCAAGTGCGAGTCGGACTCGCGCACGAAGGGTTCCGTACCATAATGCAAAAAACGGCTAAAAAAAAAACGGTCACCCATCCATGTACTGACCCCGCCCGACGTTGCTTAACTTCGGTCAAAAATCACGTTTGTTGTATGGGAGCCTCACTGAAATCTTTATTTTATTCTGTTTTTAGTATTTGTTGTTATAGCGGCAACAGAAATACATCATCTGTGAAAATTTCAACTGTCTAGCTATCACGGTTCGTGAGATACAGCCTGGTGACAGACGGACGGACGGACGGACGGACGGACGGACGGACGGACGGACGGACGGACGGACGGACAGCGAAGTCTTAGTAATAGGGTCCCGTTTTACCCTTTGGGTACGGAACCCTAAAAAGAATAATATTATGGTTGTGATTTCGACCGTACACACAATTTTATTGATACGTACTCAAATGTCTGTAATTTGTAGGTATCTATATCTCAGGATTAGCTATTGAGATGTTTACGTATGTGAAGATAAAGTTGTAAAATAAAGCTTTCCCTCTGATTACACCTCGGCATGAAGATGAACTACTCTTTTGACTTTCACCATAAAGTCAAACAACCTTCTGGTTTTGAGAGACCCCGTGCAGCTAAACTTTTCTGCAACGATGATTATCTCCTTTATTGAATTAGTTCCTTTCAATGGCGAGACGAAACAAAAGAGTTATCCGCTTTAATAGGTGTTTTCGTTATTTTATTTATTGGATTTTCGCCTTTGTTTTCGAGTGTAATAAAACAAAAGTTAGCTTTGTAGTGGAATTAGGTTACAACGTTTGTTTTTGCTCATACAAGTATTCTCTCTATACTAATATTAATGAGATAGTTATTTCGATTAGTGAACTAAGTTAGTTTATCTTAGAAACAACTCAATAACAAATGTATAACAATAAAGTAAACCAGCTATTTTAAATTATTATAAATCCAAATATGAATTTGAAATAAAAAATGCTTTTCAGGTTACTTACATGAGTTAGGGCCACTTGCACCATCCCACTAACGCGGGGTTAAACAGTTAAACCGTGAAACTAGTGTCAAATTATTCTGGTAACCATGGTGACTCCAGGTTTAACCGGTCAACCTCGGGTTAGTGGAATGGTGCAAATCGCGCTTATAATAGTGTCCAGAAGGCTGACAGGCTTGGCAGCCAAAAGTAACGAGGTCGATGACAAGTCATGCATTATAAGTATTTATAACATTTGCCTTTCTTATTGTCCCTAGGTACAATAAATAGATACCTACATAAGTAAAATTAAATAATGAAACTATATTCCCAAAGTAAGCTACTCTTTACTGTATCTACTGACTAAAATAAAAGAACATCTTGTAATACCATGGTTGCAATAAACGATTATGATTACTAGAAAATCATCGTGGAAAATCGTAATTACTTATCCAACCGCCTTTATTACTAAGGTATAAAGATGTATTGTTAGCTCTATGATTTTCATTACCTTACCCATTGGTTTAAAGTCTATAGGTATTGGTTATAGTCTGAAGGCATTATTCGTGCATCACAATGGTATTTGCGATTCAATAATATTATCAGCAGAGCTGAGTAAACTTATTGATAAGTTTCGAATTCCAATAATGCTACAGAGTAAGTGCTATCTCGTAAGCATGCATTATCATAGTAGGTATTGAGTTTCACATATTGTATTGAAATGTATTATTGTGAGGAAAATGTAAATTCAATGCGGAGTCTATTTTTATCATACTTATAGTAGGAGAGGCACAGTAAAATATCAGGAGGCCAATTCTAACGTAGGTACATTCATATATCCAAATGATGTCATGTTGAATATCATTCGCGCGTGCATTTGACGCGTACTTATTCGTGCATTATAATGCGCCGAGCGAGATGCATGGGCGACTAATAAGAAAATTACGCCTTTAATACGGAGCAGATACATTATCAAAGTAGAAATATATAAAAATTATTTGCACACGCACACGTATAGTAGGTAATACTTACCCACACGTTTTCATTTATAAACCTCATGTTGAAGCGATTCTACGTACTTGAGTCACAGATTATACACGTTGACAAAAAAATTACTGCATTTCTGTTGCCAGGGAAGTTTTGGGATTATACTGAGCAACTTTTACTATTGGACCAGCCCCGAAATCGCGAAAAAAAATGTACCCTCCCATAGAAAATGGACCAGCCAAAATGTATGAAACAGACAATTTTTTTTATAGCCTATTGGCTATTGGCTAAAAGTTGCTCAGTATAATCCGTATACCTCCCTGGCAACGGGAATGCAGTTAGTTTTTAGCCACCCTGTCTGAACATTTTGCTAGTACATAGGTACCTTTGTACAGTCACGCTCCGCGACTGTTATGCCGTTTAGAGTCCTAGCTAAACAGGTTATTCAATACTTGCGCTTGCTTGCGCTATGGAATGTCTAATTTAGCTAAAACCCTAAATGGCTCAACAATTACGAATCGTGGCTGTAGTAGTTACACCTACCTAATAGGTACCGACTTACATCATACTAACAAAATAAAATTTTTAATTAAAAATGGTTGATTGTAAAAAGGCACGAGTGTTATATTTATTATACCTACTCATTGTTTTATGTTATTCGATGTCAGTCAGCTCTCAAAAAGTAAATTATTTCGAGGTTTCGTGGTATTTTAGGCTACCCGTCAATTTCTAACTGTATTTATGAGAATGGGATAGATAGTCTATCTCGCGGGTGCGCGGGTGAGATATTCGGCTCGATTCGGAAAATGAATAAGATTTCTACTAGATTTCAACAAGTTACGATACGGATAATTTAAAGATATTTGTAAGATAGATATGTCAAATTTGACGTTTCCGCGATTCTGGAGGTCCTCTTGAACGATTTCGACAAGTTATGACTTAGATATCCAAGTCACATCTAGTCGATATCTAATGTAGATCTAGTTGATCTCTAAATCGTCTCTAGATCTTGTGATTATCTCGAAATCCGAATAGGCCTGTACGTCATATCTACCTAGCATATTGTAATCCGCGCCGCAATTTGAAGTGAGAACCCAACAATTATGTGCTTATTTAGAACCACTTCCGCGTGTAATTCCGCTCGTATTCGCGGTTCAAAAGAATTTAAATTAAAAGGATTCTGAAGCGTAGGCTTTCTTGTGTGTGGAAATTAAATAAGGAAAGATTACGTTGAGAGGAAAAGGAGACCGATTCTGTGTGAATTATTTAATATGGATTACATCTTATTTTGATACGACCAAGTGTATCTTGTACGTATGTTTTACAATTTAGTTACTACTACAAAACATAATATAACGGCGTACAGCGCCATCTACTGTCAGCTGTCTGTCTCGAGGCACGATTTTTACTAAACTGTATATTTACTACAGTCAATTACTCTTCACTACACCTTATAAAAGAAAGTCCTCCGCCGCGTCTGTTTGTTTGTGTGTTTGTTTGTATGTTCGTGATAAACTCAAAAACTACTGAAAAGATTTTCATGCTGTATTCGCCTATCAATAGAGTGATTCTTGAAGAAGAAGGTTTAGGTGTATAATTTGTTAACCCGTGCGAAGCCGGGGCCGGTCGTTGGTTACACATAAGAAACGGTCTATTTTGACATTCATAAGTAATATTAAAGCTAAAATTAAATCTAAGTTTTAAGTTCTCGTTAAAACTAAAGTTTTCTCCGTCTAATTAGAGTATGACAATTATTTGAAGCTCGTGAAGACGACGTTTGTTTTAACAAGTTGTGAGTGCAGTAAGAATGACTAAGTTCTTTTGTTTCAAAGAAGCTGCAATTACAACTCCTCCAGGTGTTTTTGTATAATAGCTTTTACAATTAGACGTTATTACCTATGCACGGTTACAGTAGAATAAAACGATATTTTAACTCGAATTTAGGTATGCACGTGTGCGTAAGATTTACTGTAGATTACGTTAAGGGGCCCACAGATTCCCAGTTCGCCGCGGACGATATCATCCTGTCAGTTGTTCGGAGCTGTCAAATTTTGTGTTTAACTGACAGGCTGATATCGTCCGGCGAAGTGGACGCCTTTAGAGTACTTATTATTTAAAATTCACTTTTATGCTCTTATTTAAAATTTGAGACGTGCATGGTGATTAACTTTAATATTGCAAGAGTCCATAGGCTTCAGGTATTCCGCAGCAATGCATTATTGCAGCAGTATTTCAGCACGATATGACTGCCGACTGCATTACTGCCGCAAATGTAAAAATCGATATTGCTGCTCATAGTGCTCATATTATTGACATTTGCGGCAGCAATGCAAGCAACAGTAATGTCACGATGCAATACTGCTACAGGAAGCAGTTTGAATTCGAACGGTACCTCTTGATAGATTTGACCGTGATATCAGTGCGTATAACCCTAGGTTGGGCATGTTTGCCTACGAACAGGATCAAAAAAATTAAGTTCAGATTTTTATAGTTCAAATGCCCATCCTGTGGGATGTCTGTAACATATTCATGAAACACATTACGTTTGTTGGTTCTCCGCCATTTTCCGAACGTACCGCTGCGATTACTGGCAAATTTCCAAAATATTTATCTATTGCAAATAAAGCTTGGACTGTAAAGGGATCATTCGAATTCAGACTACTTCAATATTACAGTTGCCATAATGTCGCGCTAAAATACTGCTGCAGTAAGTGCTGCCGAATGCATTGAGTTATTTTTATGAAATATGACGATTCGTCCAGTAGGTAATACAGTCTGCAACATCTCTGAAGCAGTATTGCGGGGCCATATTATTCCGACTGCATTTCTGCCGCAGATGTCAAAATCAATGTTGCTGCCAGCAATGCAGTCAGCGTCACGCCGCATAACTGCAGCAGTATTGCTTGTCAGTCTGTCAATGTAATTCAATAAAATAAAGTTGAGCACCGAGGCTAATTTCTAAAAAGAAAGACTATTACACTATTAGCCAAGCCTCGATTACTCCACAAAGAGAAGGTGTAAACGAAAAATTCACACTGTAACCTGAAGTAATGAATGCAGCTTGGACCAAGACGAATGCGTCCCCAGACAAGCTGCTAAGCACGTCGTTTGTCTGGTGTTCGGGAAGACACCTCTATCTGCGCGCCCCTAATGGACAGTGTTGAAACATTTGTACCATCGTGCATCGTTTACATTGTTAAATTTTATTCGTAAACCTTATTGCAAGGGAATAGAGTCCATCAGTAGTCATAATGTTGCTGTTAGTAATAGCTGTGTTGTTGCACAACACAATTAAAAGGTATACGTATTTTTACTTTGTTTGCATAAGCGCTACCAAAAATATCCTTAACATTTTTGAAGAGGACGCTCTGGTACTTTTGCCAAAATAGATGACGAGGTATGCACTCAAATATTTTAGGCGGGGAAGGAGGAAGTCTATTTTGAAGTTTATTTTAGAATATGAACTAAGCTAGAAAATAAATAGCATCCAAGGGTAAAAAACGCCAAAACTAATAATAACGTCACTGCGCTTTTAAATTCCGACATGTTCCCGATTTTAGAAAACTAAAATAAACCAGGTACACACATGGTTTTCTTTCTTAAAATTTTGACAGATTTTGATTCTGATATAATTATAGCAGAATTTACAAGTGCAACGACGATAAGCCGATATTTTTTAGTAAAATCCATGACACCATGTATCAGCATGCGTAGCTGGCTTTTTCTCTCAGCTCAAAAGAATGGTATTAATTTATATGGATTTTCAAACTCAAAGAGCAAAAACCATTACAGCATCCCGTAGATACCACACACACGCTTCTCTCTATTGTTTTCGTATTTTAAACCATTAAGGCCGCTCGCTTAATTTTTATTCTCCCCAAACCGTAAAACGGCGCTTACGTCCCGGGATAAGAAATGGAACGGTTCATATTTACATAATTACACGAGCGATACGTAAACCCACAGTTAGTTTGGAACAGTAGGAAAGGCTTTTCATTTAACACAGATACCTAAAATGTTGGTAGGAATCACTGCTATGCACGCTACTCAAAAAATCAATCATCAATAAATATAACCCTACATTATATAAATACTAGCTTTTGCCCGCGACTTCGTCTGCGTGGAATTAGTAATTTGCATAATTTTAAAACAAATCTGCTTTTTATTACACCCTTCTTTTCACCCCCAAAATGGATGACTCATTAGTCAAAAATGCGAACTTTCTTTATTTGTAACGAAAGGTCTTTTGAGCCCTTATTAATTAAAGATATTATTATCAAAGGTAGGAACAGGCTGCCACTATACATTCCACCACTTCTTTTAAACAGTGTACCGTTAAAACGAGTGAAAGAATTTAAATATCTAGGCCATGTGCTAACCGAAAACCTTAAAGATGATAAGAATATAGAACGTGAGCGAAGGTCATTGTCCGTTCGCGGCAATATGCTGGCTCATAGATTCACTCGCTGTAGTGTGCCTGTAAAAATATATCTTTTTAGAGCGTACTGCCAAAGTTTTTACACGAGTGGTCTATGGGTCAGTTTTACGCAGCGGGCGTACAATGCACTAAGAGTGCAATACAATAACGCATTCAGGGCCCTGTTGCGGCTCCCTCGCTATTGCAGCGCGTCGGGCATGTTTGCCGACGCGGCCGTGGACGATTTTTATGCGATAATACGCAAAAAGTCGGCGTCCGTCATTCGACGTGTGCGAGGGAGCGGCAACAGTATCCTGCAGATGATCGCGGACAGGCTGGATTCGCCCGTCCTCGGCCGCTTCATGGATCTGCATGTTATGAGGAGATCATGGGATGCATGAGGTGGCAGAGGGGGGGTGGTCGAGACACACTTTCGCATTTATAATATTATATATTAGTATGGATTTTCCCATTGCAGTTGGCCCAATCGGGATTTCATCCAATTTGATTCATCAATTAGTCAATCATAACCAACGTAATGTGAATACAGAATATACGCATTCACAAGACATGAATGACAAAACTACGAGAATGGCTGAAATTGGATCCATGAGATATCACTTTGTATGCAGCACTCGGATTGTAGTATATACGGTTTAGTTCAGGCAATGTTATACACCTATTTATAATCTTGTTGCACGAGAGACCACGTTCAACCTGTGAATGTTGAAGAACCAATCGAATTTGACTTGTAGATTTGTAAGAAGTGAGTGTGATCGGACAGCTCTTTTATACTGGTTTTCCGTAGGAATCAACTCGCTAGTGATACTTGGAATATTAATATAGAATTTAATTGCAATCTTGCTCTGTTTAACTGAACTTTGCACACGGTTAAATAGTTGCGAGTTGCGAGTGGTACAATCATGCCAGTTCTCCTCAGATGTGGCAAAGTTCAAATGTTGCTTTGAAATTATCACTTCTGCTGCGGCATCGGGTCGATTTGACCCCGTTAATTGCGACGCTAACTATTTTTTGCAGATAAAGTAGATATTAAAATTTGTATGAATCCTCAATATTCTAACTGATCGCAATATATTTTTTTAAGAATGTAGGATTATCGAATGATAAGACGTAAGTACCCTATCACATAAATTTTATATAGTTTAAACGCTATATTTTCCTACTTTATTTTTATTAAAAAAATACTCGCGAATATAATAACAGTACTGTGGTTGCCCATATTTATATAGCACCGGTCGCAGCCAGCCGTGCGCGATCATCGCTAAATTATGTGCCTACCTCGCGAAAACAAGTTTTTCTTACACAGAGCCATTCTTCAAATTTAAATTCTGATTCTATGGAGGCGAAAATAGGGCTTTAGATCTTGTTTGATGTCATGTCATGAACAAACCTAGGTTACTAGAGTTAGACCATGAAAAGTCTGCAACGATTTGGATAGCACAAGCAGTGCAAGTGTTATTTTATACGTCATAATTTCATAGAGATTTGACGTTTAAAATAACACTCGCGCTGCGTGTGCTATCAAAATCGTTGCACACTTAATTATCTTGGTCTAACTCTAATTCTAAAGAAAATAAACAGTTTTTCTGTTTTACTGCTTGCTTTGGTATAGCTGGTTTGTTACTGCACACCGTTGTATGGGGACCTTGCACTTTGAGACTATGCGCTGAAACTTGGCACAGTTGATTGTTAGCTGGTCTTGAGCAGATACAGACCGGGAGCCGTCGAGAGCCACCTCTCATTTAGTGGGGGGGGGGAGGAATGTTCGACGCTGCCGCGCTTCACTTGGAGCAACATTGGTCTAAAACTATACCTATTAGGGCATGTAATATATCATTTTCGGATAAATTAAGGATGAGGAATCTAGTTTTGGAACAAAACAATGCACTTTCTAACAAAAAAAAAGCATAAAGTAGAAAAGACTAAAAAACGTATTTTTGATTTTTTCATAATTACCAATTTTTTTTAAAGTGTAGCAGGAATCTGAAAACAAAAAATACAGTCGTAAAGCTACACTTATTACGTTTAAGAAAATAGATAGTTTATTATACAAAACTGTTGATAAATGGGAGATAAAAAATAATATTAAGCGTGGGTCAGAGTGATCTCAATACAAAATATTATGAATGTGGGAAAGTTACTTATAATTTGTTCTACAATCGTTTATTTTTCTTGTTTTTCGTAAATAACTCGTAAATGGTAGCCCACAGCAAAAAATAATCTGTTACGTAAATAATCTGTTTCAGATTTCTTATAAAATAAGTGCTACTTTTTTCGCTACCGTCAATATTAAAAAAAATATTGAAGGGAGAAAATAAAACTTAGGTCCCCTTTTTTAGTCATTCGTAAATAACTCGTAAACGATCGCCAATAGCAAAAAAATTTTTAGTACCTACATGAATAATTTACATAAAATTTCCTACAAAAAAGGTTATTCAAACTTTTTGTTATGCTAATTATTCATGTATTATATTATTCTTTACGAGTTATTTACGAATGACTAAAAAAGGGGACCTTAGTATTTATTTTCTCCCTTCAATTTTTTTTTTATATTGATGATAGGGAAAAAAATTAGTTCTTATTTTATAAGAAATCTGAAACAGATTATTTACGTACAAGATAATTTTTTGCTGTGGGCTACCGTTTACGAGTTATTTACGAAAAACTAAAAAAATAAACGATTGTAGAACAAATTATAAGTAACTTTCCCACATTAATAATATTTTGTATTGAGATCACTCTGACCCACGCTTAATATTATTTTTTATCTCAGATACCTACTACACTTTAAAAAAAAATTGGTAATTATGAAAAAATCCAAGATACGTTTTTTTGTCTTTTCTACTTTATGTTTTTTTTTGTTATAAAGTGCATTGTTTTGGTTCCAAAAATAAATTCCTCATCCTTAATTTATCCGAAAATGATATATCACATGCCCTAATGGGTACAGTTTTAGAGAAATGTTGCTCCAAGTGAAGCGCGGCGGCGTCGAACTTCCCCCCCTCCCCCCCACTAAATGAGACGTGGCTCTCGAGGTCTCCCGGTCTGCATCTGCTCATGACCAGCTAAGAATCAACTGTGCCAAGTTTCAGCGCATAGTCTCAAAGTGCAAGGTGTCGTGCACTAACAAACTAGCTAGTATTAGTTATTTGTTTAACAAGGGGACAAAGTAGTTGTTTAACACCTCGTGCTAATATTGACTCGACCAAACGAAAGTATTGAAAGGATTGAATAGTGGAATCTTGAGCGTTGCGAGGATTTCACGGCACGAGGATTAAACAAACTTTGCTATCGAGTGAATCACATCACACCTACGCGATGAAAATACTAAACTGTAAAACACTACACTACAACATAAAAGTCAATTCCACCAAGGACAAAAAATATCTAATTACTTTGCCACTTTTGTGGATAAATTCAACTTTCTCACCCGTTTTTGACCTATAAAGAGAGCTAATACGAGCTGACGTAGTGAAAAATAATTTACCTACTAAAATACGCTTTAGTTACAATGAACTGTGTTCTAATAGTACTCTTGTTTCAAAATATATGGTTTGGGAAAAACTAAAATTATGTTTTAAACGATCCAAACGGTAACTGGGCATTTTCATTTTAACTTGCATTTTAAGCGCGACTTAAGTCGTGTTTCAGTAACGTCTAACAAACAAACAAACAAAATTTACTTTATTCATGTAGGCCTAGCAACAAGCTCTTATGAATCGTAATTAATCTTAATCTAATTATCAGAGCAATTTATTGATGTTAATATTATTCCATAATAAAATTGGATTATTATACATATCAAATTTAACACTAAAAATTTCAGAAAAGGATCGTCAAACATTAAAAAGATTGTATAAAAAAATACTAGTCTAGAATTTCTAGAATAAAATCAAAATGTCAAAAAAAAAGCATAAGTAACAAAAGAAGTAGATAGTATTACATCGGAATATCCATTTCCTCATCAATAATCAAATATACCTAATAAATAAATAATCATTTCGAATAAGAATTAATCCCACGTTGTAATATCATTCATGTAGTCTTGTGTGGTATAATAAGCTTTAGAAATAAGTTTACGCTTTACATAATTCTTAAATTTATTAATAGATAATTCAGTAATATGGTTTGGAAGTTTATTATAAAATCTTACACAATTACCCATGAATGATTTTTTAATTTTATGGAGCCGAGTGAAGGGCACTGCGAGCTTATGTTTATTTCTAGTATTAATATTATGAATTTCACAATTTTTCCTAAAATTTACAATATTTTTATGTACATACAGAATATTCTCATAAATGTATTGACAGTGCACTGTCATTATGTCAATTTCCTTAAATTTATCTCTAAGTGAGTCTCTATGGTTCATTTTGTATATTGCTCGAATAGCCCTCTTCTGCAGAACAAAAATGGTATTTATCTCTGAAGCACCGCCCCACAGTAAAATACCATATGCCATAATGCTATGGAAGTAACTAAAATATACTAATCGAGCTGTTTTCACATCAGTTAACTGACGGATTTTGCTCACTGCAAAAGCTGCAGAGCTCAGTCTATTCGAAAGAGTAGCAATATGGGGACCCCACTGGAGTTTAGAATCTAAAGTTATACCAAGAAAAACTGTACTATCAACTAATTCCAATTCCTCATCCTTCACAATGACATTTGTTTGCACATGCCTTACGTTACTACTAGTGACAAACTTAATACATTTAGTTTTTTTCTCATTTAACAGTAAATTATTAACATTGAACCAATTTACTACTTTTGAAATAGCATTGTTTACATCATTGTAAGCTTGTTGCTGTCGTTTGACTTTGAAAATAAGTGAGGTGTCGTCTGCAAACAATACTATATCATGGTGGGTCTTACCAAGGAATGGCAAGTCATTTATGTAGATAAGGAACAGGAAAGGCCCCAATATTGACCCCTGTGGTACACCCATAGAGACCAATGACCCAGGTGATCGCTGTCCATTCACATCGACCCTTTGTATTCTACCATTTAAGTAGGACTTAAGTAAATTCAGTGCCGATCCTCTAACTCCGTAATAATGAAGTTTCCTGATTAATGTTTCATGACAAACACAGTCGAAGGCCTTAGATAAATCACAGAAGACACCTAAAGTATCTCGTGACTCCTCCCAGGCATCGAAAATATGCTTAATTAGCTCAACACCAGCATCGGTTGTTGAGCGACCCCGTGTAAAACCAAACTGCTTATTATGCATCAAATTATTAACGTTAAAATGTCGTACTAATTGAGAAAGAACTAATTTTTCAAAAATCTTGCTAAATGTTGGTAGCACAGATATCGGTCTAAAGTTAGTGGGGTCAGAGCTGCTACCAGATTTAAATAAAGGAATTACTTTACTATGTTTCATTAGATCAGGAAACTCGCCGCAATCAACACTGTTGTTAAATATAACTACCAAGTCAGGCGCTACAATTTCGTAACCGTACAACCGTTACATTCCTGACAAAATGTATGGGATTTGACATTGACCGTCAGTTTTGTAACGATTGCTAACCGGCCGTTAAAGGTGCACAGTTAAGTGAAAATGCGCAACTAACAAATAAATATAAAATGTTCAATTTAAAACTGCAACGATTGCGAAATACACACCGTCGCCAACCTTGGAGCGCAATTGGAACTTTTAACATCTGTATTGATATATTACCTACCTATGTTAAACTATGGACACTAAGCACGAAGAATTTCGTACATTGACCGGCCATTTCGTATCTCCATCGCACGCGCATAATTATATTGCTGCCCCACTCGCACAGTGGCATCGACCGCCGGCATTATACAAATCTTACCTTATGTTCGCATTAATTAATATAAAAGTACAGTCACCTAAAATACTTTATCTACAAACATATCATAAAGCCTCCATAATGCGTTCTAATACCGCAAATTACAGCCAACATAAAGTGTTTTGTTATGGACAACAAATTTCTTATCTGTGAAAATGTTATTATTGCGTTATAATAATGTCGATATCGATTTGATAACGAAATTCTATTTTCGAAAATCTCTTAAAAATAAAGGATTTTGATTTGATTATTATCAGTCATGCTTATAGTATTTTATCAAATGCCGCAGTGGCGGTCGTAAAAAGCGTTTCCTGGACACATATTAAAGCTTATACTTTGTATGTAGACAAAGTAGTGTTTGTACGTAACTGTAGGTACAATTATGATGAGGCATTATGACACTAATTTAATCGAAACATAACCATAGACATCTAGGAGGGAGGTCGAATCGGCTTCTTGTAATTTGCGCTGTTTAACGAATCCGAGTCGCCGCGTCGAGTGCACAACTTTTCCATTTCGATTATTTTTGTTTTTCGTGGGATTTCCGATCTTTGTTCTGTTCGATGTTGTTTGCTAATTAAATCCTTTGTTACCGTGCTCGACAATTACTCGGTGTCGCCACACACCTTTATGTCTTCTTCTTCCTCGTGTTATACTGGCATTTCGCCACCGCTCATGGGAGCCTGGGGTCCGCTTTGACGACTAATCATAAGAACAGACGTAGGCACCAGTTTATACGAAAGCGACTGCCATCTGACCTTCCAACCCAGAGAGGAAACTAGGCCTTATTGGGATTAGTCCGCTTTCCTCACGATGTAAAAAATGCCACTTGCCGTTATGTAAACAAATAGTTTTTTTATTCATCGAAAATGCAAATGATACCTCAATGTCTCATACAATTCTAACACGTGCTGGATTCTTTTGACTTTGGAACTTGAATAAGCTTAATACTTAATCGAGCTTAATACGAAATAAATGTTTAAAAAGCTCCACGTGTCGACATCCCAATTCGATTGAAGGTGCCGTACAGTTAAATGGATTTTTAAAAGAGCTTTCTGTGTAAAAGAGTTTACTGAAAGCCTTATTTGATTGGAAAGCTTTTCTTCATCGGTATTGGGAAAGTTTTGCAGCAGCCGTTTGTTGTGGCTGTGTACTTTATATTTGACATTATCTAATACAAAGTTGGGGTTTGATCCGAACGTCTTATGTGGGAATTGTTTACTTGGGGAAGATACTTTTGAGAAACTTTATAGGGTACTTCCCTAAACATTTGTAATCATTTTATACGA
Organism: Cydia splendana; assembly: GCF_910591565.1. Lineage (NCBI taxonomy): Eukaryota > Metazoa > Arthropoda > Insecta > Lepidoptera > Tortricidae > Cydia > Cydia splendana. The sequence goes on along the minus strand of NC_085966.1, from coordinate 23,086,105 downwards.
ACTTCTGCAAGGCGTTCAATGAAAATTCTATTTCTTTAAATCTATAAATCTATAAATTCTATAAATCTTATTTAATGAAAATTTTGCTATCAGAGTAAAGACATGAAATCCTATTAATTTTACCTGTGTGTCTTCCATTCATCCACTATTCGTTCTATTCATGTCCTCTCAAATTGAGCGACCTTGAAATGTCGGTTAATACGGGTTTCATTGATCTTTATAACGTGTAAGATAGTTACATAATATTATATTTATTTATTTAAAAAGTATTGCTAAGCTCCAATAAGTTAGGATATTTTGATCTTTAGGAACAAATAAGTACCTACCTACCTAGCTACCGTCGGCATTGTTCGCGGATGAGGTAAATAAATATACTTCATGAAAACCTAACTCAGATCGTGGAAATTTAATTTCAGAATAATATTTATATAAAAAACCTACATTCATAAACTACATCTGATGTCTATAAAAGCTTTTACTTATTTTATGTCAGATCTTTTTAGGAGCTCAGAGGCTTACTTTGAAATTAAATCTTATTATTGGTAATAGGTATCTCAGACTACTTTTTATACCATTACCAAGTGTCTGAAGCTGTCGGCATTTACTTAAAAATATTTTGATCAGTCAATTAGTTGAATAAATTATTTAAATTCCAAAACTTAAAGTGATTGCATTATATTCATCCAATTATCTTAGTCTGGCCAACTTTTAGTGTAGACATAAAGAGCATTGAGTCTGGACCAAAAGCAGAACATTCTCTTTAGCAAGTTTTATTTATTCTGCAGTCAATTAATTGCTTAAACGAGCTTAATTGTTTGTTTGTTCTGGAAGCGTATTCAGAAATATGAAATACAGCACAAATCACTGCATCATGGACCTCCAAAATCCCTATGTTCTTTTAATCGAACAAATTCTAATCGAATTTTATACTATTATTTATACAATATATGTACAGTTACAATATATGCACATAATGTATAATTTACAGAGTGGTGACTATGTAGAATTGATTATGAATGAATTGAGTTACACATAGCTATTTGTGACAAGAATTTAAAATGTCACAGACAATTTCATATACACACAATTATCTTGCAGTTTGTAAACTTTATTCCAACAACATAAGGTCTACTGATGATCGGTTGAAAGTATTGCTGTTAGTACTTGACTGTTTTAGTTTAACAGTATGTAAGGTAAACGTACTGGTGCTCGACGCGGTCTCAGTACATGTCATCTTGAAACTTAAGTCATTGTCAATAGAGGTGACAGCAAGGTGTCATCTATTGGGCATTAGCATGTCGAGCACTAGTACATCTACCTTACTTATATGAAAATTGAGATTAAGTATGAAATATAGAGTTGTGCAATCTACGTTCTGTTTCCTTTTACAAAAATCCTTCCCGTATTTTTTTGTATCCTATCATGAGTCGATTATTATTAGATCATTGAATGTGAGCCACAATCAATATTGACATTATCTCAATATTTGTGCGTAGGTACCACTGGTACCAGTTTAATTGTTTCTTCTTTGCATTTGCTAACGTATAGGTATCATAATTATGCATTCTTAAAATGTATTTCAAACTTAAAATGCGAGTATAATAAATTCGTTACGGTGTAAAGCAATGAGCGCAGTGCTGCCGTTAAATGGTAAAACGCTGCAACTCAAGTTACAGCGTTTTAAGTTGCTTTGGATCAAATGATTCCTTTTATGTTCTTCTATCATGCCCTTTTTTCAGATTTTTGATATCTCTTTTAATTAAGTATGTAGAAAACTGTCAAAACGCGGCAACTATAGTCTAAGCATACCAAAACATTGTAACAAGAGTTAACGCGTGTTTATTTCGGTGTCGTGTTAATACATCATAACTTAGAGTAAAGCAGAACGCTGTAAGTGCTACCTGCAGCGTTCTGTTTGCATTATAATATTGTTAAATTAAGAGCATAGAATACGCCAAAACGCGGCAAGAGACTGAAAAAAATTATAGTAATACCGTTTATCAAAATTGAAAGTAAAAAAATCCAATTACCTAATTAATTTAATTTTTTTATATTACAAATCCATTTTAAGAATTACACTTACAATGTTTTCTTTTTTCAATGAATCACTATAGGAGTTATAATCTAACGGTCAAAACGCTGCAACTAGGAAATAATTGTGGCAAAATGATGTAACTATGGAGTTACAGCGTTTAGCTAAGAAATTCTCTTAGTTATTTTTTATTGGATCTTATTGGCAAAACACTTTATGGCTAATATTTAAATAAATACACTAATATATAAAATTTTCGTTAGTCGGCTATATAAAATGCACTCTTAGGTATATATTGTGTAAATTTCAACCTTATAAGTTTATAAAAAATAGGTGTTTCAAAGGCCGGAATGTTTAAACCTTTAAATGCGTTTTTCTCAAAACTGCGTTTTTTGACTTGCAGCGTTCTACCATTTGACGGCAGGTGCTCCTAAAGAAGTTTATGAATTATTATATTGTTGTGTTTATTCCGACAAGTGTCTAGGCAAGTTAAGAGTAGGCAGGTATCCTACATATGTTCTTCAAAACAATTCATGACAAAAAAATCCGGTTTGCTTTTATCGTCGCTCGAATAATTATGTCCCAAGAGAACGGACAGCGCAACTTGAAAAACAAGAATTGAAACTGACCGTTTATTCTGAATAGCAGGGCGAGTGCGGGCGAAACAAGTTCATAGTAGGACCAGCTTAAAGTAAGCTTTATTTTCGTGACAAAATTGTATTTTATTACTTGTCCGTACATGTATTGGCGCGGGCGAGACGCATGATAACTAAATAACATCGTTCAGATATCATTCGTAAGTGTACGTTTGAATTGGCTTGTAAGTTCAAATACCGCATCAATTCGTGTAAGCTTTTCAAGCAGCTGGAACTGGCACTTAGCTATAGCTAGTACTAGCTAGACTAGAGCGAGCTAACTGCGAGTTAGTACACTTGGAGGTGCGCCAAACATGCCCGCTGACATCCGACTAAAAGTACTCCACGAGCTTAAGAGTAAAGGAATGGCTATATTGTAATCTACACAGTTTATTATTATCCTCCTCTCTGTGTATGATAAGATAAGGATTCTGACGGACTTCTTAGTCATCTAATTGCATTTTTTTCGAGAAGTTCTTTTTCTGTGCTATACGGCCCAATTCGAACCCAATGCTTATAAGATGTCACAACGGTACGATACCCCAGTCAGTGTCAAAAGTGACATTTCTTCAACCAAAAACGTCACTTTTGACACTGACTGAGGTATCGTACCGTTGTGACATCTTATATATAAGCATTCTTCGAATTGGGCCAATTACTATCTATATAGGTAAATTTTTTAACATGCAGATACGTCTGCGAGCGATATTCCAAATTTTATAGGTACCTTTAAATTTGATATCTATAATTCATTCTTTAACTATGGGTAAAGTTGTTAGAGATTGTGATAATGATAACCAACCGATACAATTTTCTCTGATACATTTTAAACCTGTTTCACGAGGCAAACCGACCTGCCCTAAGTCGTCGTTGGATGAATGGTGGGTATAACCGAATGTGTGTCTCTGGCCTTTTCAGTAATACAATAAAATGTAATCATTTTTACGAGTGTGTGCCCCGGCCTTTATCAGACAATGTTCGGTCACGTTCGACTTCGGAACGATTGGAGACTCGGAATTGGTGAACGGAGTTTTAGCTCCGGCAATAAGAAAGTGTACGAGACGAGTGTGTTAATATTGTAGAGTGCAATGTACCTACCTCTTAAAAGGAGATATTTAGGAGCATTCCACTGGCTATGCCGTAAAATGAATTTATTTAGCGTATCAGAATTATTTTGTCATTAGAAGCCCGTGATTATTTTTCTGGGCATATTTTTGACCTGACACCTGAAATTCTTTAGAAAATTCGCGAATGTTCGGCACAACGGTTAACAATTTCATGGAATGCTCCTTTAAATGACATTAAAGTAAATCGAGAGAGAGAGAGAGAGAGAGAGAGAGATTTTGAGTTTCCAAAACGTCTGGAGTCTTGGGGCGCTGTTCAAAATCACATAAGTACCAAAAGTGACGAGTGTCGTTGTTATAAGAGTGCAATGTGTTTGGTGCAGCTTAAATATAGGAGATATTTAGGCTGCGTTTCCACCAGAGATGCGCGAGGAACGACCAATAAAAACTGGCCACTAGAGCTGCGCTAGGTAAATTAAGTGAATTTATTAGTTCTAAAACACATCCCTCGCTACGCATCCTCGCCCATCTTATAATGAAATTTATTTAAGTTGAAAATTGTAAGCAGAAAAATTGTGGACAGAATATGAGTGCTTGAATGTAGGTACTCTTGTATGATTTGGAAATTTATCAATTTTTATTTATTTAATGCGAATAGCATAATTAAATAGCACGTATCAGTGTGCCACCACCCCCTAAAAATATCTATAAAAATAAATACATTAAAATGAACGCAGCAGAAAGCATCATGAATAGAACGTCCACGTTGCAAGTGCAACTGCGCAAACTAAGCGCTGTAGCGATAAAGTCGTGATTCGCCTGGCGCTCCTATTGGCACAATAAGCGCGAGGCACGTTTGTCCACCCTTAATGATCCGGCTGCGATATGCATAACTTATAAGCCCATAATCGACATTTTGTCTAAGAGTAAAAACATTAAATATTTAATATTTTGTCAATTCCTTTAAGTAGGTTAGATTAGTATTTTTTGCTGATAGTTTAAATACTTTATTTTAAGACAATAATTTTTATTTCAATTAGGGTGTCAATTTACTCCTCGATCTAAGCTATTAAACAAAGCTTAGAAATAAATGAAAAGTGGAAAAATCACTGACTTGGGCGACTCTGTATCACTAGCCCATTGCCCTGCCAACTGAGCTACCGAGACTTCACTGGATGACAGCGAATATTTCCACCATATCACTTATATGTGCCTTAGGGAAGCGCCTAGCTAAATATAACAATTATTCATTTGTTTCATACTCGTAACTATGAAACATTGTGTCATTGCTGGTACTAATTGTAATGTGATTCAAAGGTAAACATAAACATAAGCCTCCAAAAAACGTGGTAACAAAATTGTAATATTTCACGTTTTCCTTGCTTTGTTTGAGGATGATATTATCTCGATACACGTGTACGAATATTAAAGTTGTGTCTTATGTCTGGCAAGGATATTGTTAATGGAAATACTTACAGGGGTTTTCAATGGCTGCCACCAAGATACAATGCGTTCTCAATTTAATATGATGTTTCCGTTGTTACGTCCAATTGGGAAAAACAAGCATTTCTAATCCAATTTTGTATTAAGCAGAAACATCTGCAAACAATGCTTACAAATGCTTAGAAAAAAATTAAAAGTTACTTTAACTTACTTTAGTTACCTGCAATTCATTTCTGACCATAACACTTCAAATATGGTGATACAGTCTGGTTTGTTTAAATTTACATCATTTTCCTTTTACTTCTTAACTTTTTGCATTAATGTATCCACTTTTAATATTAAGAGAGCTTTTACCAACCATAAACAAAAAACCGAGTTTACTTAAGTAATTGGTAAAGAGGGTGACTCAAAGTTTCTCACATAATTGAAATATGTAGAAATGATATACTAAAAATTACGACAGAAAATTGCAATGCATTCATTTAAAGATGATTAGGTACGATATTTATTAGGTACTGACACAGAATGGGGTTCATAAATACCGTGTGCTTACTACATCTGGCACTTGGAATAGGTTCCGTCTGACAGATTATAGTAGTCTGTAGTTTATGGTTCAGGTACACTGTTAGAGTCTGGCTAGCCAAATATTGTTGACATCAGATATTTCCTTGTTGTATCACCAATTGTCTATGATTAAAAAAAAAGTTAAAAGTCAGTTGTCAATTTATGTCATTCATTCAAATTGTTTGCGGTTTATAAGGGGTTTATTTTAAATAATATTTATAATGATTTTACAGAGTGAGGTCCGCAATCTACTATTTAAGCTCGTAAACAATTACGACGATGTGCGAAGTCGACGTGAAGCATGGTATAACGAAAAACTGCAATGTTTACAAGTCGTAAACAATTTAGTAGGTTGGTGCTCTATATATTTTGATACTTTAAGTACTAGTTCTAACATTTGCCTATAACTTTGATTAAGTACGTGAATTTATTAATACCTGAATCTCATAAACAGGACAAGTGTGTAATGAAACGGATAAACTAGAAGTTCTGGAAAATATCAATAAAATCAAAACATTGGAACGTAAACATATATTTGTCGTTGACTGTACTTTAGATAGTGGTAGAAATTATGGGCGCTGAATTTGAGTGCACGTCAACATATATATAATTTATTTCCTTAGGTACCTTACGCGTGCACACCAAATCAAAAATATTTTCTAGTATCAAAACTGTAATTCCTACTACACAAAGTGTGACCAGCCCAAGATTTTTTGAATTTCCCGTCAAAACTTTGTGTAGTATTTCAGTAGCCAGACTCTACCGTGCTAGTTGTGGCTATAGATTTTTGTGAAAAAATTTTAAGTTTTTGTACAACATTAACAACAACATGCAAATTAAATAAAAAACACTAATTTTGAGATTTTACTCCATAATCAAAAAATTGGACGATTTTTTGAATTCTAACCTAGAATTGGAACTCACGGAAGCTTAAAATACCTATCAGTTGGAGCTTGAATGGTTACAGCGCCGTCTGCGCTGCGTTTAGCTTTGCGCGTCGATCCCTATCCAGTCAATACGTTCTATAAAGCAGAAAAGGATGCTGTATGTTAACAGCAAGCAATTCAAATCAAGAATTCTTTATATTCGGCTGAATTATTTGTTGGCTAACAAAGGCCCACAGATACACACTTTACAGACTAACATACAAATTCCATAAACTTAAAACTAAACACTATTGTGGGGACAGATCGGAGTGGCTCAATGAATGAACCAAATCCTCACACAACCTTTTCTACAGCAGTCGGAAAACCGTCACAGCGTTACATCACGGCTCTAAAAATTAATGGGGTAAAGCAGCCCGCCGGACCCGATAACACCAGTTCTTAACGCAAGATTAAACCGTACCCTTTCGTCCGCTAAACGGCTGATTTACCTTATTTCATCTATACTGTTTCCACTCGGGAGGTGCTAACACATAAAAATAAATTGTTATTTTAAATAATTCGAAACGACCAATGACGCTAGTAAACGATTTATTGGAGTTTAAAATATACTAAGTTGGATCAAACCGTCTGTCACCGTTTATTTACTTAGGCCCACTTGCACCATTCCACTAACCTGGGGTTAACCGGTTACACCTGGAGTTACCATGGTTACCAGTACAATTTGACACTGGGTTGACGGTTAAACCGCTTAACCCCGGGTTAGTGGGATGGTGCAAGTGGGCCTTAGTGATTGGCGCACATCTTATGCACGACTTTCACTTCACTTCGCATGCACTAATCAGCGTGAGCGATCTTGAAAACATGATCAAAACCGTAACACATTGTTAATTCTGAATCAGGCTGCTGAGCGATAAATAAATCGAATGTAATATTTTAGATTTTACTTTGCGTAGGTATATCGTTTATTATCGTTGGTATATTAAATTCATGTAAATAATATTTACTCAATAATTTAAATATATCAAAGCAGCACGTAATTTCTAGAATACATGAATGCATGTTGCGAACTGTTAAAGGAAAAATATTCCACTTTTGCTAGAAAGACGCAACACGCAAAGGATTAAATAAATACGCAGATAAATGCAGAATAAACTAAGAGTAAATGAAATATCACAAGTTACTTACCAAATAGATTTATTTTAATATTAACACATCGTTCGAAGAAATCAATGTATTGTATGCTATTTGTGTATATTTTGTTGGATTTTAGTATTTTCACACTTTACACATAGAAAAAAACGGAAAGCGCAAGGCGGACTCGCCTACCGAGGGTTCCGTACAAATTTATCTCATTTTTTATTTTGTTTTAGTTTTTTACAAATTTATTGTTCGAGATTTTTCCCTGTATTTCTAGTTGAAATTACAAGCAAATGCCAGCCTTCGTAAATTAAGTATTGTAACCTGAGTCCGATAATGACTAGTAATGAAGTAGAATTTTACTAATAAATGCGGTAATTCTGTAATGCGACATGCTAACAGACAGCCCAAAAAATTTGAGGCAATAGAATAAAAATTTCACTTTAAAGACTCCGTTTGTTTACTTACGTTTAATAAATTTTCTAGAAACGCCGAAAATATAACGTTTCATAAATTATCTCCAATATTTGAAATACCAAATGAAGGGCACTTAGAGAAATTGGGCATCGCTGGGCCTTTGCAAATTAACCGTTTATTTATTTACTGTCGAGACATAATCAAATTGAATAGTTGATAATGTCAAGTTCTTTGCTATGACAGAAGTTTTGGTATGTATATTTATTACAAAATATATAGCAAAATATATTATAAAGCAAAAAAATACAGAGGTTAATCCTCACATAATTCTACATTTTTAGGGTTCCGTACCCAAAGGGTAAAACGGGACCCTATTACTAAGACTTCGCTGTCCGTCCGTCCGTCCGTCTGTCACCAGGCTGTATCTCACGAACCGTGATAGCTAGACAGTTGAAATTTTCACAGATGATGTATTTCTGTTGCCGCTATAACAACAAATACTAAAAACAGAATAAAATAAAGATTTAAATGGGGCTCCCATACAACAAACGTGATTTTCGGGAGTGGTCAGTATTTGGATGGGTGACCGTTTTTTTTTTGCTTTTTTTTTGTTTTTTTTTTTTTTGCATTATGGTACGGAACCCTTCGTGCGCGAGTCCGACTCGCACTTGCCCGGTTTTTTCACGTAGGCATCATTGTCCTAACTTATTGATAGTTTTTTTGCCTCAGCACACTAAGAACCGCTTGTCTCTACGGCTACTGGGTACCTACTCGTACCTATGTACAAATTCGTAGGCAGGCTCCAAATTTGAATATTTCGCTCGTTTAAGTTTTGCTGCTTTTTCGGCGGCTGCTCCGACACGCCCTGTGGCCTGAGGTGTCCTCACACAAGGGCAAGTGTGCTTACACACGTCGCATCCCAAATGTGTTTTCGCGCTCACGGAAGCAGTTGTATATTTAGGCCCTGATACTCCAACACGCCTGACGGATGTCCAGCGTCCAGTAGCATCCTGAAGTACCTGCCTTTATAAGCTTAATTGTTCCCCTAGAAACCATTTCATTAAATTGTATGACGCACATGCAGAGCACTGAACGGGTTTTTACAGTAAAGAACAAATTTGTAACTAACCTTCCCTCAACTCAAGCTGCACTTCACAAACATACCTTGCATGCAGCGTACCATGTGAGCCAAGTACGAATGACGGCGAATAGACCTTTTCAGGATTCCGTACCCAAAGGTTAAAAACGGGACTAAAACTCCGCTGTCCGTCTTTACGTCCGTCTGTCCAAACGAACAGAACTGGTAAACACCAGGCTGTATTTCATGAACCGTGATAGCTAGGCAGTTGAAATTTTCACAGATGATGTATTTCTGTTGCCGCTATAATAATAAATACTAAAAACAGACTAAAATAAATATTTAAGTGGGGCTCCCATACAACAAACGCAATTTTTTTGCCGTTTTTTGCGTAATGGTACGGAACCTTTCGTGCGCGAGTCCGACTCGCACTTGGCCGGTTTTTAATTACAGCAATAGTAACAAAATAAATCAAGAGGTTGATTCTATTTTAACAATTTGATATGGTTTTGAACTGGTTTGATGCGACTTTGACGACCGTCCTGGTGATAGATGTGCATCTCTCATCTTTAGAAATGTGAGAATAGCGGTAATATTGTACAACGCATATGTCCGTAGCAAACTCGAATTCGGTGCGATAGCGTGGGATCCCTGCGAGTGCAAGTACATTGGCATGATCGAAAAGCTACAAAAAAAGTTCGCAAGATATCTGTACAGCAGGTCCTATGGCTATTACCCCTATCTATACCCCTCTCGTTTTGACGAAAACTACTTTTGTTGGTACATTACCATGGAGTTGTACACAACAGAGTGAACAATTCATCCGTACTGGCACGAATGGGCCTGCATGTGCCAGTACAGCGGACGGTGTCGGACGCCGTGAACGCGCTGCCGCCGCGGCGCCGCTATCGCCTGTTCGCGTGGCTGCGCGCGCGCACCCGCCAGGCTGACAACGCGTCTACGCCCCGGGCACTGGCCCTTTTTAATGTGATGGCTACTGAGGGTCATGACGTTGATGTTTTCGCTGATCATGTTGGTGAATTTTGCAGAAAATGTCTCCATAACTTAAATAGTATTTTATGTAATTAATTTATTTTATAGTTTTTTTTTTTAATTTAAGTGTCCCAAATTTGATTATTTATTGGCAATGACATGACATATTTTTTATTGTTGTAATTATTTAATTTTAATCTATAATGCTTATTCATTTTATCATTTAGCTGACATTGTTTCTTTATTTATTTTTCTTTCTTAGATATAGTTATAACATATAATGTAATACATATAATAGTCGTAAGTCTCATGTAAACGTTTTGGTGCTACACTGTAAGTTTATATTGAAATAAATAAATGAAATGAAATGAAATCTCACGCACGACTTTCACTTCATTTTGTATGCAAGATCAAAACGATAACCCGTTATTAAATCTGAATGGTCTAGCAAGAGGACTATAGTTCAAACTCTTTTCAAAGTAGGCATGTAGCTAGGCTTAGCTGTGTAACGTATATAAATGATGATTTATGAAACATTTATTTAAAATAAGGTATTCTTTAACTCAAGTACAAAATTAAACACGAACCACAACCGAGTAATTAAGACAATTTCATTTAATAACGAAATGATAAGTATACTCGTAGTCATTCCAAATTAATTTGTATTCTATTAAAATTTACTTAAGGTCTTAATTAATGTTCCGGAAGCTTTCGGCGAATAATTATCGTTATTCAAATAATTTTACAATGTAATTTTGTGAGCTGATAATTATGAGAGATGGCTCGGCTCGGCAGGCCTTTAACCGTAGCTAAAATATCTTCTTGCCAATAATTCGGTGTCCATTTGATAAAACAACCACACCGAATCAGATTTTTAACATCTTGTTACGGATTTGACTTATTTTGATAGATTTTTTTAAAGATAAGATAAGACAATTAAGGTCAAAAGGTTTACATCTTATACATAATTTCTTAAATTATATTACATAGGACTCGCTGTTCTAGAGTCTTTCGCTGATACTTTAAAAAGGTATAAACCTGTGCTACAAGTACGAGCTACCTTCCATTTGTCTCTATGTACTTATACATAGCAATACATAGGTATGTATTATAATTATACACACGAGTATTTTGTGGACACAGTAGACTGCCCACTGATGAGGCGTCGGAATCAATTGCACGAACCCAACGCATCATGAAAATAAATAGTAATTAAGTAGTTTTAGGTATTTATTGTTTTACATATTGTACAATAACATAAATATAGGTAGTTAAATTATATATATTTTGTACTAACACTATGGGTTCTATGCCTGAAATAAATAAATTCAATTTCAATTTCAATTATTTATAATCTTGACGATCGTCTTGGCGATTGGCGCGTATGTCACGCACATTTTCACTTTATTCCGCATGCACTAATCAGCGTGAGTGATCTTCAGGGTTGTACCAAAATAACATCAGAGCCGTAACAAATTGTTCCATCTGAGGCTCCAAGACTATTTTAAGGCTATAGAGTTAAATGTTGTGAACATTTCGGTATACAATTTTCTTTTCAATTAATTTTGGGTTACATGTATTGCTGCCGAAAATGTACATCTTTGTACAAGGAACATGTGTAATAAATGTTACATTATGTAACAGATAAGGTATGTAACTCATACATGTCCTTACTTGCGTCGACTTTACATACTGAACCCGCAGGAAGAGCGTTCATTACTGGGTCATTGTTGATGCGTACGTAAAACTCGGTGAAAGAGGATTACAGAGCCGAGTGAGTCCATTGATTCACGCACCGTTGGCCCATTTCATTGATGGTGGTATCGCCAGATTCGCGAGCTACGGCAGTTATCGGGGAGTCCGGTGTTTTGGACCGAGAGCGTTATTGTAACTTGTAAAATTCTCCGAATTTTGTTTATTTATATAAACGTAGTCAAAAACGTTTGGGAACGCCGGTGTCTTTTCTGTAGATATTACAAAAACCGGGCAAGTGCGAGTCGGACTCGCGCACGAAGGGTTCCGTACCATAATGCAAAAAAAAAAAACAAAAAAAAAGCAAAAAAAAACGGTCACCCATCCAAATACTGACCACTCCCGACGTTGCTTAACTTTGGTCAAAAATCACGTTTGTTGTATGGGAGCCCCATTTAAATCTTTATTTTATTCTGTTTTTAGTTATAGCGGCAACAGAAATACATCATCTGTGAAAATTTCAACTGTCTAGCTATCACGGTTCGTGAGATACAGCCTGGTGACAGACGGACGGACGGACGGACGGACGGACGGACGGACGGACGGACGGACAGCGAAGTCTTAGTAATAGGGTCCCGTTTTACCCTTTGGGTACGGAACCCTAAAAATTAACGATTTGGGTAGTTTTTTCTAAGATTTTCATCACATAATATTAATAGGTGGCAGGTTTTAACATGCGTATGCGTAGGTATAAGGATAAAGTGCGAACATTGGACTTTCAAGTTTATTTTATGATTTTCACAGAAAAGTCGCTATAGTGTATGTTAATTCCGTAATTTGGTAACTCCTATCCTATCACCAACACTGGCTCGACAATGCCCTCGCACAATCATTAACTCCACTTCCTTGATAGTAAACGTATAGCCAGCGGTCATCGTACCACAGACAAGTGACAGTCTTTCACGGCTTTCCCGCCAATACAAGGACACACGAGACCAACACGAGACAGCGTATGTATGCTATTTAAGCCACTCGCATAACCGCATACACTACAGTCATACCTTTACTCATAGGTACTAAAAAAAGTTTTTGTCCCGCAGACAGTACGAGAATTTATAGAATTAACTCGTACTGAGCTATTATCTCGCCTACGAATGAGAGCAACAGGAATAAAATGCGCGGGCGAATGGGATGCGATGATAAAACTGGTGAATAATCGGGTATATTAAGACGTATTTTTGTAGGGAAATGTAGCATTTGGTCACGTTTGAAGTAAGAGCCTGTAACGTTGCAAAAATAATCAAACGGTTTAATTGCTAGTCACCTCTATTCCTCCAATCATAATAGCTTAATGAGACACTCGATTATATAAGATTATTTGATCCGTTCTTAATATATTTAATATTTATGTCTGTGTCTCACGGAAGTTTTGTTATTAAAACTATTTGATTGGTTAGATTTTTGTCACTAACATTGTGTCGATCTCCGAATCAAGGCACCTTTAGGCACTTCGATGAAAAGCCAAAAAAAAAGAACAAATGTAGATCTTCAGTCAAGCACATGAGACAACGAGCAACTTTCAATGTTGCCTATGTATGTGTGTTTCAGAATGTAGTTATTTTTAACTCTACAAATTAGATCCTAAATCCAAATCTAATTTCAATGAATGTGTACGCCTCATGTCGAATGTATCTGCAAGATAGAGGCCTAATTGCATTCTAAAGCTGGGTCCAGACGGGGCAGACTTGCGCTGCGCAGACTGTTGCACGGACAAAAGTATGTGCGACTCACATCGTCCACACGATACAGACATGTTAGTTGTTCTTTAAACCTCGTGGTGTGCGGACGTTTGCAATGGCAGATATCAATCGACGGCGTCGTTTACTACAATTAGCTGCTCTTGCCGTTTTACTAGGAAAAACATATCTCATAATCCTGGGTCTTCATATCCCTATTACTGTAATTAACCTAAAGTCTTTGGACTTAATTTTTCCATACAGCTGGAAGGGACTTATATAGATGTATAAATTCAACTAATAATTCTCTCGAATATTTTATTAAATCGTTCATTTTTTAGGGTTCTGTACCCAAAGGGTAAAACGGGACCCTATTACTAAGACTCCGCTGTCCGTCCGTCCGTCCGTCCGTCCGTCTGTCACCAGGCTGTATCTCACGAACCGTGATAGCTAGACAGTTGAAATTTTCACAGATGATGTATTTCTGTTGCCGCTATAACAACAAATACTAAAAACAGAATAAAATAAAGATTTAAGTGGGGCTCCCATACAACAAACGTGATTTTTGACCGAAGTTAAGCAACGTCGGGCGCGGTCAGTACTTGGATGGGTGACCGTTTTTTTTTGCCGTTTTTTGCATTATGGTACGAAACCCTTCGTGCGCGAGTCTGACTCGCACTTGCCCGATTTTTTATAATAAAAACAAAGCAAACTGTGAAATAATTAACCAAAGTTGTCGTAAGTTGACTCAAACAAGTCTGAACATGCGTCCACACAGTGCAGTAGTCGGCGCAAACACGCATGTCTGCGCCGACTTTTTGATGCCAGATACAAAAATGCACAGATGTCGTTACAGACTTGAGACTTCACGTCTACACGTCCCATTTGCACCGACTTAAGTCTGTACAGACACGCTGCGCAGACTAAAGTCTGCACCGTGTGGACCCACCTTAAAGCGTCTGCGTCGCTGCAGTCTCGTCGAATTTAATCTGACAGCTGAGTGTGCCGCTGACGTGCGACGTGATTGCCCAAATAGTTAACACTGACTTTCGGAGATGAGACTAAAACATATAGGTATTATTCTACAGAAAATTCTATTCTCCATCGATGAACAAACGACGGGTGGTCCCGTGCTTAAATCTTGATAGGGGCATTTATTACACGACTGCCCAAACAAAAAGAGTGTATTGTTTTCAGCGTTCATGTTTGTATGTATGTGAGTTTCTTTATTCCACCTTAACTTCTGAATGCCTTAACCGATTTAGACGTATGATACATCATTAGAATCCTTACGTCATCCCGGGTAACATAGGCTATGTGACGTCATTATAAAAACAATATGGCGGACTTAATACGCCATATTACGCAACCTTTAGAAAAAAATATCGTGCAAACTTATCGAGTAGGGTATCAAAATGAAGGGCTTTGAAAGCCGATTGATACTATATATGCAACATGTGGGTTTAAGTTTCATTTTGAGAAAGTAAGAATTGACAAAATATGTTAAGAGAAGCTAATCTCATAAAACCAAATATTATTATTGAATGGGATACTTATTAAAATAAAAGGAAAGGGTTTGATCGCTGATCATAAAACAATATAATTATATTATATTAGGTAGGTACATACTACTCATAGTTTTTAAAACATGTTCGTAATTGCGCTTATGGAATCGAAAAGTTTAAAATATAACTTCTATTTATTAATCGATACGATACAGAGTCCGTCTAAGCTAACTCTGCACCGACTTTGGCAGAACAAATCGTGAAAGTATCATTATAACCGTATGGTTTGATTTAATTTTAACATTTATGATGATGATGACATTTTTTTTTAAGGCCGAAGGGTGAGCTCCACGTAGGGCCTACGGCTCAGAGCGTAAGAAAGATGTGCGCTTCCTGCAACTTGTCCAAGTATATGCACTCGGTCCAAAGCCAGGCGCCAAAGACGCCCCCACACTAAAAGGGTCAGGCGTAGCCCGACGTACGTGACACGCTATACGCTTACCAAAGCCGGGCGCCTTTGGCGCCCTCATACTCAAAGCATCGGCCGTAGCCCGACATACGTGGCGCGTTGTACGCGTTCCAAAGCCGGGCGCCTTCGGCGCCCTCATACTAAAAGAGTCGGGCGTAGCCCGACGTACATACGTGGCGCACTGCGCGCGGTCCAAGGCCAGGCGACTTCTACTTTCTCATACTAAAAGTGTCGGGCGTAGTCCGACGTACGTGACACGCTGTACGCATACCAAAGCCGGGCACCTTCGGCGCCCTCACACTTAAAGGTTTTGGCGTAGCCCGATGTACGTGGCGCGCTGCACGCAGTCCAAAGCCAGGCACCTTCAAATCTCTCATATTAAAAGTATTGGGTGTAGCGTGACACGCTGTATGATTACCAAAGCCGGCCTCACACTCAAAGCGTCGGGCGTAGCCCGACGTACGTGGCGCGCTGTACGCGTTCCAAAGCCGGGCGCCTTCGGCGCCCTCATACTAAAAGAGTCGGGCGTAGCCTGACGTACGTGGCGCGCTGCGCGCGGTCCAAAGCCAGGCGACTTCTACTTTCTCATACTAAAAGTGTCGGGCGCCGAAGGCGCCCTCTTACTCAAAGCGTCGGGCGTGTACGAGGCGCGTTATACGCGTTCTAAAGCCGGGCGCCTTCGGCGCCCTAATGGTAAAAGAGTCGGATGTAGCCCGACGTACGTGGCGCGCTGCACTCGGTCCAAAGCCAGGCGCCTTTGACTCTCTCATACTAAGTGTCGGGCGTAGGCCCACATACGTGACACGCTGTACCCTTACCAAGACGCCTTCAGTGCCCTCTTGCTCAAAGCGTCGGGCGTAGCCCGACGTTCGTGGCGCACTGTACGCGTTCCAAAGTAGTCGGGCGTAGCCCGATATATGCGGCGCTCTGCGTGCCTTTCTGTACTGAGGACGCCCTCGCAAAAGTAATATAAAGTGACTTCAAATGATTATTAACGAAATCATGACCCCAAAATTAATTAAATAAATAAAAAAATAAAAAACACGACTGCCAAAAAGCGAACTGAAAAGATAAAAATATTTTTTAGTTGTGTTAGTTACTCAACTTAATGAATGTAAAAATTCTAAAAAGTATAAAATAAAATAAATTAATTAAAAATTAAAAAACACGACTGCGAAAAAGCGAACTGAAAAATAAAAATAATTTTCAGTTGTGTTAGTTACTCAACTTAATGAATGTAAAATATTATTAGAATATGAGTGTTTAGTGAAGGTTATAAACAACAAACGCAAAAGTTTTATGCTCATTTAGGATCGTGACTGTACCTGTGTATTTTATTTCAATTGCAGTCGGGGACCTTTTAAATGGGAAAATGTCAATACATCAAGGTCCCCGACTGCAATTGAAATAAAATACACAGGTACAGTCACGATCCTAAATGAGCATAAAACTTTTGCGTTTGTTGTTTATAACCTTCACTAAACACTCATATTCTAATAATTTTTTACATTAATTAAGTTGAGTAACTAACACAACTGAAAATTATTTTTATTTTTCAGTTCGCTTTTTCGCAGTCGTGTTTTTTAATTTTTAATTAATTTATTTTATTTGTACTTATATTTATTCCTAATTCTTGCGCTCATTGTGTGACTAAGTCGGTTTGTGTAAAATTGTCCTTTAATATTTATCTATTTTATATTCGCATCCACTGTTGTCCATTCCTATATAGTTTTATAGCGAAATAATGCAAAATTTATATAAGCGATCAAAACTTAAAATCTCACATACGATTTACTATATTAACTATTTAGTCAGAAGAAGATACGAAAAAAGTACAGCTATTTGTCCTGGTACCTCACAACAACAACACGTAGAATAGCCATAAATAAGGACGTTAGTGCCCTCACGTTTCCGTCGCACGCTAAGTCGACCGACTGATTTGGAGAAATGGGACCATGCATGCGTTAAAACTGCATGGCTGCATTGAGCGGAATTTCAAGACCATATATGTACAGGGATAACAAACAATTCACTATTTTACCAAATCATATAGCGAGATTCGAGAAGTAGGGCCCATACAAATTGCTTTTTCATGACTATACGAATTAAATGAGATCGAAGAGCAGATACAGACTATGTGGATGACCGACGTCCAGAAGAACATGAATTAATGTGGTCAGTCGACGATGCTAAGCAGCAGTATATTACGCCTCAAGACCACAGTGTACAGTCTGAGCTCCCTGGCGGCAGTTAAAAACCTCTCGGGCTGCGCGCGCCATTAGACAACTCCTGGTATATGCGGGCGAGTGTACGCGACGTATGCGGGCAACTGTACTTGCAAGGGCACTGGTAGTGCTTTCCTTAATTAAGAATAGGAATTTCTATGCGGGGCTTTATCTCGCAGTTAACTGCATTGCGGTTGAGTATAGATAATTGTTGTATTACATGAGTTCATCCATGAAAGAGATTATGAAGAGCTTCCACTGTCACTCGGCTCGATTCGGAAAATGAATTAGATTTCTACTAGACTTCAACGAGTTACGATACGGATAATTTAAAGATATTTGTAAGATAGATATGTCAAATTTGACGTTTCCGCGATTCTGGAGGTCCTCTTGAACGATGTCGACAAGTTATGACTTAGATATCCAAGTCACATCTAGTCGATATCAAATGTAGATCTAGTTGATCTCTAAATCGTCTCAAGATGTTGTGATTATCTCGAAATCCGAATAGGCCCGACTAAAACGTAACATCGTTGACATGTGCAATTGCGGATAGCTCCTAAGTTAGGAGTCCTAACTTTACCGTCATTTCGGTTGTCAAAAGGTAACATTCCATTTCTGACCGCAGCTGCACTACTGCTCCGACACGTCGATGTTATTGTCAATTTCCATCGTAAAATGAATGACAAGACAATGAATGACAGTAACGTCGCCACAGTAGTGCAGCTGTCGTTGGAAATGGACTGTAACCTTAAGGGGTTGGCCATCGGCGACAACTATGGTGTTTTTGTCAGTAAATGCCCTATAATTAGCTAAATAAGGTATTCTTCTTCTAAAAGATGACTTCCATCAAATTTATGATGATTTCGGCAATGTTAAATTAAATTAAATTAAATAATTATTTATTTCAGAAATTAAATTTCCATAATATATTAGTTGCTTATTATTATTACTCTTAACCTATGTTAGTGACTATCTATGTTATGTGCTTTATTTAACTTCTATAAACATGTACGCTACTCCAGTACTCCCAGAAAGCGCCATCTATCCTGTCTGCTACAGTGGCTAGGAGACTGTTGGCGCTGCCGCGTACGCGCCGCATCAGCGACGCCACCCGCTTGCGCATGATGGCGTGGAAGCCGTCGGTGCGCGCCTCCGCGAACATACCGCTAGCGCTGCAATAGCGCGGCAGCCCCAACAGCATCCTAAAAGCGTTATTATATTGGACGCGTAGGGCGCTGTAAGCTTTTTGAGTAAAGTTGATCCATAGGCTGCAGGTGTAAAATGACTGGCAGTACGCCTTAAAAAGGGTGATTTTAACGTTGCTAGTACACCTTGCGAACCTACGAATCAACATATTACTTCTTACTGCCAGCGCCCTACGCTCCCTTTCCACGTCTACGTCATCTTTTAGCGATGCGGTTACCCAGTGTCCCAAGTACTTAAATTCTCTTACTACTTTAAGAGGAGTGCCATTCAGTCTCACTGGAGGTAACATTTGGTCGTCTAATTGGACTGTTCTTCCCCTGAAAACCAGCAGCTCGCTTTTAGAGACATTGTACTTGAGCCCCTGGGCCTCCGCATACCGCTCACAAACACCTACTAGTGTCCTAAGGGCGTCGATCGATGGGCTTAGCAACACCATGTCGTCCGCGTAACTGATGTTATTTACGAACGTTCCATCTATTGAACATCCGACCATAGTGTTGCTGAGCTCCTCGATCAGCCGATTGACATATAGGCTGAAGAGTCTGGGCGACGTAAGCCCCCCCTGCCTGACCCCGCACTCCAACCTATACTCATCGGATAGCGAGCCCGCCCACTTAACGACATTAGTTTGGTGGCCGTACCAAAACCTGAACAGTTCCACCAATTCCCCGGGTAAAGACGTCTCCTCGTACAGTTTCTGCCAAAGTCTGTTATAGGACACCAGATCGAAGGCTTTCGAGAGATCAAGAAAACACGCAAAAACTGGTGTTTTCCTGTCTGAGTAATATCGGACAGTGTGCTTAAGACAAAGGACTGCCGTCTCGGTGGATAAGCCCGGCCGAAATCCAAATTGTGCGTCATGAAGCACCGTGTGCTTTTCCAACTGTTTGTCAAGCACACTGTCCAACACCTTTGCTACAATCGTAGCCAACGAAATGGGCCTATAATTTTTAATGTCCGAGGTGTCTCCTGTACGGTTTTTAATAATTGGTACTACCACGGTTCTCATCATGTCGCTCGGTATATAAGTATGGCTGACACAGAAGCTGAAGAACATGGCGAGTACTCTAGGTAAGTGTACCCCTGCATGCTGCAGGTGCTCAATGCTAAGGGAGTCGTGTCCTGGCGACTTTCCTCGCGTCATGTTCTTCACCACCGATGCCACCTCCTTAGCTGTGATTCTCACCAGAGGCCCCGAACGCACACACCTCGTTGGAGGTGAGCCCCCGCAGGGCCCCAAGGGAGACTCAACCTTGAAATGCTTCTGAAACAAATCAGCTATCTCCTTAGGCTCGCTAACACCCTCTACACTCACAGGGAGGCCCGCCCTCGGTCTCAATTTATTGGTTTGCTTCCAGAAATTTTTAAATTTTTTATTAGAATGGTGTGTAGCTAAAATGTCCATTTTAATTTGCTCTGCATTGTTCTGACACCATTTTAATTTGTCCTTGAAAGCTTTCCGAGATGCAATCATGTTCATATAGGCAACCCCGGCCCTTGGCTTTCCACACATGACCCAATTTTGAAACCCAAGCCGAGCCTCCGCATGAGCTTGACTTGTTAAAATTGTGCTCGTAGAGCATGATGTTGTTCAGTAGTTGCTTTAGTACAGTCATAGCTGGACTTTATAAATAGCCACGAGTCTTGGCTGAAGAATGGTTAAATGTGTTTCAAGACAAATTTTTCGTTCGCTGCACACTTCCACGTTAGAGCGTATTCACATTGTAAGATCCAAAATCAGATACAGGATAGAAGTAGGTAAAATGTATAATTTCGACATTTGCTTATTCATCTATCTATACATATAATAAAGCTGAAGACGGTCGAAAGTCTGTACATGGAAGATATTTGAAAAAAAGTTGGCTGGGGATACTTAGAATCGATAACAGAACACGTTCCAAAAGTTTTTAGAATTTTTGTCTGTTTGTCTGTTTATCTGTTTATCTGTTTGTCTGTTTATTTGAACGCGCATCACGTGAAAACGGCTGAACGGATTTTGATAAAAACTTTACTAATCTGTCGAGAAAATCCCCGGCCAGGTTATAGGCTATAAAAATTCAACCCTAAAAAGGGGGGGTAGCCACAATACTCGATTGACTTAAGTTTGCCCCTGAATCGTATGGCGCTACTTAGGAAGGAGGGGCAAACTTTTTTCAAATATGTGCTACCACTATTGAGTACCCTGGTAACCTAACAGATGGAGCTGAATTTAATACGTTGTGACATGAATAAGCCACCGAGGAAAGATTTTGCCAAATTAACTCTAAGTTTAGAAGACACGGATATCAACAAAAATAATTGAATAATTATGTTGATTTAATAAATTAATAATATATCGAAAAATGTTCGCGCTCGCTTCGCTCGCGTTTTCAATAACTTTCTAAGATATGGCGACTGCAGCAGCATTACTCTGTTGCAACGTTGCTGCTGCAGCACTGTAAATTTTCGTGATAAAATGATGTGACTGACTTCCATACTAAAAGTAAAAATGTACAACTGTCTAACTGTCTATCAAATTGGGTTTTTATATCGAAAAATTTTCGCGCTCGCTTCGCTCGCGTTTTCTATTGCTTTCTAAGATATGGCGACTGCAGCAGCATTACCCTGTTGCAACGTTACTGCTGTAGCACTGTCAATTTTCGTGATAAAATTATGTGACTGATTTCCATACTAAAATTAAAAATGTACAACTGTCTATCAAATTGCGTTTTTATATCGAAAAATGTTCGCGCTCGCTTCGCACGCGTCTTTAATCACTTTCTAATATATGGCGACTGCAGCAGCATTACTCTGTTGCAACGTTACTGCTGCAGCACTGTCAATTTCCGGATAAAATGATGTGACTGATTTCCATACTAAAAGTAAAAATGTACAACTGTCTATCAAATTGCGTTTTTATATCGAAAAAATTTCGCGCTCGCTTCGCTCGCATTTTCAATAACTTTCTAAGATATGGCGACTGCAGCAGCATTACTCTGTTGCAACGTTATTTCTGTAGCACTGTCAATTTTCGTGATAAAATGATGTGACTGATTTCCATACTAAAAGTAAAAATGTACAACTGTCTATCAAATTGCATTTTTATATCGAAAAATTTTCGCGCTCGCTTCGCTCGCGTTTCAATAACTTTCTAAGATATGGGGACTGCAGCAGCATTACTCTGTTGCAACGTTGCTGCTGCTGCACTGTCAATTTTCGTGATAAAATGATGTGACTGATTTCCATACTAAAAGCAAAAATGTACAACTGTCTATCAAACTGCCTATTTATATCGAAAAAGTTTCGCGCTCGCTTCGCTCGCGCTTTCGATCACTTTCTAAGATATGGCGACTGCAGCAGCATTACTCCGTTGCAACGTTACTGCTGTAGCACTGTCAATTTTCGTGATATAATGATGTGACTGATTTCCATACTAAAAGTAAAAATGTACAACTCTGTCTATCAAATTGCGTTTTTATATCGAAAAATTTTCGCGCTCGCTTCGCTCGCGTTTTCAATCACTTTCAAAGCTATGGCGACTGCAGCAGTATTACTCTGTTGCAACGTTATTGCTGCAGCACTGTCAATTTTCGTGATAAAATGATGTGACTGATTTCCATACTAAAAGTAAAAATGTACAACTGTCTATAAAATTGCGTTTTTATATCGAAAAATTTTCGCGCTCGCTTCGCTCGCGTTTTCAATGACATTCTACGATGTGATAAAGGTGACATTCGGGTGGCGACTGCAGCAGCATTAGGTACTCTGTTGCAACGTTACTGCTGCGGCACTGTCAATTGTCCTGATAAAATGATGTGATTAATTTCCATTCTCAGCTGTAATGCGGCAATGAACGTCACTCAATTTACCAAAAAAATTCAATGTAATCTTGATGACCCTAGGGAGAGAGGGCACCATGGTCTAGAAATGCTTAGGGCATCAAGATATCTTAATCCGGCACTGGTCGTTTGCGGAGTCAAATGATTTGGGACTCGCATTTTATACGCATTACCATGCATTCCCGTAAACAATCGAATAATTCCCGAAAGTCTCGCAACGCATTGAGGTTACAAGGGGCACGTGTCTTCCTCAGGAGTCTGAAGAAGACCACGGTGAGTGGCGGTCTAGCCACAGGCAGGCCGCTTCGCTTTCGCTCGCGCGCGTATACCTTACGGCTTACTGTATCGTCCGATATACACCTACTACCTACTCTGTCGTTTAAATCACGTGTAAAATTTGAATAAGGTCGAAAAAACTATTGACTTTGGAGTGTAGTTTTATTTAGTGGTACCTAATTGTAAAATATTTTATCTGGACTGCAGTCCTCTAGCATATCCATCTGTCAACTTTACCTACTTCAAGTTCCGCCTCCAGGGGAGACGGAGAGAAATTAGGATTAGAAATTAGCCGCTTACTGACACAGACCGAATTCCACGCGGGCGGAGCCGCGGGCACAGCTAGTTTAAGAATAAATACAGGATCCTGCATCCGATGTCGAATCGGACAATGTGAAAACGCTCTTACGGCACTTGTCCCACCGCCGACGATGAGCGATAAGCGAGTAGAACGATAAACTAGAAACGAGTGGGCGAGCGGCGAGAAGCGAGTGTTAGCTCCAATAGTTTTATCGCTCGGCTAGAGGCGAGTGTTCGAGTGCGACGGGCTATTACTCGCGTCACTCGCTCGGGCGGTGCAGCGTAGCCGAACACGCAGACTGATTGGTCTCGCAGCTTGAGTTCTAACTACGAAGCGAGCATCGCCGAGCGAGTACCGCTGAGCTAGTTTTATCTTATCGCGGCGACAAAATACCTAGTAGAGCGAGTGTTCTCGCCGGCAGTGTGAACAGCCAGCGATGAACTATTAATATAGTCTCTTTTACTAATACAGGATCCTAATCTTTTGTTCGTTTCTTGGGCGAGAAAATCGTCGATAGTTAATCGGTTACTAGCTCTTGGTGGGACAAATGCCTAATTCACTTCATAAGTATTAAGATATTACACTTTAAACAACAATAATGAGCAAAAAACTAAAAAATATTCTCGAGACGACATGGTTTCGAAGTTCAACCGGAAATCCAAAATAATGTCTCATTTTCAATGAAATAACGTGATTGACAGAATACTAACACTGTATCTACGTTAATCCACGATTAAACTAGTTAACTGAAACGAACCTCCCTACTCTCAAACGCTTTGAAGCAGCGTAAATATGAACCGAACCAACAAGCATAAAACAAACTCAATCACAAACTTCGATTCAGTTCCCACGGCGGCGCTAGCTGGTTTAATTGGGCGCAGAGGTGAAGTTTTCACCCCTTTCTTACTATGTAGATTGCAAGATACTTTACTAGATGACATTCAAGATAAATTTAACCTTGATTTGAAGTGCTAGAATTGAGATTTGAATGGCACGAATGCAGACTATAAGTAAAATCTTTTTGAATGAATGAAAGCGTTGTTGCGTTTTATTTGTTGATAGTTTGATGTGGTTTGTCTTTTATTTATACTACAGAACCGGACTCACGATCAAAATAGAGCTACATACTTTGACATTAACTCGACTACGCTTTTCTTTTTCCAGTACGGCAGATATAGGCGGAGTAGTTTTTGGCGCTAATGTGAAACACACGACACAAACAAACATACATACACGTACTAGGCGTAATAGTCTTAATTCTTCTCGCAGTCGGGGAAAAATCTCTATAGTGCAATGAAGTGTGCAGTACCCTAATAGATAGAGGTTTATTATTTTTCTTTGTGTCTTCTTAAAATATATAAACTGTATAAATAAAGTTCTTAACAACCACCTTAAACATGTTTTTGGGTCATTTGCATTTTTTTGTACCTTTGTCTAATTCTTTCTTAACATTCTCAGTTTCGTAACGAAAATTAACCATACAAAAATGCAAATTTGTATAGCTAACATTCGTAACGAAACTGAGAAAATTGAGAAAACTTAATCTCATCTTTTCTAAAAATTGCAAATGACCCTTTTACGTCTGGGGCAGATAAAGTTAATATGGAGGAGAAAGGTCAGCTGGGCAATAAACACATACCGACAGACGAATATGCGCATATTAGATATAAACCCCTTTTTATTACCTACTGCTATCTCTGCAAAGAATAAATGCAAAGAAAGACAGATTGGACGAGTTGTGCTTCCTCTGACCACTTACCAAGTTGAAAGTATAAGGTAAAAGGACTAGTGCTCAACATGCTAATGCCCAATAGGCCTTGCTGTCACCTCTATTGACAATGACTTAAGTTTCAAGATGACATGTACTGGGACCGCGTCGAGCACCAGTACGATTACCTTACAGCGCATAACTTCAGTTTTCATGAGCTGGCGTTTGACAATTATTACAGATTATGTTTTACAAATCTAGTTTCTGCCCGCGACATAATCTTTTACAGAAAACCGCAATGAAATCGGTCGATCCGGTTTATTACATATTCTGCAATATTTATTAGTGTACACAAATATTCAAATACACACAGCCAACCAAAATGCATAAGTTACATCAACGGTGACAATCATAACTCTACATTCGCCATCGTCGGGTAATAAAGTAGCCTAGAAATACTCCCACGAAAACAATTTTTTTTAATCCCGTTACATATTTGCCAAAAACAGCAGTGAAGGCAATAAACTGCGGTAGCTTTACGATTGTTCCAAGCAATACACAACTTGTAAGAAATATAAACAGGCATACGAATATTTTATTCGGCGGAACGTTGTAAGTTTTACGAGTCGACGTAAAAGTGATAAACATAAGCTTTCAGTTTTATCGCGTTTGTTTTGTAGCGCTTTCTTTACAAGTGTAATATGGCTTCGACCTATGGAAGACGATCGGTTCAGTGTGATATGTTTTAATGACGTCGTGACACTCGTGCTTTACGGCTATTTGGTTTGGGAAAAATACTCAAAGTAAGTACCTACCTAATATAATCCAGTAACATTGTCGAATTTTGTAACCGGGCTCTTTTGCGTCAAATCCGGTAGTTCTGATTTTTTGCAGACTTATTTATGATGTTGGCCCAATGAATAATACAAGTTTGTGACTTCGAGCGCCGAACGCAACTTTGTCAAATATCGAAAAACCCGCGAAAATTTCGGTTTTCTTTTAGATTTGGGCGATTATAACCCTAAAGGAATGGTTTTTGATAGTGCCTTCTCAGGGCGTTTTTAAAGTAGACTAGATTGGCTACAGTACGGGACTAGAATTTTCTCTGTACATTTAATAGTTTCCGAGATAAAGCCTTTGCCAACATCATAAACAAATCAGAACTACCGGATTTAACGCAAACGCGAAATGTAATTATAAAATTACTGTATTAATATGACTTCAACAAATTATGACACCGTTTCATGGTATTATGATTTATGAAATTGTGATTAATGATAACGTCATGGTTCAATAAAATCGGAACTAAAATTAGACCTATTCCTATCAATTGATTACGGATATAGGTATTAGGTAATCTACAGCCATTGATACTGGTAATCCGTATCTGGTTCTGATTTCATAACCATAACTTTTCAAAAATTTACTTTATTACTTATCAAAAACAACATTTTTTCCTATCCTTAAAAAATATACGAATTATTTCCCTTAGTCAGCAGTTTTTGGTTTTCGTTTGGTAAGCTATGAATAAAAGTTATAATTTACATTGAATGCCAATGAAAACCATATTAAATCGAACAGAAGCCACAAATTTTCGCGGCTACGTTGATGAAAAATGTTTTCCTTTATACATATAAAAGCAACGAACGGAAAATTGGAAATCAGTGAATGACGAGTGTTTGCGTTTGCGTTATGTCTATTTTTGTATGGGATTTTGAACAGCGCGTCAAGCGGGACGTTTTGTAAACTCAAAATCTCATATAAAATGACAAAAACACTTAACGCAAACGCGTACGTCACGCCACGCTATCGAATGAAATGTACACTAGGGGACTAGTTAGGATTGGTACATAAATTGGTACAATAAAATATAGTACATTTTGAAAACGTCATCTCATCTCGCGAAGGTTTATAAGGTTGTTAAGTCCATTTTTTTACTGATTTCATGCGAAATTATGATTTAACGTACTTATTACCTCTATACCCCGGGGAAATTTTTTTCGGGAGATAATTCTTTGAAAATAAATGAATTAAGTACGTAGTGAACTTGTGGAACAATATAGTCCTATATTATATTGAAGTAAGTATAGTTGGGTAGATTAAAGGTTTAAAACTATAAAAAGGTGAAGTCTCTAGCGACTAGGTTGATGAGAAGAAGGGATTATTATTTTACCTAAGTCAGCCAGGTGGCTCTTTTCGGTGTCCCCTTATTCCTCTACTGAGAATGTAGGTTGTGTTGTTGCAATATTTTCATAACCAACAATTTACACAAATTCCATAAATATGTAAATATAGAAATAATATTAAGGAAAACTGCAAAACCGACGCACATATTTCCCGTATATTATTCAAAAACATTGTCGATGTCTCATGTTTTTCCTTATAAAAGAAATATGTGAGTAATGTGTATATTTAAAGACGCACCCCGCGGGCCCAAACGACGATCCTTGAGGTAATCTTCTTTACAAATTGGGCATTCATACCGAGATTCAGGCCCTGATTTCAATTAGGGGTGAAAGTATGCCTAACGAAACATCATTTTGGGTAATCGCGACTTGTTTCCTTAGCAAAGAAGTTGTTAAAGTAAGGTCTGGAATAACATGAATTAGGCTGGCATTGTTTCATGAAAATCAGGGCCATATTGTTAGTCAGCCGGATTCAGATTTAACAACTTGTTACAGTTTTGAATTGGTTTTGACGGGACCTTGCCTATTGGCTATTGGTGGTTGAGGCGCATCTCACACACGACTTTTACTTCATTTCGAATGCACCAATCACCGTGAGCGATCTTCAAGGTCGTATCAAAATAAGATAAAAACCGTATCAAGTGAATTGGGCTCAGTGTCAAATTAAGCGTCAGAGCGGACGTTTTCTTGCGTAATTTTCTTTAGTAGGGTGGAATAAATTAAATGTTTATACATTGAGCCCGCTCTAATTTTCCTATGACTGTAAATGACTGTCTGGGGGACTATTTAAGTCTTTATTTCAATATTCAGATAGAGCAGCAGTGTTAAGGTAACATTCGAATGGCAACTGCAGCTGCATCACGGTTGCGCTGTCGTTATTGCATCCTGTGTATGCAATATTACAAAATAACCAAAGCAGAACTCGTATGTCGCCGTGAAATAAAAGTAACACTAAAAGTAATGTTCTGTTCCAATTCCACGACCAGAAGTGTGGAAGACATTTTGTTTTCCCTTTGAGTCGTTTCCGGGCGGCCATTTTATTGTCTGTGTTATTGGATGTTAGTGTCGAGGTGACTGGGACGCCTTTTTACAAAGACACTATCGTTTTTATGAGCCAACTGGAAGTTGTTCATGTGGGAATATTTCTAGAAATAGGTGGGAATTTCATTCCACTCGAACCTTGAATGGCCCTGGCCCGACAAGTAAAGTTGCTGAAGAATATAGGTAGCTTTATTAGTACGGTACCTGAAATGAGACTACAGTATTGCTGCAACAAATGTCAAAATCAATGTTTCTTTTGGCAACTAAAGTTACTGTACCGCTTGAATTTTTTTAAACTAACCGTGTTAAAATATGAGCTCTCATTTATAAACGGTCAGCTTAATTTGTTTTTATTATAATGGCATCGACTACTCGGCTGTGAAATTGGAGGAAATATTTCTAAGTAACAACCATTTGAAGATTATAACAGTTGCTGCCACAAATGTCAAAAATCCGTTCAGCACCATCGATTTAACATTTGCGGCAGCAATGCAGTCGGCGGTATTGTGGCGCTGCAAGACTGCTGCAGTAATGCTGCCCTCTGCACTATATAATAAACTTTCTGACATTTCCTGTAGCCATGCAGACGACTGTATCACTGCAGCAGTAATGTTGTGCTGCAATACTGCTACAGTAATGCTAACAGTGTAGTCTGCATCTAAACAGGACCTTTAAGGTTACATTGTGACGGCGACTACAGCAGCATTACTGTTGCAAAGTTACTTCTGCAGCGTTCATGCAGTTTTGTCGTTGCACCTTGTCATTATCACATTAAATTCTTGAAGGCATATACCAAAATAACAAAATTTGACCCAATTATAATGCTATAACATCAGTAATTCTCTCCCGCGGCACGTTTCACTCAGCGGAGTAATTAAGTTACCGGCAAGTGAATTAGTCAAGTTAGTGCCCTGGGACTCGCACTCAACTGACACCTAAAGTGCCAAATCACTAAGTACTGTAGAGGTTATGACTTATGATTGTAGTATTTTGATTACTTATTTCGATGATTAAATTCGAACGACGATAATAAACAACAAAAACATAATAATCAAAATATAATTCAATTTGTTCCCAAAGTTCTTTTCAGTTATTATTCTCAGTTGTTCTTTGAACACAATAGACCAGTTAAAGAAATGAAACAGTGGTAATCCACGTACAATAGGCCCCGTCTGGACCGCGCTCGTATTGTGCACAATACACTCTCTGTTTTATGCCGCTATGTGTGTCATGCCACAATAGTTAGTTCATACTAAAGTTTAAATTAAAAAAGTTGCAGAGTTGGAGTTCGCATTTTTAATGGATTATTGGCAATGGGAGTACCTATAGAGCTCTTAATTTTATTGTGAAAATCGTTGTGGGGAAAATATTTTATTAAGTAATAAACGGCTCCGAATTTAAGATCGTTCACCTAACGTGGTTACCGAACCAATGTATGAAGTTGGTAGGCAACCGACACTGTTTTCATGTGGCGAACCTAGTGTTGGTTCATGTTATATTATTATAGTGTTGCTAGAGTGTTGATATAGTTTCTAATAATAATAATTGCACATTTATTTTATTCATGTTGTTATTCTTTCTTTCTTTTATTTGTCCTGATGTTTCACGTCATGTTGTTTTTAAATCCCATTTCCAATCCTATTAACAAATAGGTACAGTTGACGTCAAAAATATGTTTACACGTTTGCAATGCTTATTACTTTGTAATAAGGTGTTTGTAATGTTTGTAATAAGGCGAAAAATACCTATAACGCACAATTTAATTTCAAACTGACCGTAGCATGGTCCTTGGAGCCGGATTTGAATTAAACCCCAAACACCCCGCACCCCACTGGTCGTTGTTTAAACCAGCGGATAGTAAATTTCCAAACAAATGAACGTCACTGTCAATGTTAACCGATATTTCACTTCACGCTGGCGACGATTTTACAAAATTGGATTTTAACGTCACAATAATAAGACTCATATTGTATGTGGAATTAACTGTACGCGAGAACGTAAGTTTATTGAATAGCGAGTGTCAGTTATAGCGAGATAACGCTTAGGTACAGAGCTGTATTATGTGGCAACTGTTGCAGCAAATAGAATTGATGAATTTATTGAATATCAAGGAGGTTTATTTAAAATAGTTGTAGGTACCTATGTACGTTAATTAAGTAGGAAATTGTGCAAGTGCGACATTCTAAGAAACGGCCTTGACCGTTGACGAAATTTGACGTTCTCGTAAAATGATGATTTATGAAAATGACACTGTCTATCTTGTAAGTGACGTTGTAAGAAAGTTACTACTTCTTTTCTTCGTTTAAGTTTCTACTTTGTGATGTACAGTGCCTACCACGCTTTTCTACTTTCACGTACATATAAAAAACTCAATTGACAAACAAATACAGTTAAACTTCTTCATTTTCCCAGAATTTTCGCAAACGTAACAACATGCTCAGAATAAAAACAAAACTTCAACCGAGCCCAAACAATAGTGAAGAAACTAAGCGCAAGTACTCGTTGTGAACAACGAGAACCAACTTTGTAAAAGTATTACATTTCTGGCTATAAAAGTGCTCGCTCGACGACGGCTCCCAACTTATTCGCTACTCGACTATTGAGACTGCCGCATTGTTCATTGTGCAGTTATATCTACTTCTGGCCATATTCGAACTTTAAGATACGTCAAATAATAGATATGGAAACGATATAGATTGGATATGTCAGTGTGAAACAAGTGTCAAAAGTGACGTTTTTGTTTGAAGAAACCTCACTTTTGACACATGTTTGACACTGACATATCCGATCCATATCGTTTCCATATCTATTATTTGACTTATCTTAAAGTTCGAATATGGCTGTGCTTCTTTATCATATAGTAAATAAATATTTACTATAAATATTTCAACACAAAAATACATACTTTGATAATTGGTAGAAATGCATTGGTTTGTTTGACCAAAGTATGAAGTAAAATGCTCTTAATTTGTATTAGGACAAAACCAGCCCTTTTACTCTTCCTTTTAAGTCCTCAATTTCATAGTTTACTGAAACTCCTTTTCAATTAAACATTACCACTATAGCGTTCTGCAGACCATTAAGCTTTTAGCTTCGCAAAATAAACTTAAACACTTGCCAATAAGCAACTAAAATTGGTCTTAGTTACCGCCGATGAAACGTTTAGCGATGGAAAAGACACTTTAACTTTTCCGATGAGCAACTAGAAGTCTAAGTGGTTTTAATTTTCTGCGGCAAATATAATGCTGTAATCACGGCACTCCATTTTGCTCACTAAAGAAAGTACACTGGTGGTTTTATGCATTCTAAAATTAACTTTTTTACGGGTGCAATAAGATTATATTTTAACACGCTCTTAACAGTAACATGCGGCCTTTTGAAAGACAAGTAGGAGTCGTTTTTCTTTCTCGTTGCCTATTAAAAGGTGCCCATCATACTTGCCGCGCTACCACGTTGGAATTTCACTATTAAAATCATGTTTAACACTTTTTTAGACTACCTACTATTTATGCTAAGTGACGTGTAGTCACCCAAACAAAATACAAAAAGCAGTATCACCGTTTTTCATAATTCTCATTAACCATTTTTAGGCGTTATTTATGAATTGTCTAACAAACTTAATAAAACTCGGGGATGAATTTTTACGACAGTCAACAAGATTTGTAGCTCAGTCAGAGGATTGTTTCTCGAGTCCCATATTGAGTTACGGAGGCCAATTCTGTTTTGTGAATTTGATATGGTTTTGATCTTAGTTTAATACGACTTTGAGCCTGAACCAATCAACGTGAGCCTTTTTTTGTGAGGTATTCACGAAATGCAATCAGAAGTTGTCTCTGTCTGTCATACCTCGGGGTTTTGAATGCTAAATTGAGTTGGTGTGTTTAAAATAGTTACGAAACTATGAACTAGAAAATAGATACTAAGCTCCAAATGTGCTTAAAAATGTTAAAATAATTTCCGTTTCTACAGTTTTTACGTATTTTCTGGATAGTGTAAAATATTCTCGCTCCAAAACTCCCGGGGTATGCTCATAAGGCAATCGCGTGAGATTTCTGATGACATGGCATGACTCAAAATAAGATGACAATCATTTCAAATTATTAAAACAGAAGCTACCTCAAGGACGATTATTAATTCTCGCCTCGAATGCTGCGGATTGAATGACAACTTTTTTATTGCTTAGCTTACATATTTGACAAGTTGAAAAGCTTTTTACTGTAAAGTCGTTTTCCATTTCGACTACTGTTTTCTGATTAGCCTTTGGATTTGCAAGTTAATAAACGTTAGAGTAAAACCCACGTAAAAATATTGCTTTTTACTGTTTTTAGTTTTATATCTGGAAATAGAGAAACCAGGTCAGATCGGTATTTGCCCTATGGGTATTATTAGGTACAATAAAATGATGTGGTTAGTTTGAAAACGGCTACTAAAATAGCATAATTATTTTCATTATTTACCTAATTTTTTCATATAATTAAAATAAAAACAACCGCATAAAAATGTATTACCGCTTAAAAACTGAAATTTCAAAGTCGCCCCTGCATTTCAAAACCACCCCGTTTTACAGTACGTAAACTTCT
Source organism: Cydia splendana (assembly GCF_910591565.1). Lineage (NCBI taxonomy): Eukaryota > Metazoa > Arthropoda > Insecta > Lepidoptera > Tortricidae > Cydia > Cydia splendana. The sequence goes on along the minus strand of NC_085966.1, from coordinate 23,053,109 downwards.
TAATTGTTTGTATTTGCATGTATAACTTATAAAAATATTTAATTTATTCATCAGCATTCGTCGTAAATAATAAAAACTTTATTTTTGCAAAAAGTTAAAGTATATTTATTTGTTGTTTAATAACTTACCTTCGGTATCATTTTGCAACGTAAGTGGAACACCATTAAAATGATGTTCTATTTCTTGCAGAGTTTTTCCTTCTGTTTCTGGCATAAATATATACAAGTATACAAAAGATCCCGCCAGGCACAATGAATAAACAAAAAACGTTCCATATACTTCCATACTCTTGATTAGTGCAGGTGTCACTTTCAATGCTACTAATACTGATAAAGAGAAAAATACTCCCGAAACTACAGTCCCGAAACCTTTATGTTCTAAAGGATATACCTCGCCTAGCAATGCCATAATTATTGGCGCAACACCAAGGCTGATAACGACATGATACGTAAATAATAGTGTTAGCGGCAACCAGATGTTATCTTCAGGAGCTATGCCTTTAGCTTTTAAGTACAAATACACACAAATAGATACTAACAAAACACATGCCAACCCGCCAGCGGTAAATAATATCGTCCGACGGCGATACAATTTCACGATCACACAAGATAATATTCCACAAATACATACAACACCATCCACAGCTAGGACGTAATACAAAGTACTAGTATTATTAGTGGTAAAGGCAGACATGAAACGAACAGCGTAGGCTGAAAATGAATGTCGACCGGAAGATTCTAAAATAACAAAAACAAACAACACGATCAATGAAGGTCTTATAAAATCTTTCTTACTAAGTTTTGACAGGTTTTGTCTAAAGCTGCTTATTTTAGATTTACCTTTAATTTTACTCAATCTCCGATTCCTTTGCGTTTCCATTAAAAGTAACAATTCTTCTTTAGCCCTATAGCTGTCTCCTCTTAACTGTTCAAACGAGGCTTCGCAGGCTTCATATCTTCCTTTATAAGCCAACCATGCCGGACTTTCTGACCAAGTTAATGTGTTTATTAGAGACAACACTGAGGGTATCAGTCCTATGAGGGCGGTCATTCTCCAGTCATAAAATATACCAACGCAATGGACCAAAAATACACCTAACGTGTAACTTGCTGATTTCGCATTGAGGAATACACCTCTATACTCAGGACTCGAGTATTCTCCGATGATGATGGCAGCAACGAATACTGTTGTCCCGAAAGTGAATCCAGACGCCAAGCGGGCTATCACAAGCGCGGTGATGTCCTCAGCAAAGTACAGGATCAGGCACGCGATGAGGTTTGGAAGAACGACAGATATGTGAGCTGATTTCCTTCCAAGTATTTGTAGGGTGGGTGCCACCATCAACCCTGATAGCAGAGAAGATATTGCTATAGCAGATACTGGAATAAAGATAAAATCAATAAGGTAAAAGGCGAATGCCTATTCATTCAAATGAATGAATAGGAAATGTTGAACGACCATTACAAATTGTAAGTTATTTGAAAAACCACGCAGTTATCACAAGGGTTAAGTAGGTAGATATAAACAGTGATTTAGTTCTAAATGAATTAGAATATTACCAATGCAATTATTCCATAGCCTTATGTCCTAGTGTCCAAATTATGATTTTTGAATTATTAAAAAGATTTGACATCAACTCACCCACCCATGACTCTGCTTCTAAGCTCAGCTTTATATCTGATCCAGGCGCCTTTAAATCCCGAAGAAGAATTGTAGTGTAGCCCAGATGATATCCAATAGTTATTAAATTCAAAATAATACCGCACATCGTCCAACACTGAAAGACAAAAGTATTCAAAAAACTTCAATTACCTACATAAAACAGAAAAAGAAATTAACATTTTAAATATTATCTAAATATTATGGAATATGAAAAAACACCCGCAAAGTTAATATAAAAGGAACCGTTAAATAACGTATTGGTTCTTCTTCTTCTTCTTCTTTATTCAGAACAATAATTATTGTGTCGAACATTGAATTGCTTAATACCTATATACATTGTTATCAAAAAATAAAATAAATACTGGAGTATATAAAATTACAGAATTATAATTACAAATGTCAACAGTTATTACAATATTATTAGAATGAAAATTCATAGCACACATCCAAATTAAAAATTAGTCACTTACTAGAAAATAATTACAAATGCCAGACTCCACAGTCAAATGTCATGCAACTTAAAAATAACTAAATAAATCCCTATCACAATAATATAAGACATTAAAAATTTAATGTCAACATTGGAGACAAGTTTCTAAGAGTAAACACTAATATTGCTCGTCCGATACAAAATCTGCTATAGAATAATATGATTTTTTTAAAAGATGCTGTTTGAGTCTTATACTAAACAATTTGCTACTCTTTGGTCCTGATATAATTAGAGCATTTACCTGTTTAAATGCAATTCCCATTTTGAGCACTTTAGCATTCAATTTTGTAACAATATGTTATTATAATTAAATATATAAAGATAAACCTAATAAAGTCAACTAAACGGCTTGCACGACATGAACATAATAATAAATATTTACGTAAAAGTACAATCTTCTCATGTAACTGTGACTAAACTCGTGAGCTATAAATATTTATATTTTATCTTCATGCCATATTAAAGCGTCTAATTTATGTAAATTTTCGCAATGCATTGACAACCGCATTATTCACCCTTAATTTGTCAGTGTCCAAAATGTTGTAAAACTCTTTGAACCTCTTTTTAGCGTTCCGTACCCGTTTTACGGACCCTATTACTCCGTTGTCCGTCCGTCCGTCCGTCTGTCACCACTCACCAGGCTGTATCTCACGAACCGTGATAGCTAGACAGTTGAAATTTTACAGTTGATGTATTTTTGTTGCCACTATAACAAGAAATACTAAAAATAGAATAATATAAAGATTTAAATGGGGCTCCCATCCAACAAACGTGATTTTTGATCGAAGTTAAGCAACGTCGGGCGGGGTCAGTACTTGGATGGGTGACCGTTTTTATAGATAATGATACGGAACCTTAGGAAGGGTTCTTAACAACAAAAAATATACTGTACGAGGCACCTCTGTACTTTTTATAGTTAGATATGGACGTTTGAAGATCGACATTTGTATGGCACTATTTAGCCATTTGTAAGGCGCTTTTGACATGTATAAGGCATTTTTCGACATTGTATAGCAGTATCAACATGTATATGCCACTATTTATTATTTGTGTTGCATTTATAAGACCTTGACGACATTTGTATGGCACCTTCTCGACATCTGTATGATACTATGTCGACATTTGTATGCCGCAATCGACATTTTTACGGTCAAAATAGCCGTATAAATGTCGCCATACAAATGTCGCGACATGTCGCCAATAATATTTTTAGTGATATTTCCTACACAATACAACCTAATCGCTTATTTATTTTACTATATATTTTAACACTATATTTGCAACTATTATTATAAAATAAACATTTTTATTTCAACTGTGTACCAACGTATTAAGCGTCCATACAAATGTCATTGTAGTCGTACCAAAATATATCGAAAGAGATTCTTGCCTGTTTTTAAATAAATTAAACTGTTTCCGCGTCCACACTCGATGTCAATCGATGCCCAACTAACCGCACTATTGCGTCGTAAATTTAATTTAACCGTTATTCAATAGACAAAGAAGATTATAGGGGGTATATTAAGTCATAACAAAACAGGTGCCGCGCGGGACAGCGATAAAAAGGCTTCCCTTGTTTTATTAAATAACGCATTAATTTATCAATATGATTAAATCAATTATCTAGATAATGCTCTTTATAAAAATACAAAGTTGTTATTAATACGTTTCCTACATCCAAAGTTATGATTTTTTTTATTGCGCTATGCCGCCACTGGGACACGCGAAAAAGCGGCAAATTTCGCCGTTTATGGAAGTTCAAATGCGATTTTGTCAGAAACAAATAATATTTTAGGTACAGTTGTGCATGATTTTTAAAGCTTATAATACATTGAATGAAAATAAATACATACCCAGTCTTTTAGTCCTATGGACTTCGAGTTTTAGCCGTGGGACAGCAAAAAATGCCTATTTCAAAATTAATAACCCAGGTATAAATATTTGAATGAGTAACGTTTCAATATACCTAATAATAAACATTATGTGGGTACATAAATAGTGAAATATAAAATATCAATTTGCTATCATCGCTCTAATTGTTTCCGTATAATGGGCAAATTGATCGTCATAGTCGCATGAACGATAGGTAATTAATTATTATGGAATTAATTGCTCATTTCGGTAGTGCGATGTCACCGTTGGAACGTTAATTTAGTCCTCTAGCTAGTGTATTGATCGCCGAATGGCGTCGAAAGTGATAAAGCGTGGTTTTATTATTTCCTGGTTGTCAATTAAATAATTTATACTTTATTTAAATACATAAAAAGTCGCGATACATATATACTGTGAAATAACACAAACGTACACTATTGACAATATTAAAAGAATATTTCTGTCTTAATGTAAATAAAAAAACATTTTATTTGTAATTAAAAATCTATGGAAGAAAAAAAACCGTCCGGTGCGAGTTGGACTCGCCCACGAAGGGTTCCGTACCATTACGCAAAAACGGCTAAATTACCACGTTTGTTTTATGGGAACCCCACTTAAAGAATAAAATATTATTCTATTTTTAGTATTTGTTTTTATAGCGGCAACAGAAATACATCATCTGCGAAAATGTCAACTGTCTAGCTATCACGGTTTATGAGATACAGCCTGGTGACAGACAGACAGACGGACAGTAGTAGGGTCCCGTTTTTACCCTTTGGGTACAGAACCCTAAAAATGGGGATGGGGAACAAGTCGCAGGTATTTTATACATTTAAGAAAATTTTACAAACAATTTTAATTAATAACTTATTTATGTCAATTTTTTAAACATGCAGATACGTCTGCGAGCGATATTCCAAATTTTATATTAAAGGAAAAAATGGAAAAATTACGCCTCCGGCAGGCAGGACTTGAACCCGCATCCTCCGCAATCCGTGCGTTAGCTCTGCCAATTGAGCTACGGAAGCCTACCAGAATCTTGCGAATCTTTCCATATAAATCTTCCCTTATGTATACACGCCTTTGGGGTGGCGTATAGCGACATCTACCGAAAGACGATTACATCTTTTAACGGCACCGGAGTCTCAAGTTGCATTGAGAATTCACCAGTAACAATGTGCTAACCCGTACTTAACGCACGCACACCGCCCGAACGCACGGATTGCGGAGGTTGCGGGTTCAAGTCCTGCCGGAAGCGTAATTTTTCCATTTTTTCCTTATAATAAAATTTGGAATATCGCTCGCAGACGTATCTGCATGTTTAAAAAATTGATTTAGTACGGGTTAGCACATTGTTACTGGTGAATTCTCAATGCAACTTGAGACTCCGGTGCCGTTAAAAGATGTACCTAATCGTCTTTCGGTAGATGTCGCTATACGCCACCCCAAAGGCGTGTATACATAAGGGAAGGAATGGAAAGATTCGCAAGATTCTGGTAGGCTTCCGTAGCTCAATTGGCAGAGCTAACGCACGGATTGCGGAGGTTGCGGGTTCAAGTCCTGCCGGAAGCGTAATTTTTCCATTTTTTCCTTTAAAATAAAATTTATTTATGTGTTTTGTTCATTTTATTTGTATATTCACTTTATTTTTTATATTGTGGGCCAAACAAAGGACCTTCTATAAATAATAAGCTCAATAAAACTTGTACTGTGCGTACCTACTAGACGACGATATATATAAATATAAATAGAAACCATTAATAACTCGGGAACAGATTATCTCTGACAAACCCACAAATATATTATGCCCTTCCCAGAATTCAAACCCGGCGAGGGAGCTCGGGAACCCGAAGAGGGCTTTGTAGGCAGGTCACTACCAACTTTGCAAGGAGACCGTTTCAAACTAAGACTTTCCTTTTTTGCAGTTTATACTTATAGTTATCTAATCATATTGAAAGGACTTTTAAAAACTTAGTAATGGATTCTCTAAATTTTTCTTATAACTTTATGAATGTTATAAATTTGACGTTAACCTTAATTTACTTACATTTACAAAATATATGGCATAAAATATTAACAACTATTACGGTAGGTAGGTATTTTTTAGAATATATACCTAGATAAGTATTGTAAGTAATCGACAAAATTTTAATAAAACATGCTGATTGCTTACTTAGTTGCCAAAGCTAATGCAGATGGCTTTATCTACGTGATAAAATAACCGTAATTTTTAACACCACAGGATTGAAAGTGTCGGACACCGTTTTATCACGCTGTCACGTAGACAAGAACGACCATCATATCCGTACTGCATTTGTCTAATGACCTATTAGGACAGTGATCTGATTCCTCGTATTTCTATAAAGAATCAACGCGCTTGTGACGCTTCTGGCGTTTCAGGACTTTGTAAGCTGCATTATAACTGTAGTATTGACATGCAGGTCAATTCGAATTTGAATTATTTGAATTTGAATAATGTTATTTAGTTATTGGGCGTCTCGCCCGCGCTAAAACATGTACGGACAAGTACGAACGACATGCACGATAACTAAATAACATGATACAAATATCATTCTGATGTCAGTGTACGTTCGAGTTGGCTTGTTTGTCATTTGAATGAAAGACAAATGATCTTGATATCATATAAAACGTGTTTCATTTTTTTATTTGATTATTTATTGGGTACCTATTACTGTTTCATAGTGAAACTGTCAAACTGCCGTATTCGAACTTCAAGATATTCACAAGAGAAGACACGTACTAGATCCATTCTAGATACGTTATAGTTTAGATATCAACTAGTTCTCTTTTGCAGCGCAATTCGGGCAACCAATGTCACTTTTACGTTAGATAGAGTAAGATATCTACTATATGTGAATTGGATCTCTAAGTCCCATCCTGTGGAAATCGTTCAACAGTATCGCCAGAATCGCGCAAATGTCAAATTTGACAGGTTAGATCTTAAACATATCGTTATCGTATCTTGGTGATGTCTAAAAGATGTCTAATAGATGTCTATTTCAAAATCCGAATCGGGCCCAAAGGATGTATGTAATTCAATAACGCAAGGACTCCCTGCAGGCGGCATGCGGGGCACGATTGTGTGATATGCGATCACGTAGCGACACTCCCGGGCCCTGCTCACTGATTATTACTGGACCTTGTAGGACAAAACAATATTATACTTACAGTTTCGCCGCAGCATGGTAACTTAGAAGAATATAGAAAATAAATTAATACAGAATTGTCAATACCATAAAAAAACTATATTTTCCAGGAAGCTGAAAAACGAATCTTGCTGTCCCTCCCACAAGTTTCATAACCTGTCATGTGTTTTCTATCCCTTAAAATAATATATACAGTGTGGAATAATAACTCGGGTCCTGGAGGGAAACTACCTTAAATCCTTAAGAGCCCATCAACGTGCCCACTAGCGCCATTGCTAAATAATCGTGATTATTTAAATTTAACGACAGGTATTTAAAAAAGAGGGCCGCTACGTACTGTATTGTGTATTTAAGTAGGTACATACCTTTTGAAAATACATTTAACTAGTTTTTATGTTGCTGAATTCGTCAATCTATGCTTCCAAAGTTAAAATGGCCGTTTTTGTTTTGAGTTCCAGCAACATAAAAACTAGTTTGATGCATTCAAAAGGTACTTAAATACACAATACAGTACGTAGCGGCCCCCTTTTTTAAATATCTGTCGTTAAATTTAAATAATCACAATTATTTAGCAGTGGCGCTAGTGTGCACGTTGATGGGCTCTTAAGTTGGCTCATTTTGCTTAAAGGAGACATTCCTTTATTTTTTTAAAGAAACAAAACTGCATTCAACGATTTTTCTTTTTTTCTTCAATTTGGCTTGTCTAAAAAAATCTTGAGTAATAAGATTTTATGGATATTTTGTACAACAGACGAGTGTAAGACCTAATGTTTCTTGGAGAATTATTATCATTAACATTAACTGTATCGACTAGTGGAATAAAGTAAAATTTTTAGTCGGTTCGAGTCCCGGGTGAGGCAAGCGAGTTTTAGAAAATCTTTGAATGCAGTTTTGTTTCATTTAAAAATAAAGGAATGTCTCCTTTAAGTAAAATGAGCAAACTTAAGGATTTAAGGTAGTTTCCCTCCAGGGCCCGACTTATTTTTCCACACTGTATAATGACTGCTTACTGCTTAGAGCAATTTTTAAGCGAGCGCGCCCAAATTGTTTATTAACATACCCACTGGCTTACCTATTGGTACTAGTACATAATGTGTACTTAATTATTAGCACTATAAATATATGAGAACATTATTTGGAATTTCATAATTCATAATATTAGCAATTAATTCACAAATACGGCTAGAACAAAAATGGATAGGGCCTGATCTTTCAATCAGAAAGCGAGTATAGCGGGCAAAGCTAATTATTTTATACCTTTTATTAAGCAAGAGCAAAGTTTCAAATCAAATTTTACTTCTAACAATAGATTATTTGAATATCGTAAAATCAACGTCAATGGCATTCATTCACAATTTCAGACGTCCATTGTGATCATAAAAACTAGTTTCACAACCATTCAATCTCACTCAAAGTCTCAAACGAACTTTTTGAAGAGCTTTCAATAAGTCGGTTTTATCGTTGCGCATTTACAATTCATTTCACATTTACAAATTGTTGATTTGGGTTTTTTTAAATACACCTTTAACCAAACAAAATAACGACAAAATAAGACAGTTTAAAATCATTTAAGTGTAGACACTTCACAACGTGATAATTTTCGAGAATAAAAACGTATGAGTAAAGAAAAGGAGTGCTTATGTCATTTAGAGAGTTGTTTTTCTAAATATTCGATCATAAGTACGTCTACCATCAGTTTTTACATTGACATAACGCTCGCGTCTACGTAACTTACTTTCTATGCATCTCGCTCGTACTCGCATATTAGTGCAAGCGAGATGTACTGAAAGTAAATTACGTAGACGTGAGCGTTATGTCAATGTCAAAACTGATGGTAGAGGCTCAGATCCTGACTTGATGATAATGCGTTAACTTTATGTATGAGTTTAGTTTAAGATAATACATGTAGTTTAGTTTTATTGATTACCTAGTTAGTTTATTTAATTTGAAATTTTACTGTAAATTGTAATTTTATGTCCCACTACTGTTTAATTTACAATAAATGTAAAACACAGCTTTTGGCTTGTACCTAACATAATTATGTAACTCGAAATATAAAAACACTTTTATTTCATTTCTCCTCCAATTCCTCCATGTAACCCCTAGTTTCGCGGGTCACTACTTGGCACATTAATCATTTGAGAAACTCCGTAGTCGGTTAAAAATGACCCTCGTTGAAGACGGTTGGGACAGCTTAGTTAACAAGAGAAGGGTGCGAATGTGCGAAAACTTTTGTAAGAAGAACAAATATAATTGTATGTCAGGGCAACCACTAAAGTAGTGGTTTACTATGAAACTAAAAAATTGGGTCAGTGTAAATAAACATGTTTGTTAAAATTGGTGAAAAAAAGACCAAGCTAATGTTGTTACTATTTTACTAGAAAACTATTTATTTTACAATTTTTCGCACTTGGTTTAGGAATAGCCTCTACTACTTGAGACTCATTTCTATAAAAGGGTTTATAGCAAGGAGTCTCAAGGTGTCAAATATGAAAAAACAATGACATGGGAAAACAATTTCATGGCCAGACAAGTTTTATTTATGAGAACAGTCATTTTAATCTTAAAATATCCTCCTCCTATAGATATAGGAGGCAAACGGGCAGATGAATTACCTAATGGTAAGCGATTACCGCCGCCCATAGACACCTGTAGCACCACAGGGGTTGTAGGTGCGTTACTGGCATTTGAGATGGAAATACACTCTTTTCTTGAAGGTCGTATGCGACAGATCATTCCACAGTTTAGCTGTGCGAGGAACGAAGTTACCTACTTTATCCAGTTTATCAGTGACTTACGCATAATAATATATTCAAGAACATGTGTTTAATTAATAACAGCTTTACGTGGTAATATTTTTAGTCTTGATAGGTAAATCTTTAAGTAAATTAGAAGGCTTCTAGCCCGGACATTCATGAAAACACTTATAAAAACATTGCGTTTTCCCCTACCTTGGCAGTAAAAAGTTTCCTATTAAAATTCCGCTCAAGAAATAAATCTAAATTCCACTTAGCCTCATAAAGTAGCAAAAATGTCCGTCCCAAAGCCCCTGGAATTCGATTACGCATTGTCACGGCCAAGTTTGCGATTAACGAGACAAGTTTAATGAACTTGGACGGTACGGGGAAACTTCCGCGCACGGTAATGAGGAGCGTGGTTTCCATGGTTAGTTCTACACGCATGGAGTTGTTATCTTACTATAACTTGTTTTGGTACAGGGTGAGTGTTCATTCAAATAAGTATAACAAGTTATCCAATTATAGAATAGTGGAGCTTTAATGGAAATGTGAATGCAAATTGTTTTATTTACTTATTTTCTTTGATCCAAACAGATGATTGTTTCATCTTACTAATGCAATAGGCACTAAGCCCGAACCTTACTTTCGCGTTGTACATTTGAAATATGGACATGAAAAATCATGAAATAACCATATTACCCATGTATAATATAAGATATATGTGTGTTTGAAGACACCTTATGTTTTTGAAGACAAAAGCAGGGAAACGTAAAAATATCTAAGTATCAATAAAATCTCATACTGTCAAGTAACTTAAGTGTCACTACCCCCGTAGTATTTTTTGCAAAAATAATCTGATTCTGTTACATACTTTTACTTTTCTTTTCACAAATTTAATATTCATATAACTCCACCTGTATAATTTTAACGTGACCAAACGAATATACAATTTAGAGGTGGCTCTTGTTTATGTGCAAAGTTACAACACAGGCTAGTAATTTCAGTTAATAGTTAATATTCCGCTACAATAAACAACATAATAACCGCAAGATTTCACCAAAAACGGACAGTTTATGTCAGTTTAACGTCACGCGGCGTATCAACGTGGTGTTACATGGAGATAGGGTTGACGTGTGAAAAATTGGAATACCCTGATAAAAGTCCTAACATCACCCTAAAAATCCTTGACATTTCCTGGACGGTCACTTCTTCAAACATATTATGCTGCTCATTAAATCGTAGCATAACTTTTTCTATCCCCTGCCCAACTCCAAACTTTTAGCTCGCTTCTAGTGGTTAGTTGAGGATTCTAAAAAACCCCTGATACTCCCTAAGTCCAGACAAAGGACCAAAAATCCTGACATGTATGTGTTTGTGTCTTCACCACTTATTTAGTTAGTTCGCAGTCCGCAACTGTGCGTTTTTCCAGAAACTTCCTGCCTCACATAGCTAAACTCTGGAATGAACTGTCGCCTGCGGAATTCCCGGACTGATACAACCTTCAAACTCTCAAGAAAAGAGCGTACTTCCATTTTAAAGGGTGGCAACACACTTATAACCCCTCTGGTGTTGTGGGTATCCATGGGCGACGGTAACGGTAACGGTAACCCTCCTACACCATGAAAAAAAACATGTTAGGAGAAATTCTAACGTATGGGAACCCTACGTGAAGATATGTGGTGATACGCGGTAATACGTGGCACGGCACGATACAGTGTAGTTTACGACGCACGGTAGTAAAGGAGAGGAATAAAGTTGGCCGCCGCTTTGTAAACCTTGAGGCATACCACGCTCGCTAGGTAAATTGGAAATTGACAGTTACAGCGGCCGCCATAACGCGGTAGCAGTAATGCAGCTGCAGTCTGCAGTTGCTTCGCATGTCACCTTAAGGAGTGTCCCATTGTAATAGGTTAGATTGTTTCTCGTTCGGTGTTAATTCAAAGTTACTGTCACCGTTTTATTCTCTTAGTGCCTATTTTGCACTTTAAAAAGTTTGGATTCGGAGAATGTAAAGGTTTTTTCGTATTTTTAATGCAACTATTTATACCACAAATATTGAAACAATAATTAAAACACTAACTTTCATCACCTTTTCTTTTGTAAAAGTGCGTAAAAATTCAACATGTAAACTTAATTTCTGCGTTAGCGGATCTAAATTAAAATATCAGTGTGTCCCAATCTCTAAGTGCGTTTCAGCCAGGACATTGTCATATTTCCCCGATATCACCGTAGGGCGGAATATGAACTTTACGACGATGACGGCGTTTTTCAAAGGGGTTTAACTTACTTTCACGCTGTATCGGGGCCGTAAATACGTAGCATGTTAGCTTAGCTTATTTTGTCATCGATGCAGTATAAAATAATAAATGAAGGTTCCTATTAAGAGAAGAAAATAATGGGTAAATTAAATAACAAACTAACAAATGGTTTAAATATAAACCGAATATATGTAATAATATCTAACGTTACTGTATGTACCTACTTGCAAACTGAAATACACAGTACCTAGTCAGGTTGAATTTGAACAAGGCACGATACTCTCAGTTACGTTATATAGAGAATGGGAACAAATCTGCATTTGCAACCAGGAAAGGTTTTTTTTTACAAAAAAAAATATTGCTCACTGTACTTTTCTTAAAACTACACACGAACTTTCCTACGAGTATTTTGAGTAGAATTAAGTGTTGACAGGAAAAACTAAGAAAACAATTGTTATTTTTGTAAGATAAAATAAGTTTCGTAACAGTCTCCTTAACAGCCATATGAATGGCACCATATACATAGACCGAGTTGTCTCGAAATAGGGTAATTGCGCGCGTAATCGTCATTAGGTCTGAATGGGCAGGATAAGGCCCAGTTACCCTCATTTGCGAATGAAATTAAATTACTCCTCAGTAATGATGATCTTGTGTTAATGACTTGTGCGGACGGGAGTAAATATGTTTATTAAATTGAGGTGTAAGCTCGACATGGTTTGCGAATTTACCTACAGTCTGATGTCAGCATAGCCGTACTTGCCCCGTTCTTAGTCTCTTTTTCAGTCGTTCCCTCAATGTTAAGGCTCGTAATATCGTGTTGAAGACCCGATTCCTTCTACTAATCCTCGCCAAGCGCATGGCCTAGTGCATTTTCTTTTATAAACTGACCGGTGATTGACCCATGTCACACCTGATGGAAAGCGAAGACGGAATAGGTGACCCAACATGAAACTGTGTTGCCAAAATGATTTTTATTTAGCTTTTGAAATGTTTATTATTGTATATATGGTAATTTATACTTTTTTTTTTTTAATGTTATAGTCAGCAACCGAGCAGACGAGCCGCCTGATGGGAAGCGGTCATCGTCGCCCATGGACATAAGCAACATCACAGGAGCCACTTAAGCGTTGCCGACCCTTGAGAACCCTAAATACCCGCTTCTTGAAGAATCCCATGTCGTAGCGCTAAGGAAATACCTCAGGAGACAAGTCATTCCACATTCTGCACGTTCTGGGAAGAAACGAGCGAGATGCCCGCTTATTCTTGGTGTGCCATGTATCTAAGAAGTGGGGATGAACTTTGCTCCTTTGGCGGGAGGTGCGGTGATAGAAACGAGACGATGGCACCAAATCAAAAAGTTCTTCCGAGCACTCCCCATTGTACAGACGGCAGAACATGCAAAGAGAGCCAACGTCTCTCCGAAGGCTAAGAGGTTCTAAGCCGTCAGTAAGTTCGGGATCGCCGACAATACGAACTGCCCGCCGTTGGATGGAGTCAAGAGGAAGGAGCTGGTATTGTGTACTTAAGGTATCTGGGCCTAAGTTGCCTGAAAATAAATGATTTTGTGTTTTAGCCCTTAGTATGAGTGATAAAAATCCCGACATGCTCGAAAAAACCAAGCTATAGATACTGGAATGTCACACGTTTGTTAAAAGTTGTCTAATTCCATACATTTAGACTAACAAGCTCCGTTTTAAACTCATGGTAGGTACAGACCCAATTAGGACCCTCGTCGCGGACAATTACTTCACGCTATTGACGGCCAAGGCCGGGAAGGGTTCACGTGGACGGTGTTGTACAATATGTAGCTAGCAGTACCTACTGATAGGCAGGTGTCCAACAACCCGTAACGATCCGGAATTAGCGATAGACGAGTTTGCTGACGAGTGTTTCCTGTTTAAGTTTTGCGTGAACAGACAATACATATTCTGCCGTATTCGAACTTCAAGATATTCACAAGAGACGACACGTACTAGATCCATTCTAGATACGTTATAGTTTAGATATCAACTAGTTCTCTTTTGCAGCGCAATTCGGGCAACCAATGTCACTTTTACGTTAGATAGTGTAAGATATCTATTAGATGTGAATTGGATCTCCTAGTCATATCCTGAGGAAAACGTTCAAGAGTATCTGCAGAATCGCGCAAATGACATATTTGACAGGTTAGATCTTAAACATATCGTTATCGTATCTTGGTGATGTCTAAAAGATATCTAATAGATGTCTATTTCAAAATCCGAATCGGGCCCATTTACACCTACAAAACATATTTGGAGGTACCTTTATTTCTGTAATTATTATGTGAACCTATGTTATGTACAATAAAGTGATTACTAGAACTACTACTACATACATCTTTTATCACATCGATTTCTTTCACTAGAATAGAGTCGATCGTTAATAGGTACATAGATACCTACTTTATCGCAAATAGATCGTTGGACATTTGTCCTTTAAATCTTGTGACTCAAAATATGAACCACTCCCTGGTATGTAATTGATTCAGTTGAAATTTAGAGTACTTCCTTAATCCCGATGCCAATGCAATAATTAGCTAACATGGAGCTGATCTGATGATGCCATCGGAAGGTAACAAACGGAACCCCACGATGATAAAATACAAACACATCGAGTTTAGGCTCATTAAGAAGGTCTCGAGAAACAATTGATAGACTTGCAAATGAGAAGAAGCACAGTCAGCAATAAAAGAGTGTGTCACAAAAAAATTTTTGACAGTTACTTATTTTTGTGAACACACATTAAATTTGTAAATAAAAGTAACATTCGTTACTGTTACGTATACACTGCACAAACCTCACAAGCAAACAAGCGTACACCGCACTCATTTCGTATGTATACCGTTACTCAACAATGTAAACATTGTAAACAACATTACTTATTTAAAATTTTGTAAACATAAATTTAATGTCTCATAATATATCAGTATAATCTTACAAGGAACATGCGAACATACTCTTCTATACGTCGTATCAGACTTACCCATACATTGGAATTTAGCATCTATTCCGAACTAATAAAGTCGTATTTTGAAATTTGAAATTTTGAAGGGCGAATTGTGGAGTATGAATGAAAGTACGCTCATTTAACATAACTCGTTATCGCGTTACTCCAGCTAATGTTGAGGCTGGGCATGATTCCCGTTCGATGCGGGAGCGCGGGCATATCAGAGGCCCTACTGCAAAAAACTAAATTTGAATTTTCGCTGCCTCTCTATCACTCTTGCATATTCTAGCGATAGAGAAGAAATAATAAATTTTCATTTTTGATTTTCGAGGATCTGGCCACGGAAAAATTAAAAAATAAACTATGCAAGAGCTATAGAGAATAATGCTGCCGACTGCATTACAGCAGAAAATCAAACGATGGGCCATATATATGGTCAACCTACATTAAATTAGGTACCTAAATATATTTTTAAAATATTCAAAGAAAATTGGGACCATGTTATTGATATAGAGCGGTCACGTGACGTCGTCTTTCCTCTCTTCAATTCACTTGAACTCGGCAAGTAAATGGAATGCCTCCCCAGGTGACAAATGACGACGATCCGTGCGCGCTGGCAAACAAATGCCGCATCCATTGTGCGGCGAATAATCGTCACGCAATCCCGTTAAATAATAGCGGAGATTAACGGAGCAGCGGTTCCTTGGTTTTTCTTGGTATTAGTCGTTCACTACTTGACTAATTGGTTAACAGCGGTGTTATTGCATAACCCCGTTATCATTGTTATCAATGTTGCAATTCATTGAAAATAACGGTTGGCAGAACTAACTTCACCGTTGGTGCTCAACTTCGCCCAAATAAAATATTAAAATTGTGCGACTTCAAGTCTTAGTGTCGCACACTCAAGGTTACTCAATTTTACCAATAAATATGTAAGAGATAAAACATAAATTAACCAATTCTAGCTTGTAAACTTTTATGCATAAGGGGGTATATGTCTCTACGAGTACAAACAGCAACACTCCTAACTGTACATCGGTGGACCTTATTACAGAAGGCATAAGGTCCACCGATGTACAGTTAAAAGTGTGGGCGGTGGTACATAACTCGTGTCTGTGTGGTACATAACTCGTGTCTGGCAGACATAATTACTATAAATATTAGAAGTTCTAGGTTTACAAATATGTACCTAGATCAATAAGTCGAAGCTGATCAACATAAAATGAAGTCCGAAGTCCTAAACCAACATAAAACTATAACTAAAGTTGGTAACTGAATTGTAATTATTGAATATATTTAAATAGTAAACAAACTTATTTGTTGATTTGGGTTTAGATTGAGATAAAACCTATAGGTACCTACTACCTAATTGAAATATTGGTGTCTTAATTTTAAGACAAGTTCATTTTTAATAAAAACTTATAGTAACTTTTAATTTTATTAATTGGCGCAGTCACTGGGATAAAAAGTGTTTCAGAAAATATTACTTAATTATTGTACACTTGGGTACGGTGACAGCTTTCATCTCCATACAATAAACTAAAGTTTATTAAAACGCAAAACGTCGCAAAAATTAACTGAGAAGACAGCTGTCGCCACATCCAAGCCAGAAATGTGAAAAATACTATAGAATAGATAGATGTAAAGCCTACAGCAGGTACCGCACCTAAAGCGGGTAGGCGCTGTTTTATTGCGAAATTAAGTACCTACTTATTGAATATCAAAGTGGCATATCATGAAATGACGGCGCTTCATGATATGTCTAGGAATTTCATGATCTGGCGGATTTTACCGTGGGTTGCCGACATAATACAACATTAATTTCGCATGAAGTAAAATAAATAAATAAATATTATAGGACAATTTTACACAGATCGACCAGTCCCATAGTAAGCTCAATAAGGCTTGTGGGCACTAGACGACGATATATAATACATAGGTATATATAGAAATGTTCCCTTTTTCTCGTGAAAATAATTCAAATAGGTACCTACAAACATATTCAAAAGATCTTTACTCGTGTAACTTGCAAACAATCCATCGGTAAACAAGCATTCTGCGAGCATTTATTCTGGTAATTACGCAAACAACGAGCCTGTATTTACCGCGGGAGCTGTTCGGGAGATAGAATTAAACTTCTTCGTCGTGAACTCAAACCCGATACTAATTACTTGGATTTATACTATTTATAACCATTACACGTATAATAAAAAAGCTCTTTATTCCAAATGTTTTACAGTTAGTTAATCGTTTTTTTTTGTAGTCCATATCGTTTGGAACAAGTTTGATATAAACGTGATCCAGACTCGATCAAATTAAAAAGCGAAACGCTTTAAGCAGATTATGTTCGGAGTTTCGTCGAGACAGAGGCGGGGCGTCAGTAACAGCATTACCTATAACTGCCGCTATTGAATAATAATGTCTAGACGTACGGTAGGCGTAACTGTAAACAGTAAACAAGGCGCCTTCTCTTAAAACACGTGTATAACCTAATTTCCTTTTGCAAATCTACTACTACTTTGCTAAGTCCTTCCACGGGCATCAAAATACATATCCATATCTTTTACCTAAATCGGTTAACGGTTTAAGGGCGAACACACAGACACGGACACACAGACAGCGGTAACAGACAGACAGACAAACATACAGG
The DNA here is from genome assembly GCF_910591565.1 of Cydia splendana. Lineage (NCBI taxonomy): Eukaryota > Metazoa > Arthropoda > Insecta > Lepidoptera > Tortricidae > Cydia > Cydia splendana. The sequence continues at coordinate 23,035,305 of NC_085966.1, read as the reverse complement.
AGTTACTTTTGCATTTATAATATTAAAGGGTTTTAGTAGGGATACCGCCGTTTTAGTAGGAGACGAGGAGAGCTGACCCAAATGATATGGGAAAAGGCTAGACGACGAAAAAGAAGAGTAGGGTAGGGATACCGCATTGTTATATTATACGAATCAAGACTTGTTTCAAGAAGTATTAGCTCCTAAAACGTTGAACTTATTTCAAATAAAAGCTTTATTCTCACCTCTCATGTTGAAATTTAACGATTTAATTCTCAGGGGCGCTAGGAGATCGCTTCGTGCCGATTCTTCCGGGAACTATTGAGTTTATTATCTAGAATAGAACTCGACGTTACTCGAAGCACGATTTTTGCAGTAAACCTGGAGCCTAATTCAGATTTAAGAATTTGTTACGGTTTGAGATCTTATATTGATACGACCTTGAAAATTGCTCACGATGATTAGTGCATGCAAAACTACGTAAAAGTTGCGCGAGAAATTCTGATAGGTATATATTAAAATTTAATAAAATGCTGAAAAGGTGTTCGTAATATTTTTCTTTTGAATTGTACTACACCGATACCTAATTGCACTTTTTTTCAACTAAGTACCAAAGTATAATAGTGGAATAGCTACCCTGTAGTAGTAGGAGAGCTCGTTGACGCAAATACTTATCTTGAGCACTGTTCAACAACTTACTATGTCATATAACGGCTCTAGACATAAGTCCAACTTAACTTCACAAGGAATAAAACTTTAACAGCTGTATAACTCCCATAACGACACAAAATAAACCACCAGAGAAATGAAGAATGAAGCAATAAAAGAGCAAGAAAGTCTCTTGCAAATACGGACATAACTCTGAATCCTTATTACCGGAGTGGGTCGTTAAAAAACCATAAATAAAATGTAAATTGTTGCATGCCGCTAAAATAGGCGTTATTACACAGATGCTAGAGGTACAGAGACCCTACTACAGAAGCCTACCCAACTACATCCAATAGCATTGTATTAGTGACCGAGCTTTGGCGAAGGTCTCCGTTTTAGCTTGGGGAAAAATGCTTACGAATGTCCGGATGTTCTCCTCCGCATTTCTTAACCAACTTTCGTGAAATTTCGTAAGCAGGTTCGGCAGATAGATATCATTTTTTTGTCGTTTCGTTTTTTTGGGAGATGTACAAAATGGTGGAAACTGGCCTAAAGGACTTAAGCGCCAGTATTGCCAGTAGGGTTGCCAGATTTATTTTTGAGATAGTATAGTATTTGGTGGTTTAATTTAAAGGATCAAAAAATAAAGTATACGCAGAAAAAATAAAGTATTTCTTTATTTCTTTCACATTTTTTGGTTGTTCTAGTTTCAGTTTAAAATAAAGTATTTTAGCATACTTTATGCGTTTCGTATTTCATAAAGTATACGGAGGCCAAATAAAGTAAAATACTATATATTATAGTATGTCTGGCAACCCTAATTGCCAGTAGGGTCTATGACACTTATGACTACGTATTGTGTGTTGTGTACCGTAGAGTTTCGTATCTTCGCCTGGATTTTGATTCGCAAAAAATCTCTCAAATTTGAAAACATTTTAATCTGTTAAGACGAAAAAATGTTTTAAGTACTCCCAACTATCAGTATATACCACTAATTCATTAGTTAAGTTGGTAATAAATGGCCCCAAAGGCAATAGGCGATGTTTGGGTATTTTTCCCAATCTTCGCCTATGGCATGCCTTGCCGCTGATACTTACTTTTCTGTGACTTACACATGTTAAGTCGTATCTCCTTGGAATGTGCTAATATACTATGAACCTTAACTCCACCAGACTAGGCATATTTTTAAAAAACGGGGTAGTAGGCGAAGTTTGGTAACAGTCTGAAGTTGTTTTCATACATTTTCTATAATGAAGCTAGGGCTGCCAAAAATTAACCAACATGCCAAATAAAGGGGAGTAATGGTTTATAAGTAAAAAAATAATAATTTTAACAAAATTGTATCATTGTTGCAAAATTGTTGTTATTATCGTAATTGACAGCAAATCAACCTTATTTACTCAAACTGAGACATAAAAATACCTATTTGGTACCTACTCAACATCGGTAAGAGTAGAAGAAAACATTTGCATATAGCGTAAACTAAAATAACCAAAGATAAGATAATATTTAAATTTGGAAACAATTAATGTCATCCACCAATGAATGTGGTACAAAAAAATTGTCAACCCTAGGGGTAGGCGAAATTTGGCAACAAGATGGACGCAAAGTACCCTCACCAATGTTTTATCCAATTGTGACTTCTAACGAAACGAAACGTAAGCTAGCCATTAAATAATAGTTTCATATGAAAAAGAAATAGTTAAAGGTTATAATCATGTAAAAAATTTATCATTACCGGGTCCAAATCACCGTTTAAAACTGAAGTTAAGACACTGGTTCAAAAAAACGTGTGGTCGGTGTCACGAAAAAACCTCACTAAATGTCAACTGTGTGAAGTTAGCCGCAGATTGTTCGAAGAATGTTGACACCCGTAAAAAATACTTTGTATTTAGCAGTTTTATGTAAGGCTTACATTAGAAACATTTTGTTAATGGCAACTTATGTCAAACTAGGCGAAAATAGGTAGCGCAGGCAAAGATACGAAACTCTACGGTACCGTTGTGATAATGATGCAACGAAATAAGTTTTTTTTCTCATTTTTAAGCTTATTGCGAGGTCTATACAGCTCACAGAGCTAATATAATAATTAACTAAGTAATTACTAATTAATTATTTATTTAATATTTCGTTAATTCTTGCTAGTTCTACGACTTTTTTGGCTTTAAACATTTAGAAGAAGTTATTTGTGTTGTGTTCCTAACGAGGAAAATATTGAAAAATCAAGAGGTTTTTCTTTCACAAACAATTATTTTACCCGTCATTGTAAAAGGCTTCAAGTTCGCCTTCTTCAAGGTCTACGGGATTCAATTTCGATAGACGCAATTGATGTTTATTTTAAACCACAGTAATTCGACCTGCGCCAGAAATAAGTATTCTGCTCAAATTAGTGTGATTACAAAATATTATTAGCACTCGCTAATGGGTCTGCTGCATGGACCCGGTGGGCTTCATTATGAACTCTATTTGTGTAGATTGTGACTTTTTTGTTATTTTTAATAAGACAATGATAGTAGTTTAAGAAAACAAAGTAAAATAAACTAGGAATGTTAATTAGCATAACATTTGAAAGTGCCAAAAAAGTAAAAAAAACGAAGCATTTTTTTGTAATTTGCAATAATTCACCAAATGTAAACTATTGATTATTATGATTGTTTTATAGTCTAACTTACAAAATATTATAATTATGACCCATCGTAGGGTGATTGCTACAGTTATTGGCCAGTATATAGTAATTGGCGACTCTTAATAATAAGGTTTCAATTGGCTTGTTTCTTTCTGATTTGTATGGAGTGGCCAGTTACTTACTGGCTAATAACTATAGCAGTCACCCTATTTCAATAATTATTAATAAATTCTCAATGATCTTTCTGTTTAAATGGTCTGCGCGCACAAAGGCGCGGGTGCCCGTAATAGGGCCAGGCGCACTAAAAGTAGATAATATAAAATGAATTGTGCCGGCCCTGTGTCTCTAATTGTGCGCCTACCTTTTAATTATCGTCTTATATTTTATACAAGTTAAATTGTTTTCTTTTGGCTTGGGACGTATGAAAAAGCATAACTTAGACCAACAGTTACCTACCTATCTTCTCGAATGTCATTATATGTATTACTATTTTAAGTTGTGAAAGTAGTATTTCAAAATATTTCATCAAAAAGTTTATCATTTCTCATGCTCTGAAAGCGGATTATATGAAGCGGGCTGAAAGTGATACCTTTCTGCGCTAGGTTCTAAATGAATTTGTTGTATAAATTTCATTCTGATTGATATCTAACTCCAGATTCCATACATAACGTTCCTTTTACTAAAATTATTATTTGAAAGTATATAACCCTCAAAAATACTATATAAGCTTATACTAAGCCATGCTTCGTAAAATACATAGTACTTTCGTCGTATTTGATTTATTTTTGTCATAGAACTATGGCAAAAATAATAGCCACACCTTAACGAAGATATTTATTTAAGTTTATTTTGAACCATAGTTGGGAGCTTTTTGGATTTACGGTACTGATATTTTAACATTACAATCATTTTGTAGATGACTGTCTAAAATCAAAACATGTATATAACCAAGCCAGTTACAAAGTAGGTAAAGCAGTGAAAATCAGCTTCTGATGCTAATGCATTATCGTTATCGCATAAAATGCTATTCTTTTAAAATTCAAGCAATTTGTCACTCTCCTCGCGGAGCTTGAGGAAATTCCCTTTCAAGATAGTTGCGCAGTAATCTTCAAGATTAATAGTTATTCTGCTTTTGCATTCTCTGCCGTGCACGCCATTACAACTATAGGTACAGTGGAAGAATTTAATTTCCGACCTATTTCGTACCTTGCCACATGACAGCGACAATCAATATAAAATTCGCTAGAGACCTCATACTATTGTCATAGTAACAAGGTAAGAAACGGGTAGGAAATTATTTTGACTGTACTATGCAAATGACATGTAAGGATTGTAAGGAGTTAAATAAAATTTGCTTCGAGAGTAGTTTTGAGAGCTTTTTTTAATAAACTGATCGGCGATTGGCTCTAGTCACACCTGATGAAAAGTGATACACAGAGCCTAAGATGGAGCTCACCGGTTCAGTCTCCGAAATTATCAATGTTGTTCGTCGTTCGAGAAATACGCTGGTGGACGGAATAGTCCCTATGACGGAATTAGCCACATTGACCTTACGGCCACTATACCGAGCCATACGTACTCGTAGCATACGTATTAGGTAATATAAAGTACCTATTTGTATCCTCTTGATTCGATTTCGCAACGTGGACGACGGAAAGAGAGGCAGAAGAACGTACGTCACAAAACAATACGTGTTCTTTGTTGACTACCAGAACCGGTAAAAGTAAAATATAAAATACTTTTCTCATTTTTGCAACAAGCAACAACGAACTAAATTGCAATCACTTCCAAAGATTAATGGCTACTGCTGCAAGCTGATACGAACTTACACGTTTAGTTAAAAATAAATCGTCAATTTTCACTATCGATCTCGTACGTCATTAGGCTAGATGGGTGCTCGTACTGCTCGTCTGCTCGTGTGTCAGGCGGATTTAGATTGATGTTCGATAGTGCTCCGATGGATAGTGTCGTTGTTAAAGTTAGTAGTTTGTAAGTATTGATGAAACAATAAGTAAACTAAGGTCTATCACATTACTAAAACAGTAAAGTTGCACGGTAGTTAAATGGTAGATTACTGTTACCTAATAAATCAATATATGTTATAAATCATATTCATTTTCCTTCTTTATGTGGAATGTACTTCCTGCCTTGGTGATGATGAACTGTCGCCTGCGGTATTTCCGGACAAATACGACCTTCAAACCGAGAACAGAACTTACTACCATCTTAAATGCCGGCAACGCACTTGCAACCCCTCTGGTGTTGTAGGTGTCCTGTCCATGGGCGACGGTATTGCTTATCATTATGCGAAACGTCTGCTCGTTTCGTTTGTTTTAAATTGGATACAAAAATGAACAATTAGTTAGGTACCTACTTTGTTTAACTTGGAATCCCACGTTCATTTTTTAATTGTGCTCAGTTTTTTTGTTAGCTTAGTTATTATGTTGATATGGACTTTGTCTGAAATAAAAGAATTTCATTTATTTATTTATTTAGATTCTAGTTAACCGAGAAAAATCAAAGATCTCCGTTCCAGCTTGGGCGAATTTTTCCTATTCCCGGTGGATGTTCTCGTCCACAGAGCACATGATTCAACCGATTCCTGTGAAATTTGGTGAGCACGTTCGATAATAATGTAGTTTTTTTGTCGACTTAGTTTAAGTAAATTAAAAATGGCGGAGTTAGGAGAATTCGCGTGGTTTCCAGCTCACAGAGCCACTAGTTATTTTTGTTTCAGTTTTTCGGAACTGTAGTCTGGTTGAATGGAACCAAACTTAAAATAGCTAAAAAAATTGCCAGATTTCCAGTTCAAATATTCAATTTTACCTTGTTTTCGAATCCCGTATTTACCTACGTATCAAAGTACCTACAATATTTACTCAGTTTATGGTTGCATTGTTTACCCCACCAACATACATTTTACCTATTACCTACATTTTATTCGTCTTCGACATCGCTTAAACAGTATGTATTAATATAAATTATTCAAAAACAAGGAACGCGCTTCCTGCTTATTTCCTTGTGTTTCTCAAACAGTATTTTAATAAAAAAGCATACATATTTGCGACTGAGAGCGCATCAGGTTCCGTCTTTCATATTGCTTGATGTTAAATTATTTCTCTCGAGACTATGAAAATATTACAAAATCTAATATAACTTGGGCCTTTAGTAAAATGCTTGCTTTACACGCTTCCACTTAAGACGTGCTGAAATACACAGGGAGGGGAGTTATTAATACCAGTGATTAATACCGAGTGGCTACACCGATAATTCAAACTACATAATATGCGTAGGCCGTATTATCTAGAGACGCAGCCTTAAAGTCAATGTCCGATTTCGGCCTACTATATGGATCGGATATGTGTCAAAAGTGACGTTTCTTCAAACAAACAAAGTCTTGAAACGTTACAAAAACTGACATATCCGATCTGTATCGTATCGTTAGCAAATTTTTGACGTAACTTAAAGTTCGAGCCGGGCCGATTGTGCGAGTTACGAAAAATTTCATACCCTAATAACTAGTTGAAATAATAAATAAATAAATATTTGAGAACATTCTATCGGGGTAATGTCTTTTTTAGAAACAGATAGTTTCAATCTCAATACAAAATTATAGTTCCCCATATAGTTGTTTGCAGTAGGTAATATCACAATTTATTAGTAGCGGCACATCTAGTACTCCTGCAGCAGGCACAAGCAGCCTATGTTTGTAGATTGAACTTTTTTTAAGTAAACATAATTATGTACAGTACAATTATTTTGTATCTGATACAAAATAATAACTAATAACTGATTACTTAAAAAAAGTTCAATAATTTGATCACAATCTATTTCTCTTAAAATTCATCATCACGTGTCTTCTACCTTTAGACTCAAAACTTTTTACCTCGGAAAGTTTTTAACAGTCTACAATAAGTTGTAGATAAGTAAATAAAAAAATACAACAGAATAAAGCAAATAAGTGTGTCTTTTAGTTACGAGAAATTTACTTTAAATTTACTTAACATATTTTAGTCAGTAGACTAGACTCGCTTAGATTTTGTTCATACAAAAATACCATAAATTCCGACAGCTTCCAAAAAAATAAGTTTTTATTTTACCGAAGCAGGATATTATTCTTTATTGTCAACCAATACCTCAAAGGCAGGTTAGTGGAATTTAATAAACGAACGATGGGCAACAGCAAGGCACTAAACTGATCTTCGATAGACCTTATCTCGTTGATTTAAGGTTCACGTATGTCAGGAAACAGTGTCGACGGTGACGATACAAGGAAAATCTCATTTGAACAGTTCCGCTAGACGTTACGAGGTTTTACGCGGTGCAAGCATGCGGAATCGGAGAACCATTTACCTCTGTTAAAAGACGGGCGAGATTTTTATACAATGTACGTTTATTTACAGTAAGCATTCAGTCTATCGTTTTAACGTAAATTCGGATTAAGCTGCCACATTCATTTATTTTGTCAATACTTCAGCCTGAAAGTAGCACCAACATTTTTAATTCATTCTGAAACAAACCGTTTCGAAAATTAGCATTCAGGGTGTCTCACGCTAGGTCGGCCCGGGTACAAGACTTCGTTTTCTAGGACGGATGTTCGGTGCTCACGTGATGGTTTCTATAGAAAACTGACTCGAAAAGTAAAATGGACACTACATTTTTCAACAGATAGCACCACTAAACCCTAAGCTAAACGTTAAGTCCTAACTTTATAACACTGCTTATCTCACACATACCGCAATGTGGACGCTTAGTTCTTCAAATAAAGGCAATTTAGTTCAAGTCGCTCGCCAATCTCGCCATACACCTCCCTCTTAATCCAGCCCGGAAGAACGAATATATTATACTCGTAGCGTACATTGTTTCCAAATACCACGCTTTTCAGACGGGGAGCCGGCTGCGAAAAATGGTATACGATAACAATACTTATTTACTATATCCATATATTATTGGATCTAGCTGCCTGATAGCTGTTCTTCGGTGGACGTCAATGCGGACAATTTTAGTTCAAATTTCTCCCCATATACCTCCCCCTTAATCCAGCCCGGAGCACATTGTTTTCAAGTTCCACGCCTTTAACACGGTGAGCTGGCAACGGATATATGATAAAGAAAGTAACGAAGCTAGACCGTTATGCTATTTCTTATTACTGAATCCAAACATCTCTGGCAGCTACTCATCGGTGAAGGTCGAAGAATGCAGGCCATTTCAAGGGCCCATTAGGGTTCAGGTGTGGTGTACTCGTACCTACTAAGGACTATGGTGTTTTTAATTCGAATATAACATTTCCAGGCTAAGCATCGGTCAAACGTTGTTTGCGCTTGCCACACTGTGGGACAAAAGTATGCATAAACATTAACGGCAGTCAATAAAAGCGCGCGAGGCTAGCACCGAAGTTACCTACTACTTCAGCTAATCATGACATCGAGAGAATGTCTTTTTCTTGCATCTAATCCACCTGCAATGCGAATCGTGTTTATTCTAATATATAAGAATGATAAATACCTATAAGAACTACCCTCTATAAATAAAATCTTGGGGCATTCCTTTTTTTCCAACTAAAAAGTTTTGCTAGCCTGTCACTGTGACCTCCACCAATGAGCAGCAGCCAAAGCCCAGATCTATGATTAAGGATAGTATAACAAACTAACTAATTACGAGGGCTAGCTCCTAGTGTATTTTTACCCCCAAAGCAATATATTTCAATTTGGCCGCCCTGATAAGTGAGTTTGAAGCGACGGAGCCTTTAAGGATAGTTTTATTGGTGTTTTGATGAGGGTTGTGTAGGTCATGGTTCAAAGGATCGAATTATGTTGTATTTAGGGAGAAGAGTTCGTAGTTGAAAGTTTGCCTAGTTTGGACTGGATGAAAATTCATTTCAGTGCTTAGGGTAAAATGTAACGAATTTAGCTGTCACAGGAGAGATGGACCTCTTAGAATTGGCTCGCAATCCATCTAGGAGAAGGATACCGTAAGGCGCGAGTAGGGTCCAACCTGAAATAAGCAGCAGATTCCTGCAGCAGACCTGTCTCCACACGTATTGGCTCGCCTTTCCTTTGGGATAAGACAGTGAAGCTGAGAAGGGCATGCAGGTGCTGGCCGGGCATCCCTGCATTTCCTTAATTCCGTCCCAGGCGGTGTAATGTACACCATGAATCGCCTTCAATAGACGCAAAGGCCAATGATGATATTATATTAATGAAACTGGTACATCTAACATTTGAGTATGACTTATTTTAGGACTGTTTTACTTGATACTCTGTCTTAGTAAGGGTCTCACTAGACCTTCTCTTTCAACATTCTATCCACGCACTACCGTTTCAGAGAGCTACTCGTCCCTAATAGCGATAAAAACTGGCGCAAAAAGTCTACACCTACGCGTCACTTCGTGCGGATGGGAATATTCACAAAGCTTACGAACGACGAGGAATAGACAAAAGCTTACTAAGGGCCACTTGCACCATTCCATTAACCCGGGGATAACCGGTTAAACCTGAAGTTACTATGGTTACCAGTACAATTTGACACTGGGTTAACGGCTTAACCGGTTAACATCGGGTTAGTGGGATAGTGCATGTGGCGCCAAGTGTTAGAGCGTTTTCACATTGCCCGATTCGATATGGGATGGAACTGAAAAGTAACGTGTGTTTTTTGTATTTATTTATTCAACAGCAACTGCATTAATATTGCGGCATTAAGTACATATATAACGGCCTTGACACGGACGTTGTCATTGTCACTGTCGCTGTCGAGCAAGAACCCATTGTGAACACGCTGCTCTCGCTCGTGTGGTTCATCGATTCGCGTATGATTGCCTTTTTTCATTCAACTTGATGGTTTTCATCGGTCCAGTCACATACGCCTATTCAACTTGATTTTTCCTTATACCGGGAACCGAACATATTGGTGAGATTTTTAAACGATATGCCCACGATATGCCAGAAATGATAACTTTTTTTATGTTGAATAGATTGCAAATGGCTTGATAATATATTGAACCAACTCTACCACGCAAAACATTGACAAATGTATCAGAAAATTGTGAACACCTCTACAGCACGCAGTATTTCTTTCTGATTGATGAGCACGTCGGCAGGACACACCCCCGCATTGGCGCTAATCAGGTTGATGTTAAATTTATGTTCTTATTGTGGCTCGACATTGCTGTCGCCAATATCAGGAAATATACCTAATGTCTGGATAAAATTGCCTTTTGGACAGGTATTCGAGGGGCAAGGTGGGAGGAGCGTAGGGAGTAAGAGGGACAGCAGGAACTAGTTTTTTAAATTATATCTTATATTATCTCTAAAAATATGTGACAAGGACGGCACGATTCCGTGTACTGCTGCTTGTAAATTATATTTGTTGTCTTGGATTTGGAAACTCGTATAATTATACGAGTTTGATTACAATTAATTAACTGTAATCAAACTTCTCAGATAAGATCGTTTGTTTATTAATTATCTGAAATCCAGATCAAGTTTTATCCTATTATTACAATCAGAATACACTTTTAGGTTTGAGTCAGATTGTATAGAACTGAACTTGAAAGAACTGGTATAAAACCTTTAATTAATTTTGAATGTTCACATGTAGATGGACTTGACATTCGGCGCGATTCGAAATATGAATAAGAGATTCACTAGATATGAAATAGTAAAGATATGTGACGTCCAACCGGTAAAAGTACCTTACGGCGGTTGGCGCTTACGCTATAAATTATTAACGCCGTTCCAATATTATGCGACGTAAGCGCCAGCCGCCATAAGGTACATTTTGCCATGGAACGTCACATATATTTACTATTTCATATCTCGTGAATCTCTAATTCATTTCCCGAATCGCGCCTATTATCACTCTGTTCATAAAATCTAATTAATTTTATTTATTTTAAAATTTAATTGAGCAACAAGACATTTACATATTAAATATTTACTAGACTCACATACATACAAATTTCATAATCTTAAAAAATAAACATTGAATAATTTTACGGTTTAGACTCACTTGTTTTTAGTCACTCGCGACCTAGGCTCTCCAAAACATGTCGCGCGAGTGACTAAAACCAAGTGAGTCAAAACCGTAAAATTATTCAATGTTAAGTAGTATGTCTTACAACAGTTTAAATTCGATTAAAAACTAAACACTATGTTCGCGGCAGAACGGCGTGGCTCTGTTGATTCGTCTGCTCTTGTGTCGGATGCGGCAGTTTGCCCCGGAACCTCCGACAACACGACACCCTTCGGCCAGAAGCCAGCGCACTCGATGGTTACCAGGTTACGAGTAGCAGTAACAAAAAAAAGTTGGAATTCCTTTTGGTTTTTGACATTGGAAATGTCTTTTCGTTCGCTCCAGTATAGGGTCCGGTTTCACGAAAAAGTGCGATCCCCTTATATCTCGGAAAGTTGTGAAGATATGATATTAAAAAATAGGCTCAAAAGACGCATAATCACGAGAGCTGTAAGGTGCAAAAATAATTATTCGAGAAAGTCAAAAACAAAAAAAGTTATGGTCGAAATAGTGAAAATAAAATTCAATTTTGTTCCGAATTTTTGACTTTGGTGCTCGATAATTTGGAAACGAAGAATGATATCAAAAATTTGAGAAAAACGGCTCTGGACAATTTAGTCAGCTACAATTTGAGCCTAAAACAAAGACGATCGGGTTAAGTGTTTGCCCTGTAGCCTAACCTTAAAATAGTCAAAAAGTCAGAACGACATTTTTCACATGACATTTATTTATGACTTCATGTTTCGCAGAGTTCGTTATCGGTGTTTGTTGTGAATTATCGGGATTATGACGGCAGAATAACACTTGCACTGCGTGGGCTTTCAAAATCGCTGGAGAGGGAGAGGGAGAGGGAGAGGGAGAGGGAGAGGGAGAGGGAGAGGGAGAGGGAGAGGGAGAGGGAGAGGGAGAGGGAGAGGGAGAGGGAGAGGGAGAGGGAGAGGGAGAGGGAGAGGGAGAGGGAGAGGGAGAGGGAGAGGGAGAGGGAGAGGGAGAGGGAGAGGGAGAGGGAGAGGGAGAGGGAGAGGGAGAGGGAGAGGGAGAGGGAGAGGGAGAGGGAGAGGGGAGAGGGAGAGGGAGAGGGAGAGGGAGAGGGAGAGGGAGAGGGAGAGGGAGAGGGAGAGGGAGAGGGAGAGGGAGAGGGAGAGGGAGAGGGAGAGGGAGAGGGAGAGGGAGAGGGAGAGGGAGAGGGAGAGGGAGAGGGAGAGGGAGAGGGAGAGGGAGAGGGAGAGGGAGAGGGAGAGGGAGAGGGAGAGGGAGAGGGAGAGGGAGAGGGAGAGGGAGAGGGAGAGGGAGAGGGAGAGGGAGAGGGAGAGGGAGAGGGAGAGGGAGAGGGAGAGGGAGAGGGAGAGGGAGAGGGAGAGGGAGAGGGAGAGGGAGAGGGAGAGGGAGAGGGAGAGGGAGAGGGAGAGGGAGAGGGAGAGGGAGAGGGAGAGGGAGAGGGAGAGGGAGAGGGAGAGGGAGAGGGAGAGGGAGAGGGAGAGGGAGAGGGAGAGGGAGAGGGAGAGGGAGAGGGAGAGGGAGAGGGAGAGGGAGAGGGAGAGGGAGAGGGAGAGGGAGAGGGAGAGGGAGAGGGAGAGGGAGAGGGAGAGGGAGAGGGAGAGGGAGAGGGAGAGGGAGAGGGAGAGGGAGAGGGAGAGGGAGAGGGAGAGGGAGAGGGAGAGGGAGAGGGAGAGGGAGAGGGAGAGGGAGAGGGAGAGGGAGAGGAGAGGAGAGGGAGAGGGAGAGGGAGAGGGAGAGGGAGAGGGAGAGGGAGAGGGAGAGGGAGAGGGAGAGGGAGAGGGAGAGGGAGAGGAGAGGGAGAGGGAGAGGGAGAGGGAGAGGGAGAGGGAGGAGAGGGAGAGCTTTGAACATTAATATATCCTGCTTATTAATCGAAAAATGAAATATGTACCTATACTTATGCGCCACGGCGACAATTATTCAAACTTCGATACGCGTGTGGAAATTTTGCAATTTGTTTGTTCACATGCGTTATGTCCAGGATACTTGTGTTAGTCTAAGAATAAAATAATTATCATTCAACGTTGTAGTTTTATTTTGTAACTTTTTCCTTATCCAGACTTTCTCGTCGCTCAGCGACAATATTTTTTCGAATTCCGTAGATTCATTTCCAATGTGCTCGACAGTCGTGTGAGGCACGAAATCTGTGAATTTTTTCTTATAAGCAAACTGATACCTTAAAAGCAATATGGACCAGCAAGGACCGCGATTAAAAATACGTCAACCGGCATCCTCAAAAAGTTCAGGTAACAATTTTATGGCCGCCTAATAAAAAAACTTGATAACATCCCAGGAACATCGCGAAAAAAGTAATTTAATAAGAGGAAAGTTCACGGCAACAGAATCATGATTTCATTAAGCAATATTCGCACCTGTTCAAGATTTCGCCTATTTACCGGCCGCGCTTCCATTCTCGTGCGGGCTGGTGACACCGTGTTTCATTTATGATACAAGCTTTTATTGCTGACTGTACTTTTTTGACCACAACTAATACTCATCGAGACATTTCTAACAATTCCAAACACAATTAGTTTGCATTGTTTTAACACAGAGTTCCTGTGGCCATCTTAGTACCCTTCATCAGATCAGCTTGAAGGTACCATATCGACGCCGGAAAGCAAACACGTAGTAACCCACACAAGGTCAAAAAAATTTTTATTGCATTTTTGGAATCTCCAATTTTTTCTGCGTCGATAGGTCGAAACCACGTGCCAATACGATGAAAAATGGGGAAAATAGGAACACAAATTTATTCGTTATTATATTATAATGGGTATTGCATTGTCCTCCAAGTTGGGTTAGATTTTCAGATACAGCATGTGATTGGCTACTCATTATTGTTATGTTTCAAATCGTGCAATTAACTTGTACAAATCGTACAAAGAACTGTGCGTCATGAGGGTTTAAATCCTGTTAATAATAAACTGCCGTTCAGCTAAATAGGGGTCAGTTAACAGCCTGGTGTAACCGGGCCTCGGCCGGTAAATAAAAGTTGCCAAATTAGTTGCCAACTCGCGTTCACGGGCAGAAAATTGCTTTTTGTACCACTTCCTCTGCATCATAACAGTTGCTTGGTAAATAACAGTTTTGTGCTGTAATCAGCTACATTAATTCAACTCGAGACGGGTAGTTAAGTTAAGCTTTTAGCCGTTCTGTAGGTAGTGTAGGTACCTACTACGTTTTTAGTTATTGGAAATAGCTCCGCAATATTGATCATGTGGATTTTCGTCTGGTATTTTATGCGGAGTGTTAACGTGACCATCTATCAGGAGTAGGAGTTACGGTATTGATCTTATTTTGATACGACTTTGAAGTTGTCTCACGCTGATTGGTTTATGCGAAGTAAAGTGAAAGTCGCACTCGACATGCTCTCCAATCACCAAGACGATCATCAACATCTTATCAACCATCAGTTCAAAACCGCAACAAGTTAAATATGTATCGGGCTCAAGACAATACGTTACGTAGCTACAAACAGCAACGCTCCTAATTGTACATCAGTGGACCTTATTAAGGCATAAGGTCCACCAATGTACAGTTAACAGTATGGGCGATGGTACGACGTGTAGGTACATTCACTTGCTATGATCTACGGCGTACCACAACACACTGCTCATTGCCTGCTTGAACTGATTTCTGTATATAATCGCGGTTTTATTAATTATACCCACAAGCCTAATGTATAACCAGTATAATCACCCTTCACCTTTAGCAATAGTTAAATACTACGAGTACATCAATTCAGATGTAGAGGATTATTCGATGATTATGCCATTATTGTTTCTTCCTATTCGCGATTCTGCACAATATGAATTCCACACAGCTGAATCTCACAATTTTGTTTCTTCCTATTCGCGATTCTACACAATATGAATTCCACGCAGCCGAATTTCATCATTTTAGATTCTATAGTCCACAACTTTAACACTTAACTAAGCACCAATAAGTATTACTAATGATATTTTAAGTATTTTCCCTGTGGTACCTATTATGAATCTATTTAGCTTCAAATTAAGCAAATTTAAATAATAGTCACTACTAAACCATGATTAACCTAATTAGTTTAGAACCATAGTTGAGAGATTTTGTAGTATAGTTGGGTGGTTTTACCGTAATTATATATCATTTAAATATACAAAAATGGTCTATAAATGTGAGTTAATATGTGTTCAAAACGCGAAAGTTTTAAATATTATAAATAAATCGTTATCTTATCTTATTTTATCATTTGCACGAACGGTATATGACGCATCATTTCATTTTTGTACAGTTTAAAATGAAACATTCGGCCAGTAAATTTATTAAAACCCCTAGTTACAAGTGACTGGCCTCGGCGGTAAAAAGTTACCAAATTAGTCGGCAACTCGCGCCCACGGGCGGGAAATAGCTTTTTATAGTGCATCATAGTCGGTACACAACAGTTTGAACAACTTTGTATGCAAAGGGAAAGTTTGAATGACGCGGTTACAGTCTTGTTGATGTTAGGTTTCTCGTAGTTCAATATAATATTGTAAATATACGTCAGGCAGGAATATTAATTAGTATGTTTATGGAAAACAAGATTTTGTATTGCTTGATTGTAGGTAATTAGCTAAGGATGCAGATTTTTTTTGAGAAAATATGATTTTATTCTTCTTCGTTGCACTCTTTACAGTGGTCGTGGCCATTATGTAGACTTTTGAGCGACTCGTTTAACGACACGTCGCCATTCCTCCCGTAGAGCTGCTTTCCGTGAACATTCGCTTACTGTGGCTTATAATTTTATTAGGTATGCCCTTTAAAAAAAAAGAAAACTGGCTACAAAAACGATAAAATATAATATTTATTCTTGTTATTAATTCCTTAGATAACATACCTAACTTATTTAATTACATAATTTTAAATACATTTTCACATATAAGTTTTCTCTTAAAGTTCTTAAACAAAATTAACTCAAAAGAATCCCAAGAAGGTAATTTGCAGATTAAAATACCCTTAGCAAAATTGGTATTCAGAGAAAGGCATGACCGTAGGTAGATTAGAACAGGTAATGTTGCTTAAGAGATGGGCCGAATATGAAGTTTATCGAATACGAATATTCGGCCAAATATTCGGTTTAGTTAGATCTTACTAAACCAAATATTCGGCCGAATTATTCGGTTCATCTTTATCATTCTAACGATTTTTTGAAAACGCTTTAATTAGCAGCTAAACGGCGCGATTCGGGAAATGAATTAGAGTTTAACTAGATACGATTTAGTAAAGATATGTGACGTCCCACGGTTAAATGTACCTTATGGCGGTTGGCGCTTACGCTATTATTAACGTCGCTCCTATATTATTGCGGCGCTATGCGACGCAAGCGCCAGCCGCCATAAGGTACCTTTTGCCATGGAACGTCACATAACTTTACTATTTCATATCTAGTAAATCTCTAATTCATTTCCCCAATCGCGGCGCTAGCCGCCATAAGGTACCTTTTGCCGTGGAACGTCACATATCTTTACTATTTCATAGCTAGTGAATCTCTAATTCATTTCCCGAATCGAGCCGAAAGTTGAATTGCTTCCTAGGCAATTCTCTAGAAACAAACGGGTCTGGACTCTCAAACAAATTTTTAAAACTTATAGTCTGTTCGAGAAACGGAAAACGGTGAAAAATAGAGATAATACTCCTAAAAATGCGTGTGATACCTCATTAGATTCGTAATGATGTCTAGAAAAATGTATTCGAAGTGTGTATTAGCACACAAAAAATTACAAAAGTTATTAACAAAAAAAGGGAGAAAAGAGTAGATTTTTCTTATTTCCCAAATACCTCAAAAAGTATGAATATTTAAGAAATAAAATTAATATTATAAAAGAGGAGGATATTTCCAATCAAACATTCAATACTTCCAGAACTGTATCTCCATTATTTATACTTTTTATTCAACGCTGAACACAGCCCTCCGCGCCTCATTTTCGGGAAACGCGCGCGGCGTGAAAAAGCGATTACGTAACATTAAATATAATTTTCAAGGTATTCAATATTCATTGAAAAATTAAAAAAAATATATGGTGTATTTAAAACATGTCACCAAATGTAATACTTGTAGAAATTTATCTTAAAGTTATTTTTTAAACAAGTTAGGCAATTGTTAATGAACAAAATTACCTCGAAATTCCTTCTTTATTGAAAACGTAAAAAAAATGTATAAATAACTATTGTTAAATTTTGTCGCTCTCTACAGCCCTTCTCATATACATGCTTAATAAGATCACGTTATAAAAGTTCCGGAAAAATTAATAGTTTGGTTATAATATTGTTTTATATTTTACAATTTTACCTTGATTTTTCGTTTTTCGTCAATTTTCTGTTTTTTTTTTTTTTTATGTTATAGTCAGCAAGCGAGCAGACAAGCCGCCTGATGGGAAGCGGTCATCGTCGCCCATGGACATAAGCAACATCACAGGAGCCACTTAAGCGTTGCCGACCCTTGAGAACCCTAAATACCCGCTTCGTGAAGAATCCCATGTCGTAGCGCAAAGGAATGCTGCCCGCCGTTGGATGGAGTCAAGAGGAAGGAGCTGGTATTGTGGAGCGCCAGACCAGAGATGAGAACAGTATTCCATAAGAGGTCGAACCTGCGCTTTATATAACAAAAGCCGGTGACTAGGTGTGAAGTACTGTTTGGCTCTGTTAAGCACCCCAAGCTTTTTGGAGGCCAGTTTGGCTTTATGTTCCAAATGACTCCGAAACTGGACTTCGTTCGTAATATCGACACCAAGTATCCCGATACTTTTAGCCATGGTAAGGGGAATGCCCTGAAACTTTGGCGCCGTGACAAATGGGGCTTTTTTAGCGGAAAACGCACAGACTTGTGTCTTACTGGGGTTGAACTGGACGAGGTTACGTCTACCCCACTCGGAGACCTGTTCAAGGGACGTCTCGATCTCAGACACAAGTCGCATCCTACACTCCGACACCTGCTCAGGGGGGGCGTTTACACGACCTGTATAACAGCTATCGCCAGTGCTGTCATCTGCATAGCAATGAATATTGTTAGTCAATAACATATCATTGATATGCAGAAGGAACAGGGTAGGCGATAGTACAGATCCTTGGGGTACGCCAGCGTTTATGGGCTTATAGTCCGAGCATATTCCGTCAGTGACGACTGCAATGCTACGCCCACACAGGAAGCTGGAAACCCATGTGCACAACCCCTTAGGAAGCCCGTATGAGGGAAGTTTTGAGAGAAGTGCCTTATGCCAAACCCTATCGAAGGCCTTTGCGATATCCAGGCTAACAGCCAGTGCCTCTCCCTTACTCTCTATGGCGGTGGCCCATCGGTGAGTGAGGTAAACAAGAAGGTCTCCAGCGCCTCGACCACGGCGAAACCCGTATTGCCGGTCGCTAATTAGCTGGTGGTCTTCGAGGTACTTAAGGAGCTGGTTGTTTACCACACGCTCCATCACCTTAGAGAGCAGGGAGGTGATCGCAATAGGCCGGTAGTTGGAAGGGTCGGTACGGTCACCCTTTTTGGGTATAGGGTGAACCCAGGCAATCTTCCAGGAAGACGGGAATTTCCCTGAGCGGTATGAGAGCGAGAATAGTCGCGTCAGAACCGGAGCTAACTCTGGGGCGCACGTTTTTAATACAACAGCAGGAATACCGTCTGGCCCACTGGACTTCTTGACGTCGAGGGCAAAGAGAGCACGCCTTACTGCGCTTTGAGTAAAGCGGACCTCGGGCATACGAGTAGAGTACTCGCATTGCGGAATAGTGGGAGGTGTATTGCCCCCGTCGTCCAGTGTAGAATTCGACGCAAATAGAGAGCAAAGTAGGTCTGCTTTCTCTTTTGCGGAATGAGGGCTGACTGACTAGTCTCTCACCAATTCTAAAACTATGTTATTCTAAAACTTTTTTAAGCAAAGTATTAACTTTATTAAAACTTTTATAATGTGATCTTATTAAGCATATATATGAGAAGGGCTCTAGAAAGCAACAAAATTTTACAATAGTTATTTATACATTTTATTTCTTTTTCAATAAAGAAGGATGTTCGTCAAAATTTTGTTGATTAACAATTGCATAACTTATTCAAAAAAATACTTTAAGATACATTTATACAACTAGTACATTTGTTAACATGTTTTTTTTAAATACACCATAATTTTTTTTAATTTTTCAATCAACATTTAATATCTTTTAAATTATATTTAATGTTACGTAATCGTTTTTTCACGCCGCGCGCGTTTCTCGGAAATGAGGCGCGGAGGGCTGTGTTCAGCGTCGAATAAAAAGTATAAATAATGGAGATACAGTTCTACAAGTATAGAATGTTTGATTGCAAATACCCTCCTCTTTTATAATATTAATTTTGGTTTCTTGAATATTAATACTTTTTGAGAATTTAGGGAAATAAAAAATATCTACTTTTTCCCCCATTTTTTGTTTATAACTTTTGATATTTTTTGTGTGCTAATACAAGCTTCGAATTCATTTTTCTAGACATCATTACGAATCTAATGAGGTATCACGCGTATTTTTAGGAGTATTATCTTTATTTTTCCCCGTTTTCCGTTTCTCGAACAGACTACACATTATCATGATTGTCTCATCATGATAAAATGAAAACGTAGCCTGAATACCGTATGGAAGACAGTACTTGAAAAGTTCTGGAGGAGATTACATTTTACCAATACAGTGTTGTTATAAGACAAATATAATAAAAAATATTTCCTGAATATTCGGCACTTTAGCCGAATAATTCAAGCGAACACGTACATTAAAAAACTTTGCGAATATGCCGATTACAGAATAATTACCGAATATTCGGCACATCTCTATCTATGCTTAGTAAATAACTTGGTCCGTGAGATAATATCAATACAAAGATTCTGTGAAAGTTCGAGATGAGGTGGGCGATTACGACTAGTCTCTCCGTTTAGTCCCTTTGATGTGACTAAATTTGGACTTGGATTATTGTAAAGTCTAGTTTCATTGACATAACTACTTAGTATGTACTAAAGTAATTATGTGTTGGAGAAGTCAAGGTAAATACACAATAAATGACATAAATCCCATTAGGGATTCGAGTAAATGTCACAAAATGTTCTGATCTATTAATGAAACTACAGAACCAAAGGATAAGAAGTAAGATTGGTACGCAACACTAAACGCAAGACCACCGTCAACTGGCTGTCTCTGAGCGCTCGCAATGGTAGACGGGAGTTGTCAAAGCGAGCCCGTTATAGGTACTTATTATGGAAGCTCTTTGAAACATTTTGCGCAAGTAACGAAAATAAAAACCAAAATTCAGTTAAAAAACAAAGTACCTAAGTCCCGTTACCTTAATCATAATGTTATGCATCATTTGGCGTTCAGGCCGTTCAGAAACTCTAACTTTAGTTATAACCAAGTATGTTCAGAGTGTCCAAACTTCATGCTAAAGCACTGTCCAAATATGAGAACTATCCCCTGAGCGTGTATCCGAGATAGCGGATTAATGATTCAATATAACACGCTACGCTCTGTGAAAAGCAGGTTAAGTTACACTAAGCTTAAGCTGGCTATTGAGGTTCCACACAGCGGGGAAAGTTCTTAATACTCGTACTTTACTTTAAGAAAGCTTTTCTAAAACCTACTTATTGCAGTAAGGTAATTTTTCCCCCTGGAAGTTTAATGGGTATTATGATTTAACTAGTCTGCAAATTTGATGTTTTTGTCAACAGAAAAATCGGTTGGTCAGCAAGGGTTAGGTGTGAGGTTAGATTTTTGCTGACCAACCGATCTGATTTTTTTGCTTTAGCAAACCAAAATTTTTTTATGCTGATAATTTAGTAACTTCAATTTTATTATTAATTATAAAATGGCCATAAAATATTTACACAAAATCAACAACGATACTACTAAAAAAGTAAATGCAGTAAAATTGTTTTTACGTGCCTTCGGTATTACCAGAGTGGGAGCAATATACATAAAAATAAAGCAATTTAATTGCCTAATCGCACGAGAAACGTCCTTATAAATCTGCGGAAGAAACGGACAGCACTAACGTGATAAGAAGCTTGATAAGGAGGTTTATAGTCACGCCAAATGGCCGGCGGTTTAAGGCCAAACATCTTATCCTAAGACTAAGTGAAATAAAAATTTCATGTGGTCAATGTTTAGAGGGAAATTGGGATATCTCGAAATTTTAGACATTATTAGAGTTAGATCAAGAAAAATCTGCAACGATTTTGATAGCATACATAGTGCAAGTGTTATTTATACGTCGTAATTTTATAGAAATTTTACGTTTAAAATAACACATGCACTGTGTGTGCTATCGTTGCAGACTTGTCTTGGTCTAACTCTAGTTCTTTAGACCAAAAAAACTATGAAGGGGAAGAACACACTATTGTGTTTTAAGGATTTTGTAGTCGTTTTTCTGATCAAAACAGCCCTATTTAAAATTATTAGCTAATAATTTTATCAGACGTTTTGAACTAAATGATTCTGACAATAGAGTAGTTATGGGAACTTTTCGGTATAGGTTTTGTCATTAAAAAAACGTGGCCGTGAAGCTGGTGTATGAACAGTTTCAAGTTATGCCATATCTGTCATCCCTGCGGGTAGCTCGGCTAACTTACTGCGCTAAGTAAGCCAACTCGGCTGTAACTAGCGCCAGTAGCTCGCCTGGGATGTTGAACTTGCGCGTGTGTTGCACTAATGCGCTGTTCTACATATATTATGTACAGTAGAGACAGGGACAGGTAGCCTGCATGCTCTGCATTGAGTCATTACAATCAAATATAATTAAACTAATGGCTCTGAGAGCTGTAGGTACTCGCGAACCACTAGCTCCGCCGCTATTGAGAGAAATCTATAAACTGAAACCACAAAAAAAACATCTAAATAATTATAGTTTGTGTCATCCACGAAGAGGCGCTCTATTCTTCTTCTAGTTATAGTACTTGCAGGTTGGCAAGGTTGCACACTTGTACTATAAGGTAAGTGATTATGGATGGATGAAGAATGGGGCGCTTCTTCGTGGATGACACAAACTTACGATAAAAAAACCGGCCAAGTGCGAGTCGGACTCGCGCACAAAGGGTTCCGTACCATTACGCATAAAACGGGAGCTCCACTTAAATATTTATTATATTCTGTTTTTAGTATTTGTTGTTATAGCGGCAACAGAAATACATCATCTGTAAAAATTTCAACTGCCTAGCTATCACGGTTCATGAGATACAGCCTGGTGACAGACAGGCGGACGGACAGACGGACGGCGAAGTCTTAGTAATAGGGTCCCGTTTTTACCCTTTGAGCATGCAGCCCTAAAAACGATAATCAGTCAAAACATGTCTGACATGACATTGACATGAAACACGTTTGAAAATAATTTGAAGGTTTGTGGACCTCACGTGAGCTTCATAGTTAAAGAATAAAAATAATAAAACATAAAGGAAGCAATAGGAAACCTTAACATCAAAGCTTTTCAAAATATATTTTATAAAACCGAACAAAAGAGATGCAGCGACTCGTTTTAAGCTGGTGCAATTTTTAGCGCTCTTTATGAAACCCTGTATCCTTTATAACTGAGTCGTTATGAAACGCGTGTCTGGGGTACACTATGTTTAAGGCAGTACGGCACAGACACGATAACCGGCTCCATTCGGGAAATGAATTAGAGATTAACTAGATACGATATAGTAAAGATATGTGACATTCCACGCCAAAAGGTACCTTATGGCGGCTGGCGCCGCGATTCGGGAAATGAATTAGAGATTCACTAGATATGAAAAAGTAAAGATATGTGACGTTCCACGGCAAAAGGTACCTTATGGCGGCTGGCGCTTACGTCGCCTAGCACCGCAATAATAATAGCGTAAGCGCCAATCGCCATAAGGTACCTTTACCCGTGGGACGTCACATATCTTTACTATATCGTATCTAGTTAATCTCTAATTCATTTCCCGAATCGCGCCGAACAACTCCGTGTTAGACACGTGATGTATCACGTTGGCGAAATAAGAGAGATTTTGTAATCCATTTCAATCAAACGAGCGAGCGAAGCGAAGTTCTTACATTCAACTTTGAACACATCTGGTTAGGAGCACGTCCTGGAATTTTGAAATTTTTATTTATCTTTGTTAGTTCGTTCCGCGATAACTTGAGTAAACTTTCTCCAGATTTTTATACAATTTGGTAGATTATTGTCAAGATGTATAATAAAAAAATCTGTGAATGAAAACATACATCTGCTCGATATTTTTCATTTTTTGGACCACTTTTATCAAGATATTCGAGTTTGAAAACGTAGACGTAAAAAAACGTAAAGTTTGAAAACGTAATATAATTGGGTCATTCTACTCTCATACCCCTGGAATCTCATTCCCCTGGCCTTATCTATTCGCAAATTCTCAAGAGATTTCGCTTAGCTGTTTTGGTTGTAGAAGGAACTTGGCACGAGTTACACAGTCACCAAAAATGAGATGCTGATAAAGTGGAATTTCCTGGGAATTGGCCAGTGGAATGAGATTTTTGTAGAATAACCAATTACGCAAGTGCGATAGAGATAGGAACAGCCAGGTACGAAATCCCTCATGCTAAGCGCCCTTTCTTTAGCTAATTGCTACGTGTCTTGGGGTCACGTAACATTGGTTCAGCCAAGAACTCGGTGTCCTTTGCGCTTGGTCAATGACGACCGTGTGGGTGGTTCTTTCTTAGTTTTGCCTAACTGTTAGTCAGCACTTTGAGAAGCAATCACGTTTCCAGACTTTTCACTTGAGTGATTTCCATCGCCTCGATATCGTATTCTTGGGACACACTTTAGGTTTCTCAATCGTTTCAAACTTTTTTACTTGTGTAAGATGTTTAGTTTTAATTGAAAATAAAATGAAATGGGATATGGGATGCAATTTCATTTTCTTAGTCGATTGTCGACCGAATACGTACATTAAAAAACTTTGCGAATATGCCGATTACAGAATAATTACCGAATATTCGGCACAACTCTATCTATGCTTAGTAAATAACTTGGTCCGTGAGATAATATCAATACAAAGATTCTGTGAAAGTTCAAGATGAGGTGGGCGATTACGACTAGTGTCTACGTTTAGTCCCTTTGATGTGACTAAATTTGGACTTGGAATATTGTAAAGTCTAGTTTCATTGACATAACTACTTAGTATGTACTAAAGTAATTATGTGTTGGAGAAGTCAAGGTAAATACACAATAAATGACATAAATCCCATTAGGGATTCGAGTAAATGTCACAAAATGTTCTGATCTAATGAAACTACAGAACCAAAGGATAAGAAGTAAGGTTGGTACGCAACACTAAACGCAAGACCACCGTCAACTGGCTGTCTCTGAGCGCTCGCAATGGTACACGGCGAGTTGTCAAAGCGAGCCCGTTATAGGTACTTATTATGGAAGCTCTTTGAAACATTTTGCGCAAGTAACGAAAATAAAAACCAAAATTCATTGAAAAAACAAAGTACCTAAGTCCCGTTACCTTAATCATAATGTTATGCATCAGTTGGCGTTCAGGCCGTTCAGAAACTCTAACTTTAGTTATAACCAAGCATGTTCAGAGTGTCCAAACTTCATGCTAAAGCACTGTCCAAATATGAGAACTATCCCCTGAGCGTGTATCCGAGATAGCGGATTAATGATTCAATATAACACGCTACGCTCTGTGAAAAGCAGGTTAAGTTACACTAAGCTTAAGCTGTCTATTGAGGTTCCACACAGCGGGGAAAGTTCTTAATACTCGTACTTTACTTTAAGAAAGCTTTTCTAAAACCTACTTATTGCAGTAAGGTAATTTTTCCCCCTGGAAGTTTAATGGGTATTATGATTTAACTAGTCTGCAAATTTGATGTTTTTGTCAACAGAAAAATCGGTTGGTCAGCAAGGGTTAGGTGTGAGGTTAGATTTTTGCTGACCAACCGGTCTGATTTTTTTGCTTTAGCAAACCAAAATTTTTTTATGCTGATAATTTCAATTTTATTATTAATTATAAAATGGCCATAAAATATTTAAACAAAATCA
Source organism: Cydia splendana (assembly GCF_910591565.1). Classification (NCBI taxonomy): domain Eukaryota; kingdom Metazoa; phylum Arthropoda; class Insecta; order Lepidoptera; family Tortricidae; genus Cydia; species Cydia splendana. Next base: position 23,010,031 of record NC_085966.1, on the reverse strand, counting down.
ACAACGATACTACTACAAAAGTAAATGCAGTAAAATTGTTTTTACGTGCCTTCGGTATTACCAGAGTGGGAGCAATATACATAAAAATAAAGCAATTTAATTGCCTAATCGCACGAGAAACGTCCTTATAAATCTGCGGAAGAAACGGACAGCATTAACGTGATAAGAAGCCTGATAAGGAGGTTTATAGTCACGCCAAATGGCCGGCGGTTTAAGGCCAAACATCTTAGCCTAAGACTAAGTGAAATAAAAATTTCATGTGGTCAATGTTTAGAGGGAAATTGGGATATCTCGAAATTTTAGACATTACTAGACTTAGATCAAGAAAAATCTGCAACGATTTTGATAGCATACGTAATGCAAGTGTTATTTATACATATTTAATTACACAAACGGGTCTACCGCGATATAATTTCATTGTTTTACCTTTAATTCCGACGTTTCAGCTGAGTTGCACCAGCTGTGGTCACGGAAAGACTGACGTCCCAACAAAATATATATAAATTATATTTATACGTCGTAATTTTATAGAAATTTTACGTTTAAAATAACACATGCACTGTGTGTGCTATCAAAATCGTTGCAGACTTGTCTTGGTCTAACTCTAGTTCTTTAGACGAAAAAAACTATGAAGGGGAAGAACACACTATTGTGTTTTAAGGATTTTGTAATCGTTTTTCTGATCAAAACAGCCCTATTCCAAATTATTAGCTAATAATTTTATCAAACGTTTTGAACTAAATGATTCTGACAATAGAGTAGTTATAGGAACTTTTCCGTATAGGTTTTGTCATTAAAAAAATGTGGCCGTGAAGTTGGTGTATGAACAGTTTCAAGTTACGCGATATCTGTCATCCCTGCGGGTGGCTCGGCTTAAGTTAAGTTACTGCGCTAAGTAAGCCAACTCGGCTGTAACTAGCGCCAGTAGCTCGCCTGGGATGTTGAACTTGCGCGTGTGTTGCACTAATGCACTGTTCTATATTATGTAGGTACAGTAAGGACAGGTAGCCTGCATGCTCTGCATTGAGCCATTACAATCAAATATAATTAAACTAATGGCTCTGAGAGCTGTAGGTACTCGCGAACCACTAGCTCCGCCGCTATTGAGAGAAATCTATAAACTGAAACCACAAAAAAAACTATATGTTTATAGTTTGTGTCATCCACGAAGAGGCGCTCTATTCTTCTTCTAGTTATAGTACTTGCAGGTTGGCAAGGTTGCACACTTGTACTATAAGGTAAGTGATTATGGATGGATGAAGAATGGGGCGCTTCTTCGTGGATGACACAAACTTACGATAAAAAAACCGGCCAAGTGCGAGTCGGACTCGCGCACAAAGGGTTCCGTACCATTACGCATAAAACGGGAGCTCCACTTAAATATTTATTATATTCTGTTTTTAGTATTTGTTGTTATAGCGGCAACAGAAATACATCATCTGTAAAAATTTCAACTGCCTAGCTATCACGGTTCATGAGATACAGCCTGGTGACAGACAGGCGGACGGACAGACGGACGGCGAAGTCTTAGTAATAGGGTCCCGTTTTTACCCTTTGAGCACGCAGCCCTAAAAACGATAATCAGTCAAAACATGTCTGACATGACATTGACATGAAACACATTTGAAAATAATTTGAAGGTTTGTGGACCTCACGTGAGCTTCATAGTTAAAGAATAAAAATAATAAAACATAAAGGAAGCAATAGGAAACCTTAACATCAAAGCTTTTCAAAATATATTTTATAAAACCGAACAAAAGAGATGCAGCGACTCATTTTAAGCTGGTGCAATTTTTAGCGCTCTTTATGAAACCCTGTATCCTTTATAACTGAGTCGTTATGAAACGCGTCTCTGGGGTACACTATGTTTAAGGCAGTACGGCACAGACACGATAACCGGCTCCATTCGGGAAATGAATTAGAGATTAACTAGATACGATATAGTAAAGATATGTGACATTTAACGGCAAAAGGTACCTTATGGCGTCTGGCGCCGCGATTCGGGAAATGAATTAGAGATTCACTAGATATGAAGAAGTAAAGATATGTGACGTTCCACGGCAAAAGGTACCTTATGGCGGCTGGCGCTTACGTCGCCTAGCACCGCAATAATAATAGCGTAAGCGCCAATCGCCATAAGGTACCTTTACCCGTGGGACGTCACATATCTTTACTATATCGTATCTAGTTAATCTCTAATTCATTTCCCGAATCGCGCCGAACAACTCCGTGTTAGACACGTGATGTATCACGTTGGCGAAATAAGAGAGATTTTGTAATCCATTTCAATCAAACGAGCGAGCGAAGCGAAGTTCTTACATTCAACTTTGAACACATCTGGTTAGGAGCACGTCCTGGAATTTTGAAGTTTTTATTTATCTTTGTTAGTTCGTTCCGCGATAACTTGAGTAAACTTTCTCCAGATTTTTATACAATTTGGTAGATTATTGTCAAGATGTATAATAAAAAAATCTGTGAAAGAAAACATACATCTGCTCGATATTTTTCATTTTTTGGACCACTTTTATCAAGATATTCGAGTTTGAAAACGTAGACGTAAAAAAACGTAAAGTTTGAAAACGTAATATAATTGGGTCATTCTACTCTCATACCCCTGGAATCTCATTCCCCTGGCCTTATCTATTCGCAAATTCTCAAGAGATTTCGCTTAGCTGTTTTGGTTGTAGAAGGAACTTGGCACGAGTTACACAGTCACCAAAAATGAGATGCTGATAAAGTGGAATTTCCTGGGAATTGGCCAGTGGAATGAGATTTTTGTAGAATAACCAATTACGCAAGTGCGATAGAGATAGGAACAGCCAGGTACGAAATCCCTCATGCTAAGCGCCCTTTCTTTAGCTAATTGCTACGTGTCTTGGGGTCACGTAACATTGGTTCAGCCAAGAACTCGGTGTCCTTTGCGCTTGGTCAATGACGACCGTGTGGGTGGTTCTTTCTTAGTTTTGCCTAACTGTTAGTCAGCACTTTGAGAAGCAATCACGTTTCCAGACTTTTCACTTGAGTGATTTCCATCGCCTCGATATCGTATTCTTGGGACACACTTTAGGTTTCTCAATCGTTTCAAACTTTTTTACTTGTGTATGATGTTTAGTTTTAATTGAAAATAAAATGAAATGGGATGCAATTTCATTTTCTTAGTCGATTGTCGACTTGTGTCAATTTGTTTTAACTAGCAATTGTACCTAAATGAAGTCGCGTTCATTTGGATACAGTGGCTAGTTAAAATAAATTGGCTTTTAAAAACCTTTTTAGCAGATTATAAGATTACGCCAAAATAATATTATGTATGAATCAAATTATAACTTTAAAGAGCAATGGGCCGCATTGGCTTGAATAGGTTTTATAATCTGGTAAACCAAATTTGTCAGTAAATAAGAACAAAAAACTATAGTCATCCCTTTTCTTTGGGTGCTAGTACTAGCGTTAGACAATGGCAGTATGATTTTCTCTTTGTTTGTAATGAGATAGTCCCTGGCCAAACTAGAGTTAATTAATTGGACTTTAATAATATTTTATTCTTCAATAGCATAATAATTTAGGCTATTATAAAAAAAAGTGATTGAAATCTATCAGCCAAAACGAATACATCAGGGCATCAAAGAGCATTGATAATTGGTAATCCGTTATCGTCATACCACGTGCCGTGCCAGGCGTGTTTCGGTACGTTTTGGACGCACGTTTATAGGAACGTGCAAAGTTGTGCCTGAAAGTCAGGTTTTGATACAGAGTTTGTTGGATTTCGACAACTTGTGTAGGATTGTTCATTAAAACAGTCTCTGGTTTCGAAACTGCTCCTTATTTTGAACAGACTACGCTTACACAAACAGAGTTTCTAGCAATTTATGATTTACTCATAAAAAATATATGACATTCGCTTTTTAGGGTTCCGTACCCAACGGGTAAAACGGGACCCTATTAGGGTTCCGTACCCAACGGGTAAAACGGGACCCTATTACTAAGACTTCGCTGTCCGTCCGTCCGTCCGTCCGTCCGTCTGTCTGTCACCAGGCTGTATCTCACGAACCGTGATAGCTAGACAGTTGAAATTTTCACAGATGATGTATTTCTGTTGCCGCTATAACAACAAATACTAAAAACAGAATAAAATAAAGATTTAAATGGGGCTCCCATACAACAAACGTGATTTTTGACCAAAGTTAAGCAACGTCGGGAGTGGTCAGTACTTGGATGGGTGACCGTTTTTTTTTTGCTTTTTTTTCGTTTTTTTTTGCATTATGGTACGGAACGGAGTCCGACTCGCACTTGCCCGGATTTTTTTATAATACACGAGGAAAACGAGCAGAGAACGAATCGCCTGATGTTAAGCGATTAATTACCGTCGCTCATGGAAACCTTTGCCAGCATTGACGATGGGATTATGCTCTATTCTTGAAGGTTTTAATTTTGTATCGGTCCGGAAAGACCGCGGGCGACATTGCATTCCACAGTAATGTTTTCAATATCAGTTAGGTACCTTTCTTTTGGCCAATAAAAGGCGCTGTAAAACTTAAAACGTCACAAAAATAATTAAAATTATATTATATTACCCCTGATGGGCAATTAACTAAAGTGCTTTGGAAAAATAGTGCCGCGACGCCCAATTTCGCTGAAAATTTGCCTAAAGTTTTATTAGGCTATATTTTTTTCAGGGATATTACGGGAGTGCCCGGAGCCACTCGTTATTCATTAACCGTTTAATTGCAGAGTGGCCCATACCGAACGCTCGTTAAGGAAACCGTTTAATTTTTACTCTTTCTGAATTATTTAGTTTTAACGAGACGCAAGACGAGAATGTTAAACGGGTGGCATTAAATAACGAAGATTATGACGTTTTTATTACTTACTTTGTGACGTTTAGAAGTTTTTGGCCTACATTCAACAACCAATTTAATTTAGGATGTGTGTGTTTCGCTACAAGCATTACTCTCCGGTCAATTCGTACGTGTACTGACATCAAACCGATAGTTAGAATGATATTGGAATCATATCAATCACGGCCCAATTCGAACAATGTTTATAACAATTATAACACGCACGTTTTTGGTTGAAGAAATGTCACTTTTGACACTGACAGATCGCTATCGTATCGCTGTGACATCTTATAAGAATCTTGGGCCCTCAGTTAGCTATCATTCGCGCATTTATTTCGCTCGGTCTTGTCCATACTTGTATTAGTGCGAGCGAGATGCCCGCATCCACGGCGCAGCGGTTAGCCGCCACAGTAATGCAGCTGCAGCTGCCATGAGAATTTCACCTTTAAATCGATTCATGAGAAACTAGTTCCTGTTAAAGTGACCTGACCTTTACTGCCAAAATAAAACCTGAGCAAAAAACCCACTCAACATATTACTACACTTCGTTCGAGAGCCCTCTACAAAAGAGGGGAGTGACACGCGCGGATTGTCATACGAGCGACCGGACCGTTCACCATTCGTTCACTCGCCCATTCGTTCTTTGAGTGAGGTTTAATTTCGCAAATTAAAAGTTAATGGGCACGGCCGGACACGGGACCAACAAAGGCTGAAGATGAACGCTTTCGTTCGTGATTAACGGAATAATTAAACTTTTGTCGCGTGTTTTACGGAATGGTGTCCAGTGTGAAACTGGTGACTTTACCTGAGAATAAATGTTTTCATTTTATATTGTAGGTACAGTCAGACCATGAAACAACGCTCCAAATGTATCTGCCATCTTGCAGTTATTTTCCAAATATAATAAATTTGACAATCATCAGGAAATACAGGAAGGTACAGCCCCAAAAATATATATTAGTTGAAATAATTCTGATGCATATTTACGAAATAATTCTTTGTCGATTTAATTTAAGAGTTTCCTGTAAAAGAAGGTGGAATAAAGTAAATATTTATTTACTGGTACTGTAGGTAGGTATTACTTACCTATACTAATGTTGATAATTATATTAGTTATAATTATATCCCATCAAAAACATTACATGTAAAAAGATGCAAGTCTCGCAATGCAATTCTTCTACTACAAAAAAGTTTTAAGATGTTATGTGAAACCAAGTCGGTTATTTTAGTCAGTGCCAGGGGGTGTTAAACCTTATCAATAAGATATCTTTAACCCTTAAACAGGCCTGACGCATTTTTTACTTTTGATTACTGATTCGGGTAGCTAAGAGCGTTAAAAGAAAAGTAATTTCTTGTTTTATTTTTATTATCATTAATATACACTACATACTCATACACTGGAGCTAGAGAAGACCTGCAGTGCTGCAACTCACACCCGATGCAACAGCGTGGCTCAACTGTTTAAATGTCGACTTATAAACTTTTAGAATTGTATTCCTCTGGACCCGTTTTATTATTTCGTGATAAAACTGTAAAATTGTATCTATGCCTATTTTGTACATGCCATACGATTAAATAAATAAATTATCATTAATTCAATAAAAAAAACCTGGTGGTTTTTATATGCCCACTGCCCGTTAAAAATGGCGCTACGTGGTACATATATGGCCACTGCCTTGTTAGCTAGAGAGTAGTTTTAAGGGTAAGTCATGTGCATGTCACATTTTTGGTTTACCTTTATTTTGCCGTCAATTTTTCTGCAGATTTTCGTTTCACAGAAAATTTTTCAAGTAATTTCAAATCGCAAAATAATCTTTACATAGAATATTTACTTCAAATAATTTTAGTTCGGATTAGTTATGTTTCACCAAAAATTTAAAACATTCGCTTTGTTTCAAAAACAATTTGTTCATGTAATTTCATTTCACAGAATCATCGATCTGTAGAAAAGTCACTTCTTATAAATACGGTTCACCAAAATGTAATATACAGAATAGTCATTTAGTCGAATTTTATTTATTTAGTCGTTAATTTAACGCAATCTGCTTCTCTGGAAGGAATTCGTTTTTAGGGGTTGCCGTTCTAACCTAACCCACTTTTCTGGCAACAGTTCGTTTTCTTGGGGGTCGCAGTTCTAACCTAACCTAACCCACTTTTCTGGAAACATTTCGTTTTCTTAGGGGTCGCAGTTCTAACCTAACCTAACCCACTTTTATGGATAAAGTTCGTTTTTATGCGGGTCGCAGTTCTAACCTAACCTAACCCACTTTTATGGCAACAGTTCGTTTTCTTGGGGGTCGCAGTTCTAACCTAACCTAACCCACTTTTCTGGCAACCGTTCGTTTTCTTGGGGGTCGCAGTTCTAACCTAACCTAACCCACTTTTCCAGCAAGGGTTCGTTTTCTTATAAGTTGTAGCTCTAAAGTACCCTAAACTCGTTTTTTAGCAATTTCAATGAATACTACGAGTATGTGAAAGGTAATTTTGTAAAATAATAATTGTTGGAATTAATATTCAGTGAACTGTAGTGTCGCACAAATAATATTCAATGAATAATAATTCTACAGTCAGTCTTTTATTTTATTTAAAAATCTTAGAATATTTATTCTGAATTTTAATCAAGTCACAAAATATGTTTCTATGAAATGAATAATCGAAGAAACAGAATTAATTGTAACAAAATTAATTGACGACCGGTCTGGTCTAGTGGGTAGTGACCCTGCCTATGAAGCCGATGGTCCCGGGTTCGAATCCTGGTAAGGGCATTTATTTGTATGATGATACAGATATTTGTTCCTGAGTCATGGTTGTTTTCTATGTATTTAAGTATTTATATATTATATCTATCGTTGTCTGAGTACCCATAACACAAGCTCTCTTGAGCTTACCGTGGGGCTTAGTCAATTTGTGTAAAAAAAAATGTCCTGTCCTATAATATAAAAAAAAAATTGTGCGTTTCGATTATTCTATGAATAATTTTCTGTATAACAAAAATCTGCAAAAAAATGGCGATAAAATAAGGATACACCCACATTTTTACTTGCGTCACAAAATACACTAACTGCCAGCACTTGCTTGGCTCACGCGGATGTCGTGGCTCGTAAAACTAACCGTTGAATAAATATTTAATTTAAAAACCAAAGGAAAATATGTTACTTTTGTACTATGAGGGTTCATTCATAGTCATAAATCTTACCCTTAAATGACATGTAAACTCCTTGCAGGGCAGTGGCTACTTAGATACCACTAGAACGTGCCCCAAACGGGCAGAGGGTTCATACGAACCACAAACTTTTAGAGCCAATATTTTATCAGAAAATAATAACTAAGGTAAATTATGACTTACTACACATACATTATCTAATAATCTACCAAAAAAATACAACAAAAAATACTTACAGGACTTTTTTTCGGTGTAGCGTACTTTTATAGCGGGAAAAACGTACAAAAACTGCCATTTGTTGTCGATTTGAACTTGACAACTAAAATGTCAAAGAAATTTGTTTAGACACCTCCCATTTTTTTACGTTCGGAGATCACCCACTTTATAGACTTTACGGCAATGACATTTAGTGGTCGTTGTATTTACTCTGCTCGTCAAAAAAAATCATTTGCTATGTGGTACCTATAGATACACAACCTGTTTAAGGGTTAACTTTTAATACGTATAATGACTTGGCCATCGCACGGCTGCATAATGACACAAGGATCATCGTCAACTAATAAAAATAATTAAACGTAACGCTAGCGCGCTATAATCGCATGCAGTTTGAGCATAATACATATTTACGATTACGGTACGAGTAAAGCATTATGTGCGATTGCCAAGTCATTATATGTATTAAAAATTAAAGATATCTTATTGATACGGTTTAACACCCCCTGGCACTGACTAAAATAACCGACTTGGTTTCACATAACATCTTAAAACTTTTTTTTAGTAGAAGAATTGCATTGCGAGACTTGCATCTTTTTACATGTAATGTTTTTGATGGGATCTCATCTCTTTTTGTAGGTAGTCCTTCTTTTCGGGTACCACTTTTATCAAAGCTCATATTCATACCCACCCCGCACTATATTCGTACTCATACCGTACCTATACAATACTCATGGCCATACCAAACTATACTTGTACTCATACAATACTCAATACCCAAGTACCCATCCTACAACTCCCACACCATACCCGCACTCTTACCTATGCCATATTCATATCCTTACCATACTCATAGCCATACCATACCTACTCGTACTATACACATATAATAACTACATATACACATCTTCATACTCACATCGTACATCACAGACCTTTGCTTTATCTACTATTTGTTGGAACTGTAACAGTAACTTTGTAATACCATATATTTATACAAACTTACTTATGCAGTTCTTAAATCTTTAAAACGTGACTGATATTGCAATATTTTTAGGTTTTCTATGGCTTGATAAGCTGAAAACTACTGATGTTTAAAATTTGAAGCTTGTGGGTATGCTAGAAGTACCTTAGAATTATGATGATCGTACGTGAATGAGTGAGTGAGTGAGTGAGTGTGTCAGTGTCGAAACTAAGGAACTTGGACGTATAATAATTCTTAAACTACAAGTTCAAATTGAATGTTTTTGAGAATTTATGTAAAGCATGTTAAGCCCTATATGTCACTGAAAATTCAGGGTTCTAGCTTTAGCCAGCATAAAATTACAGGACGTCGAAAAACGCCTGAATCGCTTCGCGAAAAGGATGGTACAGCCGTGCGTCTTTGTTTTGCTCGACTTGGCGGGGGCACTGCCGTGCCCCCAGATAAATCAAATCGTAATATAGTAAATATTATGTTTATACGTATTATTGTGTATGTAAAAAATATATAACCCATATAGGTGATATTAACAAGTAGAAACAGGCCAGCTATGAATGCATGCAATGGGTATACAAAAACAAATACGTCGAGGAAAATGGTCGCACAAATATGGCGGTTATGCGGCCCAGTTCTGACCGGAAATTGATAGGGGAGATAGATATCTAATAGAACCGCTCGCTGCGGACGCGATGCTGTTTAGTCCGACATATTTAAGAGGGGCTAACGTTAATTTGTAGTTTTTATATTGAGTTTAGACAGTTCAAGAAATTGCATCGAATCTGCGCGAACTTCGAGTCAACCATTGGTGACAAAAGTGGCGTTGTCTTGTGTCGGACACAAAGTCTCAGTTTGAGTCGTATAGTCAACGCAAATGGAGTAAGTAGGTATTGATTTCATAGCCTAATAAATAATTAACTGTAACTATACTTAATTAGGTAAGTACATGTATTTTGCCGATACAGTTGTAACTTAATAATAATAAATCAGAGTCTCAGAATCCGTATTTGTTACGTTTATAAATATACGATTAATTTTGACGACCGGTCTGGTCCTGGTAAGGGCATTTATTTGTATGATGATACAGATATTTGTTCCTGAGTCATGGTTGTTTTCTATGTATTTAAGTATTTATATATTATATATATCGTTGTCTGAGTACCCACAACACAAGCTTTTTTGAGCTTACCGTGGGGCTTAGTCAATTTGTGTAAAAATTTAATGTCCTTAATATTTATTTATTTATTTATTTATTTATTTTATTACTTATTTCAAAAAATTCAGGCTGGAAAATGAAATATTTGCAGGACGTTAAACGAACTTGCACTTTACCGGTTTGTTTTCATATTATTTGGATTTTGTCAGAAATACCTTTTGGACCCTTTTATAAAAAAAACTTAAATCTAAGGAAAACAACATGAAACCACCCGCTCTTTTAATGGGCAAGTTTCCTTTACTAATACCTACTGCTATAGATTAAAATGAATATTTTAAATTGATCATGTAATAAAATACGCCTTTGCTAACAAAACGTTATTTCATTTTATGATGAAACACTACTCAATTGTTAAACTTCTTGATATCGTTAACAATATTATATTATATAAAATATGTCATTGATGAATTTCAGAGCAAATAATTCAATCTATTGGAGGAATTTCACCTTACCGCACAGTCAGGTCATAAAATGATTGCATAATCCATGATTTAATCCGATGGAACTCCGCTAAATGAAGAACATTTTACGACCTAGTGTTCTCTTTCAGACTCGCATCGTCGTAGTAAATAGAAAAAATATAGCAATACCATTTTTCAGTTTTGTGGACAGTAGTTACGCTTTAATGACCCCAAACTGCACATCACTTGACAAATGTGCAGCGCTTAGCGCTCCAAGGGACTCGAGGAAGTGCTTTCAAATTCCAACCGACAAAAGCTTCTTGGAAACTAATGGGTTTTTCGCTCAGCGAGTATTCATATATTGCTTTGACAGTTTAACAATGCTCAACAGAAATCGCGGGGTGAATAGAGAAATTTTGAAAATTTTCTTTCATGTTGTTATATTTAAAAACGTACATCTCTGAAATGAGATTTTTTGGAATGCATATAAAGTAGACTATTTATTCTCTACATCGATGCCAAAGGAACTTAATCAAACTGCCTAAAACTTAGATTTTTTTGACTCTAAAGTAAGGTCTCGCCGAGGTACGAAATAAAGCCTGTCTGAACTTTGTTCTAGCGGTAAATGTTTTAACTTTAACTAAGTAAAAGTTAGCTAATCTGGTAATATAGTATCTGTAGTACCTGAATAATAAATAATATCACTAATTTTCTCTATAATGAAGCATTTTATTTGCAAAAAACTAATAACAAGCAATTTTACGTGATAAAAGGGGCAGTGGACACGCATATGGGGTGAGTAGTTACGCCATAGGGGGTGATTAGATACAACAAAGGGGTGTAAAGACACGCCTTGGGGGTTAAAAGACACGAAAAAATTATTTGGTGTCAAATAGCTGTTTAACCAGTTGCCAATAGAGTATCAACATAATAATGACCAAATTCGATGCCTATGACAACTAAAACTTAATATTTCTATTCACCCCTTTCTTGTGAATATCGACCCCGTTTTAAGGATATGGTGGAGAAAACAGGTAGTTTTCTTTGATTTTCTCTGAATTAGGTAGGCAAAAATTTCTTTCACAAATGCAAAATTGAAGAACTAACCAAGACTCAAAAAATGATATCAACATTTTTACTTTTATCATTTGGATTATTGGCGAAAATCGTCCTAGAAGTTGAAAATCGTGTCTTTTCATTCCGTTTTACGGTACCTTACAGATTTGTTTGTGTAAGTAGGTATCAGTTCGTATTAGGGTAACATTCCATTTCTGACCGCAGCTGCACTACTGGTACGAAACGCGTCGGTGGTATTGTCAATTTTCATAGTAAAATGAATGGTAGTGCTGCTGTCGTTGGAAATGGACTGTCACCTTTAGTTAATTCATCACTAACATTGACAACACGTGGCAATATGAGGTAATGTTCTAACAGTTGCTGTACAGTTTTAAGAAAAAAACAAAACACAACAATAAATTGAATCAAGAACTTCCTCCTTTAAATTTTGAAGTCTCTTAAAAATACAAAAAATGAAAATGAAACACCAAGCCTACGAATAAATGCGACAACACATTTGTTACCGCTAAAACAAAGGGTTAATCAGAATACCCTCTTATTTACATTTTATTTCCTGCCTATTTTACTATAATGTATAATTCCGCAAAGGTCCGGAAGCATCCGGCGCGATAAAAACGGACGGAAACCGTCACGGCGCCCTAAGTGGGTATTATGTCAAAATATTACCGCATAGTGAAAAGGACTCGGAACGAGAGTGTAACGGAAACGAGAGTAGAGGGAGGAAAATATAGTAACGTGTGTTAGGGTTCCTTCCACAAACGGAAATATTCCGTAATTTCATAAATCCCCTAAGTCTATTTTTTATTAATTTTAATTCGTTAAATTTCACAGCATAGCAGTAATATAAAGCACTGCGAACACTTGGGAAGCAATTAAATTATTATATAAAATATTAAGCACAAACACAGAAGAGAAGTGGTCACATCTCAACTTGATGCTGGCGACTTCCAGCGCTGATCTTCCGATTAGATCATCAGGTGACAATCAATCACAGAATCACGGAAGGTAAGAATCAATAATAATCGACAAAAGAGAAAAAAACATACTATAGGCAGAAATAAATTTACATAAATGTATAAACAACTAAATATTTAATAAATGTAGGTATACAGAAAAAATATGCAATTTAGAGGAAACATAAGAATAACAATTTATATTAGTATTACATACTTTAACGGCTCCGCTAAAGGCTCCGCCGGCTCTACTGATGATCAACGATCTACCGAAGGTCGTCAGAAACTCTAGGTGCCTATTATTTGCAGATGATCTCAAGCTCTTCCTGCAGATTGGTGAACGGGATGACTGTGCCAAACTGCAGAAAGATATTGAGGCTGTGGTAGATTGGAGTGATGCTAACAAACTGCAATTTAACGCATCTAAGTGTAAAACCGTCACTTTTACTAGGGCTCGTTCACCAGTGTACGCTGCATACCATCTTCGAGACGTTCCGCTTGAAAGAGTCAGTGAAATATCTGATTTGGGACTCAAACTGGATGTGGAGCTGGACTTCCGTACACATATAACACAGACGTGTAAAGCCGCTACGAAAACGCTCGGGTTCATAATGAGGGTATCCGCGCAGTTTAAAAACATCAGGGTAGCGATATTGTTGTACAATGCTTACGTCCGGAGCAAGTTAGAGTTTGGAGCCATAGCGTGGGACCCCAGGGAGGAAAAATACCAGTTAATGGTGGAGAGAGTCCAAAGACGATTCGCCCGATACCTGTACAAGAGGCAGTATGGATACTACCCTCTCCTGTATCCTTCGCTTTTCGTCTCGGGTATGGTGGGGCTTCATACGCTGGAGCTCAGGCGGAAACTGTTGTTGTTGTTACACTACTATGGAGTAATAAACAACACAGTAAATAATCCGAGTGTACTGGCTCGACTCGGCCTGTTCGTCCCGGTGTGGCGTCCCTGTCCCCCGGGCCTGAGCGCGCTGCCCGCGCGGCGCCCGGCGCGCCTATTCGCGGGGTGCCCCGCGCGCACCCGCCGCGCCGCTAACTCGCCCACGGCTCGGGCTTTAGAGCTTCTTAATGTCTTGTCCAAGTTTGCCCCGCAGATCGACATATTCGCGGATAGTGTTGGTAGTTTTGGCAAAGAGCTCTCAGTATTCCTGAGTCGTTATCTGACCAAAAAATGTGTGACATGAAAATTTTTATAATAATTTTAATTTAATTTTTAATTTAATGAAAAAATGGATGAAGAAGAAGTGTATAGCTGGGTCAAACAGATCACTGTGTTATGTCTTTCCTGTAGACATACACAAGAGTTAAGGGCTATAAAGGTTAATTTTCTTATTTAACCCTTATCCACGTGAAAAGGTCCTCCTTTTATTTAAAGAACTATGATAAAATCATTACTTACATGCCCACAAGCTGTTAACTATTGCCCACAGGAGAGAAAACTAGCGTGTTATCGCGAACAGCACATTTTTCTCTCCTGTGGGCAATAGTTAACAGCTTGTGGGCATGTAAGCAATGATTTTATCATAGTTCTCTAAATAAAAGGAGGACCTTTTCACGTGGATAAGGGTTAAATAAGAAAATTAACCTTTATAGCCCTTAACTCTTGTGTATGTCTACAGGAAAGACATAACACACTGATCTGTTTGACCCAGCTAGTTTGTAAGCGATTTAGTGCATCTGTTATGCTTATGAATGTCTAATAAATAAACAATTAAAATTAAACAATTGTCATCCTCTAATGTTTGTTAATAACCAAGGAAGACGCAACCGGATTAAAAGCCGCAGCTGCATCAAGACAAATAGGAGTTGCGCTAACGTAATTACTTAGCTGACTAGCTTGCAATCCCACTGTTCAATGCGAAAACCGAAATGTAACTCCAGGATTGAAGTTTCTAATGCTGAAGGACCAATGAGTGTTTTTAGAACGTACCTACCAATCTATTGCCAAAATTGTGAAGTGCAGTAGACTTAGCCAGTAGAGTTTTAGAAAAATCGTAGCGCTTTTTTAGATCAATCTTGAGGACTTCTTCTAGTAACTTTCATCATACATCACAGTTTTCATAAGTGTGTCAGCACAAGGCGTCTTGGATTATCATGTTAAAGAAGTGAAAGAAAATCATATTAAAACTTTAGATGGAAAATGTTTAAACGTTTCAAATTAATAATTTATTTTACAACTGTGCCTGAATCTTGGTTTAATTCAATCTTGAATGGTAGTAAATATTTAATTGTCATAAACAAGGAACGTGAAACAGGATTTAAATCCGTACCAAGACGAACAGGAGTTGCGCTAAAATGTAATCACATATCTTACTAAGCTTACAATCCCACTGTCGTTGTGCAATGCGGAAACAGAGATGATTATGCAAGATCATTAGGTACATAATATTTATACTACAAATATAGCTAAATGTTTGAATCGAAATACTATAATAATTACAAAACTTTAATTTTCTTTGAACAAACAATAACAAGACTTTAATGCTTGTTTAGGAAATTCTAACAGTAATATCCCAACAATATCGAGAATATAGGCGTTCAATCCAAGTTTCCAAGTAGCAAGTAATGCCAGTATACATTCAGGGAACCATTCCAACTGCCGGGCCGAAGCAATAATATAGCGATCTTCGGTTAAGTTTATAACGTAGGTACTTAATGGGGAAAGAATTGCTCGAAATATCTCTTGCGCATTATGTGGTTGTTGTCGCATTAGGACCTGCAGAGGGCCTTCATAAGCGCACGCCATCTAGGTACAACTTGGTACAACTAACTTAGCAATAAATTTAGACTTTCTCCAACTATATTGCAGGTGACTGTACGTAGTAGGTATCTATAAATATTGTTGTTGTGTCGTTAATTGTTGTAATAGTGTTGTTCGTTTTCTCCTGATATTATTAGTATTTATAATTTCGTATTTTATTTTTAACTGTCTCAAGACCGCACTAAACAGGTTCCCCCAATACTCGCCTCACCAACATTCGGGTAACCATTCGGAATACGCGCATGTTTGACTAACAGTACATCTAAGAACACAATGTGCGAGCGTCGGAGCTCAAGCTTTGCTTATTGAGAACAATATTACATTATCAATGTTTGCTGATGCCTTCCGCGCACAACAACAATATAACGAGAGAAAATATATATTGTAATTTCATCAAAGTTTATCGGAATTATACAAGCAATTTTCTGATATTATTCAATATAATATTACAGTTTAAGTAGTAATCATTCCTACTTATAATAATATTTTACGGTGCAGTAGGTTCAGCCAGCAGAGTTTATGAAAAATCGCGCTTTTTTAGATCACAATACATGTTTCTCTCGATAGAAAAAGAGTCATATATTAAAGGTTACACTTGGATGGCGACTGCAGCAGTGTTACTACTGCAACATTACTGCTACAACATGTGATATATTATAGAACATTCTAATCGCGAGCGCAACACAGTTAAATTAAAACAGTTTGACCAGCCGATGAACAACAAATTGAAATTTCGTTGTATGCTTCTCACTTCCTCTTCATATTCGAGCGATAGAGATGCAGATAACAAAATTTTGATGTTCGTGTTTCGCGGTAGGCCCTCAGACATTGACCGCATGCGTGCGGCTTCTGAGGGCCTACTGCGAACCACGAACGAAGTTTTGCCTCTTTGTCGCACTTACGTACGAATTTACAAGTGCGTCAGAGAGGCAAAACTTCGTTCGTGGTTCGCGGTAGCCCTCTGGTTTAGTGTAAATGGCACATAAGAAACATGTTTCAATATAGTAGCTGTTATATTTATTTAAGTACGCCATTTAGTTCATTATCTCTTTGTTCGCTTTTCTCAACACACATTATATTACACTGACACAAATATAATTTATAGAGTTTAAATTGCAGAATACTTTTCACTTTTACAGCTGCAGCGTCAAGCAACAAAGAAGCATTTCATTAGCGCTCAATAAAATAAGCTGACATTGCAGCAAAAAGTGTAACAAACGCAAACGAAGCACGACCCAACTATTGCCAACATCGAAATCCAAAGAGGACATCTAACTCCATCCCTATCGCTCTTGTCATATTTGAGCGGGGACGCAGATAGACGATTTTAGAATTTCGATAGAATCCTTTCAGAATCAATAAATCGAGAACAATCAAATCGAGTGCGCTGTAGGAATTACGAGCTTCAATTGTTTCACCGTTTGATGAAATTCAATTATTGCCTTTGATGTTAAATGCTCGCTTGCAGCCTTGCAGCCAAGCTGCAGCCTTGCAGCATTTCACTAGAGTGCACGTAATGTATCAGGTAAACGTAAAGGTGAGCGAGATAGTGAGCGAAAATATATAAACACCTTTTGTAGAAATGCGTTCACCAATCAAATGTTAACTCGTTGATTTCTGTTAACCTCGTGAGACTAAGGGCGGGTTGCACCAAACCACCTGCTAACGTAAGCACGGTTCGCTAAATTTTAACGCTGACGTGGGGGTCTTAACGATTGCTAAATAAAATGCGTTGCACCAACTATAAAATAACAGGACGTTAAAATTACTAATCGGTAATCGTATTGCCGTATTATGAACGCATTCCTACCAAAAATTTTATGGTAGAATTTTTATTTTATATAGCAACCCAGTCATAAATGCCAAACTGAGTTGTCAAAATTCTCAAAGAGAAAAGTTTTGTAGGCGCGAACTACACATTCTTTGCAGATTTAAAATCTAAATATTCAACAATATAAGCCATTCCTGAATATATTTATGGTTATATATTAAAAACACTCTAAAGTGAAATGTCTGACTACGATTGTTGAATGGCCTAGCTAAAGTCGGAATCAAACAAGGAGCGACATTGCCCGGTAAGTTATCTTATTAGTTTAATGCTTATAGCTGCTTCCTACTTCCAGTCCTTTCAGAGCCCTAAGCACAAGCATGCACAAGTGATTACTTGCGCTAACTACGCTATCTACAACTATGAAGCAAAGACGATATTTAGGGAAAAAATTCCAATTATATTGTTGACAAAATAATGCATAACTGTTAGTAGCAGGCATTTGAGTTACTTTTGTACTTTAATTTAAAACTGCTTGGTCTAAGCATTAGTTGCCAAGCGGACCCCAGGCTCCCATGAGCCGTGGAAAATGCCGGGACAAACGCGAGGAATATGATGACTTATAATAATATCATGTTGCTTTCTTTTCAGGTTAGATTGACACCATATGATATGGAATACAAGATAAAAGTTACACACAAGTGAATGAATTCAAGAAATCAACAAATTATACAATTAAATTAACCGGAAGAAACTTGTTACAAAAAATAAAGTACAATTAGAAATATTATCTGAATTTCAATTTTGACAAGAAAATATATTGCTAGTTACCTTATCTACTTTATTTTCCATTTCATACTACTATCCTTTTTAGGTACTTAAGCAGTTTAGTGACCAATGGAGGTAAAGGGTTACCCGGAGAGTAGATAAAGAACTTATTTATTTTACAATTATATTTAAGGAGGTACCTACCTATCAGTTATTATATTTTCAGTCATACAGGTAACTTGGTTATTAACTATTTTATTTTCTTCGGGTGTAGATAAATAATTAAAAAGCCAGTATGGAGGGAAAACAAATAAAATAAAATAATTCAGACCGAGGGCCTTTTCTTGTGACAAATTCAGGGCTATTTAGGTACCTATGTTAGGTTTAAATGTTATGTATATAGGGACTTGAGGTAGGTTAATCAGTAGGTACTGTACTGGAACATTATTTCCAATACATGGCTAGGGTTAAATATATTTCAATGTATGACTGGTTGAACACAAATTCAGGTGACAAGAAAACAAGCCATATTATATTTTATTTGACCCAGGTATTGGTAGTTGTATTAAAGTTTTATAAATGTTGCTTTGTATTTTTAAAGTCACTGCAAATGTTTTTTGACTATAGTGGAAGAGCCCTACTTACAGAATACCTTGAATTTTGTCAATAGATATGCTTGTCAGATGCAGATAGGGGTATTGTTCCTTTCTGCATCTGACAAGCATATTATAAGTTCCTTTAAAACAACTCAGTTGTTCTCATGTATGTTCCATATTTCCAGAATAATTACTCTACTAAGCTTGACAGCCAGTATCGCCTTGGCACGGTAATATATATTTTAGCTTTTTTTATTACTTAGGAAAGCGGCATCCCTCGGGCATTTATTTTTATTTTATGCTAAAGCAGCGGTCGGCAACTTGCGGCCCACGAGCCTCCATGGCTATTTTGTATGTAATATTGACAAACGTCAATGTCTGATAAAGACATAAATATTAACAAAGTGCGGCCCGCGACTACTTTGTTAACAAATACAATATAAAAGTTAAACTTAGTTAGTTAGTTAACTACTATGTGGCCCTTGGCTGCTAAAAGGTTGCCGACCGCTGTGCTAAAGGATGCTTTGCCATACTATGTTGATAATGGGTGCGGGATCCTATTAGAAGCAACACAAATTGCACTTGTAGTTGTAATTGCAATTCAAATATAGATAGCTCCAAAAATAATATTATTTTAGTTTAATGCCTACTTGGAAAGTTGTTGTTAGGGTTATGAATAAGATTATGTTGTAAAAGCAAATAAAACCCAAGTAAGTAGGAGTTGAAGTATTATAATCACTTTTGCATTACACATTTTTGTCACTTTATTATAACCTATTAGTTATGCCAACTAGTCTGGAATTGTCCCAATACATTCCACACTTCACAAAACTTCACTTGCCATACTTCACAAAATACTTGATTTTATATTTCGCAATTTGTTTTATGTACGTTTATAGTTCTAAACATAGTTCACTTCTATAGCGGGTTACGATTTTCAGAGGCAGACTTGTAGATGGCTATAGGTGCCATCTCGCTGTTTTCGAATATCATAGTTCGTCCGTGGTGGATTTGTCCAAAGGATTTATCATTTTTATCTTGATTCCAATAATCAGAAGCCTTTAATTGGTTTTAATTACCATCCTGGCGACAAGTAGTAGTGCCGACATTATATGCCGTCGAGTTTCATCTGATGGGACGTATTTGTTAACCTGTGATAACGTCAATCTGGTCTTAACTCCAACTTTGAGTCATTTTGCACGCAATTTAAACTTAAAACACGCACATTTCTTTTAAACTATAAATGAATTAATGTATTTATGAAAGACGGATCGTCTCCCAATTATAATGACTTTTAGAGCCATTCATGTCAACTGTCACACGTTTTTGCGTTTACAAACTCCACATTTCATTGTTATTAACATTTTTTAATAATTAGAATAACATATTTCCTAAAATTATTGAAAAATCAAATATAAATTCATGAAATACGGACAAATTCAATAAAGTGCCGCCATTTTTATCAGGCGGTAAAATCGTTAACCAGTGGTCTACGACCGGTTAAGGGCAGCGTAACTTTTTAACAGACGTTAGGCGTGGTGCAACCCAAATATGCAGTTAGCGTTCGTTAGCGCCATCTTTAGCCATGATCAGCACATCAAATGGGCACGGTGCAACCCGCCCTTAGAGCCATTCATGTCAACTGTCACACGTTTTTGCGTTTACAAACTCCACATTTCATTGTTATTAACATTTTTTAATAATTAGAATAACATATTTCCTAAAATTGTTGAAAAATCAAATATAAATTCATGAAATACGGACAAATTCAATAAAGTGCCGCCATTTTTATCAGGCGGTAAAATCGTTAACCAGTGGTCTACGACCGGTTAAGGGCAGCGTAACTTTTTAACAGACGTTAGGCGTGGTGCAACCCAAATATGCAGTTAGCGTTCGTTAGCGCCATCTTTAGCCATGATCAGCACATCAAATGGGCACGGTGCAACCCGCCCTAAATGTACATTACTATGTAGGTACATATTCGTGCAATCTAATTTGAACCGTTCATGAACCATATAAAGTAGCATTTCTTTTGTTTACTTGCTTTTTAAAACAAACGAAATTCGTTCTAATTTACGTATTGAATAACGTTCAAATTAAAAATTCGAAAACTTTATATGGTGGGTCTTACGAGGATAATGGTATATTTTTTGTCGTTTATTAAATACTTTTCTTAATAACTGAGCCAGTATAATTTATAATTTTATCATCTGCGCCAACGACTTCTAAATAAAAGCTCATAAAATAGTCCACACAGTCATCAAAATCAAGTAATTAAATTAGTACCGACTACGTCAATGCGTAGGTACTTTTCATTTATTTCTAATAAAACCTTTTTGTATTAATTTTGGGAATATTCAGTGAATTTAATATGTCACAAATCATAAAAAGAAATATTTCAAATAAAAATAAATTGAAGTAAAATATTTTACTTATCTAGGTTTTATTCAAAGAAATAAAGAAGAATTTGTCCAATAAAAAAAGTTAAATAATTGCTTTGTAGTCCATTTATGTCTAATTGAAGTAAACGTACTCGTATTTTATAAGTCAAACCTTTGAATGGCTTCAATGAAGATAAGAATATCTTTAGCTCTTTAGAAATGTAAATAATATATAAGCATAAATTTTTTTGATGAATAGCTGTTATAAAAACATTATAGAAGTGAATTGCAAACAAAAATGTACGTAATTAAGCGCAGTTAAGAAGCCGTGAGTAGTCTTAACTTAATTGATTCATTTGTGTTACGGAAATTAACTATGTAAATTGTATTGTTTTGTATTTATTGTACTTAATTCGTACACATATTTCATGCATCTAACTTAAATAGAAATGGCTTAACTGTGGTAACACAATGGAATCAATTAACTGTAGACTAATTACAGGTGGGTCAATTGCAACTGAGAAAATTAAGAAAACTTAATCTCATCTTTTCTTAATTTTCTCAGTTTCGTTACGAATGTCAGCTATAGAAATTTGCATTTTTGTATGGTTAATTTTCGTTACGAAACTGAAAATGTTAAGAAAAAATTAGACAAAGGTACAATAAATTTGCAAAAAACCCAGGTGCTTAACTATGTACAATTTTTTTGCAATTCACTCATAGAGTGTACCCTCAGTTTAAGTATTTATTATATAGTAATATAATTATTCTGTAGTAGCCGTACAATTTGTATGTTGCAACTCTTTTTCTTTTTTGCCATTTGGGCTTGATATCCAAAATTGTGGAACGGCCATACAGATTCACATTCACAAAGTTGTAAACAACGAAACAAATTGCTTTTAAACATTCCTAGCAATAACGACCTCCGAATAAATCACACCGCAAAGTACTAAGCACATTAGCAAAAGTCAATTACAACTCGCAATCGGAACATTATTAATGTGCCCGTACATTTGAATACAAACACACTATCGCGTAAAACATGTATTAAATGGCGAAATCCCGACGACTAATATCAACGTAAAGCACCGTTTCGTCCCTTTTTAGGACACGGTAGGAGGGGAAAACGACGTATGTGATCAATCTGAAATATAGCTCGGTTACGGCGAGAAAACGACAGTTTTGGGTTATGGGTGTTATACGTGAAAAATGCAAGCGGTTTGAGTAGGGAGTGTGACTTGTGCAGTTTTATTTATTTACGGTACCTATGACCCTTTCATATTTTATTCCAATTTGGGGTATTCCAGAAACGTATAGATTAAATACGTGACGCTATTTTTTACACTTCTGATAAAGCTAAGAAGCCGATATTTGGCAGGATAACCTTTGATAATTTAGCTTTCAATTCAACGGTATATAATACAGATTTCAGCGGGTTATTAAGGTAGCTACCATACCATATGCGTCACGTTTCCAACAAAGTAGACATTTTTGCTGAATGCCCCTATTCACATGGTTTCAATTTAAATTCTTATTTATCTTAGAATTGCAAGGTCTTGGGTTACCAAGTGGTTTTCCTGTGTACTCAACAAATAATGAAAAATTTGCAGCTTATTTATAACTATAGGTACGACACCAAAGCTCTGTAGAAAGCGACCAACTTTTTATTTTTGTTGAAGTGACTTACACCATAACTCAGTGTATTTGGTCGCTTTCTGCATTGATGAAAAAATTAAGTTGGTCGTTTTCTGCATAACTACGCTCCAGTAATGTTTGGTACCTAACGTGTTGCACCTTAAGGAGTTAGTAAACTTAACAGCCATCAATCTTGACTCTGTCTTTATTTACAATGTAAAAGAAGTTTAATAAAACTTGCAATCTGCAGCACCTGCTTGTAAAAATCGCTTCATTAATTTAATCTGCAGGCGGCAGCTTCCTTAAATCCTTCTTGCCCGGTTCTTTTACGTCGTTAAAGTCACATCAATTTGGCTTCTATTCGGTCATTGAAAAATTGTGGTTCGATTTGCATTAGTTTTTTTATCGTGTAAGTACGTATGAGTTATGTTTTCATGGTTTTCTACCCAGTTTAATTAATGCGGCTTACATTGTTTTTACTAGTTAGGTCCATCATTTTCCATTTTTTTAATGTACGCAGTTTTTTTGTTAAAACGAATCTAGAAATCCACTTTTGTACCACATACTAACAATTTTATAGCGTTTTAACAAAAACATAAAAAACGTAAATAGCGTACTTGCGCACATTTTACACCCGACGTTAAATCCTAACGTTCACACCTTCAGAACTAAACGCTTTAATATACGGCTGGGCCAAGGTTCCGCGGCCATGATTAACGCAGTATTTATGGCTGGATTACAACCTTCTCAAATTAAACTTGTATCGGGGAGAGTGCAATGGATTTACATGTTAACCGTGGGTTGTGGGAGTTTAAATGCTTATGGTTTAAATGGGTTTAGATGCTTATTGTTAAGGTTGAAAAGTAAAGGTACATACCTACTAAGTTAAAGGGATTATTTGAAAACAGTCCCGGATTTGTGTTCGGACCAATCGATAAATTTCGTGGTAGGTACTCGTATTGCGGCGCGACAAATAATAAATAAAAATATAATAAATATTATAGGGCATTTTTTACACAAATTGACTAAGCTCCACGGTAAGCTCAAGAAGGCTTGTGTTGTGGGTACTCAGACAACGAATATATAAATACTTAAATACATAGAAAATAACCATGACTCAGGAACAAATATCTGTATCATCATACAAATAAATGCCCTTACCGGGATTCAAACCCGGGACCATCGGCTTCATAGGCAGGGTCACTACCCACTAGGCCAGACCGGTCGTCAAACGACAAATGAGTCTTTGCGGCATTTATAATTTTACAGTTATTATGCTCAGCAAAACGAAAAACTCGAATTAATTAACTCAATGGACAACGTCCGTCGAAATGGGTACCTAGTTAATTTGTAAAAATAAAATTAACAGAAACTTTATGGAGATTCTATAAATCTTTATTGTTAAAATTATGCATTATACTATAAAACATGCAGTAAAAGATAAACATATATATATTATATTATGTTAGCGCTCAGCTTACTTTGGAGCGGTATTCGTGGTAATTTGTAGTAGGAGGACTGAGGTCTTCGGTGTAGAAAAGAAACTTCGTTGTAAAATACTCATATTTATCGTTTATTTATAACTTTACACAGCACACTTTTCAAATTATCAGCACTTTAGCTATTTTGGTAATATTAGTAGCACCATCGTACAGTAAATAACAATAATACTCTTTTTAGGACACTTTTGTTAGCACAGACTGTTAAGGTCTCACTTTATTACCTTACTCAGATAATAATCGTCGCTTCAATGAGGTGCAAGGTCTTTAATTAGATCATCGCCCCTCCAATCCTGACTACTTCTATCTGTTCGTCAGGTGAGGTGGGCTGACCGGTAGTAACGTAACAATTATTTAATCATTTTAACTAAAGTTAAATTGATGGCATTACTCTTATTTTTGGAAAGCCGTTCATATTATTTTATTCCGACTAACTTATAAAACTACTCAATGAACCTATGGATTATGATATGTTGTCGATTTTTTTAAATATAAATAAAAATAAATATAAGCGCAATGAATAAAAATGTTTTTACTGAGTCACGGAAAAGTATGGTATTACATGTTTTCGGAACAAGTTGAAATTTAGTAGGTATTTAGGAATCCCGCCTAAAATGACGAGCTTTTTATCCAAATTTTAGAACAATTCAGTAACAGAATATAAATTTGATAAATTCCAATTCAATAACAGAATAAAAAATTAAAACGTAGTTGTTTTATTTGCGGAATTCTGTGGATTCATATGCTGCTATTTTAGTAAAATAAAACATCACTTTATAAAGGTGATTATGAAAATAAAATCTGCTGCAGTGACCTAAATATTACAGTATTTTTGGCAAGTTAACAGAGCACTAAACTAAATTAACAAATAACAACATAATTATTTTTATAATTCATATACGTTATTGCAGTAGATTTATAAACGACTGCCCAAAAAAGGAGTGTATTGTTTTTAGCGTTAGTAAGTTTCTTAATTTCACCATAACTTCTGAATGCCTTAACCAATTTAGAAGTATAATAAGTATATAATAAGAATACAAACGTCATACCGAGTGACAGGCTATATAAATAAACTAGTGGCTCTGTGAGCTGTAGACCTCGCGAGCAGAGCTTTAAATATAGTAAATTAAATAAAAATATAGGTATATGATATTTAAGTGTAAAAAAATAAAAAAAGTTGTATATCCCAGCATACAAATACTGGGGATCGAACCCAGACTCTCTGTGCAAACAAAGAAAGCGAACGTTTACAAACTGAGCCAAATAGTTCTTACATAAGCTGACGAAATTTAGCTACTCATTCTCAAGTTAAAATTAGTTAAAATTAAATATCTCAATACCTCCGAAACCAGCGAAACAAATTTTCTGAATTTTTGGCCATTTAATCTATAAACATATATCAAAAAGAAAAAACTCTTATGATATCGATACGACTATTTGTTTAGGCGCGAGGTATCACGACTCCGCCATTTTTAAAAATTTCGAGAAACTGGATTGACATAAAATTTTTATTTAATCATAGAATCTGGTCACAAAGTTTCACGAGAATCGGTTGAGAATTGTGACCTGTAGAGGAGAACATCCGGACGGACATACGAAAGCAAAATGCCCGAGTCAAAACGTAGACCTTCGCTACGCTTCGGTCAATAAATTTGTATTTGTTTTTTAACTTTTACATATTTCACTAATAAGAATAATTTAAATTTTAAATGTTGGGAGGGAGACCATAATTTGTGATATCACAGTATGAACCCTAAACGTAAAAATTATCTACTCTGTGATCTTACCTTGTAAAGCATCTTGATATTTGATCTGTTCAAATATTAAGAACTAGTGTAAGGACACGAGTTCCCAATATTTGAACAGAGGACAAGGCCACTCGGCTTTCATTGCTATTCGAAGTCCGCTGACCTTTTTGCGGATGTTACATTTTGGTGGGAGAGGTACACCAAAATGTAACATCCGCAAAAAGGTCAGCGGACTTCGAACAGCAATGAAAGCAAATATTTGTGGGATGATACCTACCTATCGTCCGCATCTGGGACATACGCCTCAATGAGTCCACCTCAGCACGGAATGGGACTCAATAAAGTGGAAAAGGAAACTGATAAAGGTTGATTCCATCATGAAATTTTAACTGGAAATAGAACAAGCTTATTCTGCCGTGTCACGCCCAACTCCGTTAACTCGAGTTACATGAGTTACGAATAACCGGTCTAAATCGTCTTAAAAACCATTAAATATATATCTTCTACAAGAAAATTTTGAAAATATTCATTATTTACTGAGAAAAGCATATGACTAACTCATGTAACTTCATTTTTTTGCCGATGGCGTCAGGCACAACTCAGGTAACTTGAGTTACATGACTGACACAACCAAAATATCACCATCGTTTCTTAAGTTACCGGAGTTAGGCATGACTGGCCGAGCGCTTGGTTTATACGACAACAATATTGGTTAAGTAATATGTGTCACGTTTGATCACGCGTATGTCATGTAACTTGACTTACATGACTTCGTGTGACCACTATAGTATGGAAGAGTTGATCATGCGGAACCATTTAACTCGAATATCATGAAAACTATTCAATTGTGCGAAAAAAAAATTAGAGATCCTATTCTGTGACCATATTTCCTACATGTAGATTAAGAAAAATAAAAAAATTACGATGAACCGTCAACGATAACAGCATTTGAATCATTAAAACTTTAAACGTAATTATCTCGAAACTCAACTTTTAAAGTTACATGAGATGCGCCTGACACGGCAGTATTCAAAAATTTCATGGTTGCTACAAGCTTTTCTTTCGACGGGCAACTAATACACATCGAGACGATTCTAACAAATCCAATCACAATTAGATTGCGTTGTTTTATCACAGAGGTCATATGGCTACCTCCTGTGTCAATCATCAGATCAGCTTGATGGTACCATAATTTTGAATTGTCACCCAACATACTAGGTATGTATCTGAAGTTTAAGTTGTAGCCATCCACTGAATTTAGTACTGATACGAAATAGGAAAATTAGTAAAGTATAGTGCTCTAGAGCAGAAACGTAGGCATCATTATCTGCACACTTTTTAGAACAACAACGACCCACTTTCAGGGCATGAAAAATAAAAAATAACATGATTCAATAGTAGATTGTACAACAAAGGGCATAAAGTGAGCCATTTTTACCCGAGGCAATTTTTTGGTCTGAGTGAAGCGAAGACCAAAATAGTAGACGAGGGTAAAAATAGACATTTATGCCCTTGTTGTACACTCTGCTTTTCACTTCGATTGCTAGGAAAATAAATTTCACGGCAATTTACACCACGAAATTGTCGTAAAGCGAAAGAACATAATACATAACCAATTCCCGCCAACTAACTTTTTAATATATTTTTTTTAATTTTCAACATGTGATCAGAGTTTCAGATGCTTGGTTTTCTGCCAAGTCAAACATTTCGGAGCATTTTTGAACGATAATCGACTCCTATTTTATGTGATTTACTAAATTTAATGACAGAAAATACGGATAAATTGTAGCAAAAATAAAATAATATAACAAGTTTTGTCATCTACACAATTTTATTGCTCCGACCGCTGCTCTAGAGCATAAAATGCGATTTTATGTCGTCTACGCACGAAATCGATGTTAAATGTATCGATGTCAACAATTGTTGGTGAACCTTAATAAAATAAAATAAATAAATAAATAAAGGTGCACTTTTTGAGCATGAGAAGTGAAAATACCATTCTGATGTCAGTGTACGTTCAACTTGGCTTGAATGTCTTTTTTTAACCGTACTTATATATTTTTTCTACCGTATATCCTATACGGAAGAACGTTAGCGTTTGTTATTGCAACGTCTCAGGCGCACGGCGGAATACATTAATACCCTTCCCGTCTGTTTGCGCTGAATAATGGAGATTTTGAAGAGCCCCATTGGCAGTAAAACAATTTAAAGGTGGATTGTGTACGGCGCGGATTGTTTTTGAATCGAACTCGAAGGCGCGGCAAACGTCGGACCGATGGCGTTGGCGAAATAAGCTCGACGCTTTTAATTATAGGGACTGATGGGAGACGGGTCAAGATGGGGATACGTGGACAGGGAGGATGAGGCCTTTGCCTAGCAGTAGGGCACTCTAGGCGTATACCTTTGACGACCGGTCTGGCCTAGTGGGTAGTGACCCTGCCTGCGAAGCCGATGGTCCTGGGTTCGAATCCCAGTAAGGGCATTTATTTGTGTGATGAACACTAATATTTGTTCCT
Source organism: Cydia splendana (assembly GCF_910591565.1). Classification (NCBI taxonomy): domain Eukaryota; kingdom Metazoa; phylum Arthropoda; class Insecta; order Lepidoptera; family Tortricidae; genus Cydia; species Cydia splendana. The sequence goes on along the minus strand of NC_085966.1, from coordinate 22,981,510 downwards.
GAGTCATGGGTGTTTTCTATGTATATAAGTATGTATTTATCTATATAAGTATGTATATCGTCGCCTAGCACCCATAGTACAAGCTTTGCTTAGTTTGGGGCTAGGTTGATCTGTGTAAGATGTCCCCAATATTTATTTATTTATTTACCTATATAAATCATTTTGTAATGATGGAGGGTTTGCAAGGTCTAGAGCGCACAGAGACACTAAATATACATTCTGATATTTTTTCTCTCTCCTTCAACTCAAGAATATTATTAGCATTTGTTATTGCAACGTGTCAGGCTCACGGTGGAATACATTAATACCCGTCCCGGCTGTTTGCGATGACTAATGGCGATTTTGAAGCCCCATCGGCAGTAAAACAATTCAAAGTGGATTGTGTTAGCGGATTGTTTTGAATCACGCAATAAATAATATATTAGGGGACATCTTACACAGATCAACTTAGCCCCAAACTAAGCCAAGCTTGTACTATGGCTGCTGCTAGGCCACGATATAGGTACATAACTTATATATATAAATACATAGGAACCTACTTATATGCATAGAAAACACCCATGACTCAGGAACAAATATTTGTGTTCATCACACAATAAATACCCTTACTGGGATTCGAACCCAGGGCCATCGGCTTCACAAGCAGGGTCACTACCCACTAGGCCAGACCGGTCCTCAAATGAGTACAAACCTACATTATAATCACGGTTTTTTTCGGAAATGTAAACAAAGAGCGTGTTATGTTAATAACATTTTTTATAATGATAAATATATAATGTAAATTTATATACGAAGCAAAAAGGCATACCTACCTACTTACTTACTGATAGTTTCGCGTCAGTGATATTTATTTATCTTTCGGTTCTGAAGTTAAGTCGTCGGTCTCACCTTCATTTTGTCAGTTGTGATATATTGTCGCCAGACATTAAACAAAGCCTATTAAGAGGAAAGGGGACGGCCGCTTTTCCATACAAATATAGTCCTCATTTTCCTCTCTGGATATTGACACAATGGAAAATATTTTTACATAATTTGATGTATATTACCATAGCTTAATGTTAGTCTTTTTAAATAGCTGTGGTTAATATACAACAAATTGTGTCAAATATTTTCAATAATGTTAATAATATTAATATCCAGAGAGGAATATGAGGACTGCGTTTGTACGAAAAGGTGAATTCGCACGGGTCCTCTACTTTCGTCTTAAAATATTCATCTGGCTCATAATTTACCTCATTTTTTAATTTCCCAAAAACTTTCCCAGAAATGTCAATTTGTTAAAATTGTAACTTCCTTTGGGAGCGGGCAAAACATCCAGACCCCGGGGCTTAGAGCGACATGGTCCTTAATTAACCAACGTTTGATTGCGCGAGGGACCTTTGTTGCCTAACGTTAAGGTTCTACGGTGCGCTGAGCCACAGTACACTAAGAACAGTAGTGAATCTAAGGCCGCTCGGCAAGTTATTTGCCTACACTTGCGTTGGCGCTTAGGGTTGTCACTTTTATTTTTAGTTAAATATTATTTGCGTATTATGAGTAGCACTACGTTTCTATTTATTATAATGTTGCCTAAGTCAGGTACGAGATCGATACGCTTCATTATATCACTATTGTATACAATACTTTTCTACGAGTCAACAAATATAATACTTTAAACTAGTAGAATCATACAAACAACCCAAACCAAAAGTATACCTACAGCTAAAAGCGCGAGCAGCCGCGATACTTTCATACTGGTACGCGTCCCGGCGCGTTGGTCAACGACACCTTCTCGTAACTCATGAGGCCCTGGTACTTGCTCCGCGCTAAATTCAATTTTTAGACAGTTGTCTTCTCGATATTGGCCACCGTAGCCTATGGGGACTAACAAGCAACACTAAGTGGTTTTCGTAGTCTATGGATGTTGCTATATTAAGGGTGTCACATGCGCGTTTCTGACTTATGAACCAATTGTTTCTACTATACAACCTAAAATAAATAATTAATTTGAGCTATGGTTTTGTTTCGTCCTCTTGCTCGCGGCGAGCTGTAATTGGCCAATTTCATTATAGTTGAGTAAACTGTATCGAAATGAATATTATAGTTGAGTTGGGAGCCCATACATTAAAAATACCCAATTGCAGTATGGTATAAGAAATCTTAATTCAAGAATTATAGTTGACGAGTAGAAAAAATACTATTGTCTCTGTTCGAAGTCATGGTCAAAAAAATTAAGGCCTACCGTCAGAGCAGACAAATGCGAGCGGGCGGGCAGCGTACTCGAATGCACGCGATCACAGTCGCGGTACGGCCCACACTGCCGCCACCGTATTCCCCCGTATATTATGCTAATGTGTGCGTGGCAGCGCGTGCGTACACGGCGCCCGGCGCGCACGCACACATTCAAGCCGGCAGCGGCACATTTCTATGAAGATTCACTACTGTTCTTGTACTGTGGCTGAGCGTTAGAATTGTTTGAGAAAATAACAATTTTCTCGTAATTGTTTTTATACTTTGTGAATGGTTGAGTTGAGTTGTTTTAGTGATGCTAAGTACACAGAATGGGGGAATATTTAAAATTTTATAGAAATAAATATAATATTCATTTCTATTTTGTATTTTGACATTTGTGGTATTTTTATTCACATACAAAAAAGCATACCTACGGTAGAATAAGGAGTTACTTGTAGGGACTTTAAACAGCCAGCTTCACAGCCGGATACTTCTTAGAAGGATTTTTTTTAAACCACAGAATGCTCGTCCATTTAAGCTACAGGATGTGAGAACGAACGAGACGAATAACACATTATTATTTATCTTCGTTCTCAAAGATTTTTACCATTTAGATACAATAAAGTCCTCGTTGAATCAAATCTCAAAAATTGTACATATCAATAACAGAAATTGAACTAAGTTATTGGTTCACTTAATACTCTTCTTATATTGAAGCTTTTCTTTTTCAGTAGCTTCATCGAAATAAAGGGTAAGCAAAATAAAAGAAGCACAGAAGCAGCCATTGTAGGACTCGCGACGTTTCCTGAGATCTTAGTGACGGACTTCCACTGGTTAAGTGACAAATCCCGTGAACCACGGGTTCCGTACGGATATAAATAAATAGATATTATAGGATATTATCACACAAATTGACTAAGTCCCACAATAAGCTCTATAAGGCTTTGTATTGTGGGTACTTAGACAACGATATAATTATATAATAATTAAAATTATTAATAATTATTTAATAATCCTTAAATACATAGAAAACGAAAATGAACGTGTAAATAGAAAATAAAAACTAAACAAAAGAGCCAGTATATGCTAAATTTGCATCAACTTGAACAGAACAAAGTGAGGCAGTATTATTATGAACGTCATTATTTTCATAGAAATTTGACATTCAAGATGACATTGCCATACCTTGTCATTGCAAATGCCATGAAGAGTTACCTTGGTCCGACTCTTGAGTTCTTAATGATAGGTATCGACTCTAAACACGATTCCACTCAGCGCATATTTTGTCGAGCTCGGTATGTCACGACGCTGATGTTTAGTGCACAACAATCGTCAGTTATTTAAGATAGGTACCGCGTGTAAAAAGTTGACACTGACAAAACACATGTACCTATCTAGGTACCCTTGTCATTCATATCAAAGAACCTTTTTTAAGCATAATTGAGGAACCCTAACGAGTTGGTTTCAAAAGATATAAAAACCCTCCGAATGATTCGGGACAAAGAAAATGAAGCCATAAAGGACAAATGACTGCTTAGTATTTTGTATACATATCAACCATATTGTGTTGGCGTCAACTCATATAGGTTGGAAGCCAATATACGTTGAAATTTAAAACTTAGTGGGAAGTGTTAAGGTTCAAAATTTAGAAGTATTTTTAAAGCAGGATATTAGGCGAAAATGGAATTTCTTTAAGTTTACGTTGATTTTTGTTGTTCGATTTTAAAAAGGAAACAGGATGAAGTTCGTTTTAAAAAGAAACAATTCTTACACATTCATTCTAAAAGATCTTAGTTTATGGATGTATTAAAAATATACTGGTAAAAGATAGATACACTATATTGGTAAAGTAAGTTTGATGTGTACCTAGTGGTTTGTTTACTCGTGCGTTTATGTGCAATTTTTTATGTGTTAAATTCGTATTAACATAGATATTAAATACAGAATGAGCTCTTAGCTCGGTGTTTCACTGCTTCTCCTGGATATCCCTATTTCTTGATAGTCTCGGAAATTATTTAGAGCATTAGAAAAACGTATTCTATCTAACTCGGAATACCTACACAGCAGCTCTAATAAACATCTGAAAAGGATGTAAAGTAAAGGCCAATGATGATGATCTAACTCGCACAGGTGCTTGCTTGCTACAAATAAGTATTTAGAGTAGAGAGACCAAGGTCTCCATAAAAACATCCTCCATCCCTCCATCGATAACCATCAAACAACGAAATACGTACATGGAATCCAGGTGGAATAGTAGATTTACGGCCCTGGTATAAATAAGATCCGGCCATTAGCTCGAGATAACCCAGCTTTATCGTAATTTTATGCGTCGCGTTAAGCCGGGGGAAAATGCAAGGCGCTAATTACTGAGGGGTGTCCAGATAAATTGAGTCTATTGGCAGGTAAGGTCCGGTCCGAATCCGGGCCGAGGCTTCCGACACCTTGTTTTCTATTATGGGTAATCGGTGACCATGTGATGCTTTTTAGGGTTCCGTACCCAAAGGGTAAAACGGGACCCTATTACTAAGACTTCGCTGTCCGTCCGTCCGTCCGTCCGTCCGTCTGTCACCAGGCTGTATCTCACGAACCGTGATAGCTAGACAGTTGAAATTTTCACAGATGATGTATTTCTGTTGCCGCTATAACAACAAATACTAAAAACATAATAAAATAAAGATTTAAATGGGGCTCCCATACAACAAACGTGATTTTTGACCAAAGTTAAGCAACGTCGGGAGTGGTCAGTACTTGGATGGGTGACCGTTTTCTTTTGCTTTTTTTTTTTCGTTTTTTTTTTGCATTATGGTACGGAACCCTCCGTGCGCGAGTCCGACTCGCACTTGCCCGGTTTTTGTTTTTATTGAAAACTTAAATGCTTTTATTCTCTAGTGTGACTTACGGCGCGATTCGGGAAATGAATTAGAGATTCACTAGATACGAAATAGTAAAGATATGTGACATTCTACGGTAAAAGGTACCTTATGGCGGCTGGCGCTTACGTCGCATAGCACCGCAATAATATTGGAGCGGCGTTAATAAGGTACCTTTTTCCGTGGAACGTCACATATATCTTTACTATTTCATAGCTAGTGAATCTCTAATTAATTTTCCGAATGGCGCCGTCATTGCCAACTAAGCCTTTATTGCTCTTATTATGTGCAATGAAATTTACGGTAGGAATATATAACCGTTTTGTGCTAAGGGCACGACAGGCTTTTAAGGGTCCCAATAATTTAAAAGGCTGAAAATGTTTTTCTCCGATTTACCTATTGGAAATAAATCGATAGTACCATCGCCCACACTCTTAACTGTCCATCTGGGGTCCTTATGTATTTTGTAATAAGGTCCACCGATGGACACAGTTAAGAGTGTTGCTGTTTGTACACGTACAGTCAGCAGCAGAAGTTGCTAAGCGGGCCAGGTGCTCAAAATGATCTTGACGCGACTTTATTGCTGACTGTACACCGTGCAGATACCGTAGATATTTCACCTCGCCCCACGAGAGATCGCAACGACATGGCTTTCTACTCGATAAGACACACTCCTTCGCACATGTTTTAAATTAGATTTATGTCAGGGGTTCAATAAAATAAATACCAACAGGGAGGTAAATTTCTTTGCACGGATTTAGTGTGTGCAGGGGCATGTTTTATTTACGAGTAGGTGCCATACTTTAAATATTTCTATTTGATTTATTTATTTAACAATAGCATTCGATTATAAATGGTTAAGCTATGTCAATTTTCGTAAATATCACTTTCTCAAAAGTAAAAAGACGACCAAGTAGCACGCGATAGATAAAATCTATCCTTTTATTTTAAAATAAATAAATTGTTGGATCAAGTTAACACAAAGATCAAATGAAGTAGCTTCAAGAAATAGGAACCTACTTATAAAATTATAATCATCATCATCATCTCAGCCATAAGACGTCCACTGCTGAACATAGGCCTCCCCCTTGGACCTCCATTCGTACCGGTTGGAAGACCTCGGGGCCGTGGTTTTATTGTGCTATGCATGATGGGTGGTGAATGCCACAATCGCCACGCTTGGCAGGCGGGTTGGCGATCGCAGTCGAGTACACCGAATTTGAGGGACGCTGCTGCTCGTCCACCGGTGGTCTTGGACGTAGTTTAAGGACATAACCGAGTCCGAATAATAAAATAATAATACTAAAAAGAATTTGATTTCCGTTTAAAAGGGAATTATATAAGGAAATTCTAGTAAAGGTACTAGAATTTCCTTAACGGGGCCCACTGATTAACAGTCCGCCGGACGGTATCAGCCTGTCAGTTAGAACAAAAGTTTGACAGTTCCGAACAACTGACAGGCCGATACCGTCCGGCGGACTGTTAATCAGTGGGCCCCTTAAAGGGTTTAATCCGAAAAAGATACCACGAATAACGTCAAATGAATTTGATGCTTCTTTAAAACATTAACTCATTCTTTTAACAGACATTTTAAGTTGTCCGTTGATCCCATGTCAAACATGACACCTGAAGGTTTCGTTTAAATAATATCAGCCATTTAATTTTCGAAAATTGTAATTTACTTACCGTTCTTAACGGCCTAAAACGAAAAGTTTTATGAAAATATTTTCCTAACCCCTAATTTCAATTTGCGTTATTAAGGGATCTTTTGTTAGTTTACATAAAGGGGCCCCAAAAATTGTATTTCTAAAATTCTGGAGTTCCATTTTGCGAACGTTTACTTTTGTTTTGTAAAGCTAGGTATAGATGGGAGTTGGAAATTGTAAACGCAATACATGGTAATTTGTAGGTGAATTGAATGCTTGCTGTTTAGTTACGATTGCTCTGTAATTTGACAAATGTTTGTTCGATGCCGGTGCAGCAAGTTACGTGGATGTAAACATGCATTGTTAACTTAACTAACTAAACCAGCGTACTTAAATTAGCGAAGCTCAGCGTTGTACGATTTTAGCCTAATTTTGGGTAGTTTTGTTTCTTGCTCTGACGTAACGAGCTTAGTTTAAGTTCTAAAACTTGTGTTTGTCTTTTTGATTATATTTATTAAGATGACATACAGTCAGCAGCAGAAGTTGCTAAGCGGGCGAGATTTTACAGGAATTTGATGTGTTGTGGAATGCAAAAAATAACTAAGCTACAATATTGTTTACTCGTAAAAGAGTCTTGAGAGAAATGAGATTAATTAAAGCTACCATTATTTAAATCATCAATCAAAATTGTAATTACTATAAATAAATAATAATAAATAAATATTGGGGACATCTTACACAGATCAAACCTAGCCCCAAACTAAGCATAGCTTGTACTATGGGTACTAGGCGACGATATACATACTTGTATAGATAAATACATACTTATATACATAGAAAACAACCATGACTCAGGAACAAATATTAGTGTTCATCACACAAATAAATGCCCTTACTGGGATTCGAACCCAGGACCATCGGCTTAGCAGACAGGGTCACTATCCACTAGACCAGACCGGTCGTCAATTACTGTTATTACAATGTTATTACAATTACTGTTTGCCTACTACACGTATTACAGTCTACTATAGTATTGTGAAATATTTTTCGTACGAAATACGCATTTTAAAAACGAATTTTTAAACTACAGATTGCGTTCTGCCCGACACGAACAAATTACCTCATGTCTTTACCTAGCATTACCCTCAAAAGGTCCCAGGGACAGCACAGAGGCGTGCGCCCTATTAATAAATAATTTACCGGATCCACGTCTGGGAATAAGGCGTTACGTGTTAAGCCGCACGGTGTGGGAGATAATTTGATAATGGGGCATGTTGTGGCCGGCCGAGATTGGTCGTCTTTGTGCTGAATTCTTGTTATTTATTATTATTTCTCCTTTTTTGCAGAACGTGTCAACACACACGTTTTTAGTCAAAGGAAATAAGTTTGGGTCAAAAAATGTGTTCTAAGCTTCGCCTTAGGTATATAGGTAATTCAACTCCGATTAAGTAGTCAATTATTAGGTACGCTGTAATAAATAATTACATCAACATCAAAATTACATTTAAAATATCAAATAATGCTCGCAAAGGTAGAAAAATGGATTTAAAATAAGTAGTAAAATTTTTAGACGAACACCTTTGTAAAATTGTATCCCAGTTCATAAAAAAGCTACTTTTATGTAAATCGTTTTAAGTGCTTGGGCTAGCTTAATTACTTTAATAGCTAGGCAAAGGTATTTAAATATTTTCTTCAGTATGACTAATAAAATTTCTCAAACTAAATTTTCGGCATATTTATGTCTTAGGTTTGCAACTTTGCATTCAAATTACATAATAAAAACGAAATGTGTACCAACAATGTAAAAAGCTCTAAAAGCACTGGAGCAAACGTCCCTTTGCCATTGTCAAATAAATAAGACCTCATAAACTTGCGAACTTTATTTTCGTGCTTCCTAATTTCAGGATCAACTTTTTGCATAATTCTTTAAGCATTAGACCCTTTTCTATTTACTTTGGATGCTGAATTGTTGATGTACTATTGAAGTGGTTCTAAGGAAGCAGAGATTGATTCTTACTTGTGTAGTTTTCAGACAAAAATATTGTCAATTTTCGACAAGGAAAGTTCTAGCAATAATAGCGTTATATTAACAGAAATCCAATAAATGAGTAGGTAACAGTTTTGTTTAAAACTGTTTATTTACAAGGGCCGTAATTATGACAAATACCTAAAGCATACTTGCATCTTTTACAAAAAATGTTACCCTTTATCACAAAATAAAAACTCTAAGCAAACAACAATAACCAGATTAAGACCTCAAGCTCCATCTAGTTTATTACGAACCTAATCCAAGCTCAGGTTGGGGCGGAATTAGCTCCCACTCCGAGGCCATTCGCCATAATTGATGACTCTCTGGTTGCCCATGTTGCGAATATTAAGACGATGGGTTACTAATGGATTACCGAAATATTTTTGCCATTTTTTCATATCCTAAACAATTTATCCCAAAAATATAAAAGCCAACTAATCATTTCCCAACTAAACAAGTCGCATAAAAATATTTTGCAAGAGAACGATATGCAAAAAAATATTTTGTCATTTCCTTACTTTAACAACATTTATTTTGCCAAAGAATACAAAAACCATAACAAAACATGACAAATGTAACAGAAATAAAAAAAAAATTGCCAATTTTATTTCAACAAATTTTAGTTACTCGAAATGAGTACTTGTACTTACCAAATAATACAAAAAACCAAGACAAAACGTGACAAACTACACTATTTTGGCAATTAGTTATTTCGACAATTATTATTTCACATTTTTTTATTTATTTAATATAAATACCTACCTTAAATACCTTTTTCTAGTAGCATTTCATTTCTGTAACAGTCGCAGTTCTAACCTAACCTAACCCACTTTTCTAGTAGCATTTCGTTTCTGTAAGGGTCGCAGTCCAAACCTAACCTAACCCACTTTTCTAGTAGCATTTCTTTTCTGTAAGGGTCGCAGTTCAAACCTAACCTAACCCACTTTTCTAGTAGAATTTCGTTTCTGTAAGGGTCGCAGTTCAAACCTAACCTAACCCACTTTTCTAGTAGCATTTCGTTTCTGTATGGGTCGCAGTTCAACCCTAACCTAATCCACATTTATAGTAGCATTTCGTTTCTGTAAGGGTCGCAGTTCAAACCTAACCTAACCCACTTTTCTAGTAGCATTTCTTTTCTGTAAGGGTCGCTGTTCAAACCTAACCTAACCCACTTTTCTAGTAGCATTTCTTTTCTGTAGGGTCGCAGTTCAAACCTAACCTAACCCGTTTTTCTAGTAGCATTTCATTTCTGTAAGGGTCGCAGTTCAAACCTAACCTAACCCATTTTTCTAGTAGCATTTCTTTTCTGTAAGGGCCGCAGTTCAAACCTAACCTAACCCACTTTTCTAGTAGAATTTCGTTTCTATAAGGGTCGCAGTTCAAACCTAACCTAACTCACTTTTCTAGTAGAATTTCGTTTCTATAAGGGTCGCAGTTCAAACCTAACCTAATCCACATTTATAGTAGCATTTCTTTTCTGTAAGGGTCGCTGTTCAAACCTAACCTAACCCACTTTTCTAGTAGCATTTCTTTTCTGTAGGGTCGCAGTTCAAACCTAACCTAACCCGTTTTTCTAGCAGCATTTCATTTCTGTAAGGGTCGTAGTTCAAACCTAACCTAACCCACTTTTCTAGTAGAATTTCGTTTCTGTAAGGGTCTCAGTGCTAACCTAACCCACTTAACTGATAGTGGTTCAAACAGGTTACTAATGGATTACCGAAATATTTTTGCCAGTTTTTCATATCCCATAGGATACCAAAGTATTTTTTGGTCTTCATTATATTTGTAGCCTTTACCTAACCTAGCCGTAACACATTTTTAATAACATAATGTATTGAATAGACATAATTTGTGAAATAGTGGTTTTGCAATACCTACATTTATTTGAACAAACATTTTTTAAATAAAGATATTTTTGGACAAAATAATGTTGTCCGATGATTTATTTGACAATAATAAATTTGAGCGAACATATAAAGTCCAAGTAAAACATCTGGGAAGAAAACAGTTGGTCTTATAAAAGTTGCAAAGTAACAGTTTGGGAAATTATCATTTGTCGGATTTTAAGTTTGTCAAATGTTTATATGGGAAAGATTGAGTTGACAAACGTGCAGTTGGTAAAATTTGGTTGGGAAACGAAATTTGGTCATAAAAGTTTCGGTAAATTAAAAGGATCCCTAAGACGATATACAGGTGCGGTACACCGGTTCATATAATGAAACATGAGTTTAATGGTTTATTCTTCCATTGCTAGAATATCATCGTCAAAAGGTAATTAAATATTATTATTCTCAGTAGCAAAAACCACTTAAAAAGGATGGTGCTTGGAGTAAACTTTTAACAGGCCTTATTTGGATTATACCGGCTTCCTCACGATGTTTTCCCTCACCGAAAGCCGAAAGGCGGTCAAATGATATATCGTACTTACATAAGTTCCAAAAAAATATATCCATCGCGAACCGGGGTTTGAACCTGCACACTTTCGGATTTTAAAATCTGGTTACCAGCTATCTTAAATCTTACCAGATTTTAAAATCAGCATACCGCTACGCTACTACGCAGCTAGTGCTAACGTTGGCTTCGTGGAAACAAATCATTATTGTCAAATAGGATAATAAAAACAGCGTAAACTATATTTGAGTGAGCTCATCATGTTATTTCAGTTGGTTACTTATGTGATTTCTTTGAGTCCTCTCGTCCCGACCCTTTTCCGTTTTTGTCCCCGGTCACTGTCACTCCTGCGTTTACTGTCATAGTTTTTGTAGTTTAGAGTAACATTGTTTATTTTATTTTACTTACTTTAGTGTTATTTTCAAATAAAGTTTATTTTTAACAAGCTTTTACTCGTATTAGGTCGACCTGTATGTAACTATGTAATGGAATCTAAGGTAACTAATTTAACCATATTCCAAGGATCGTAGCGTCATGAAAATTGGCAGCTGTATGTAGTTCTGATAACAATACAATAATATGGTACTGTCGAACTGATCTGATGATGGAGACAGGAGGTGGCCATAGGAACTCTCGACCTGTATGTAACTAACTAACTATGTAATGGAATCTAAGGTAACTAATTTAACCATCTTCCAAGGATTGTAGCGTCATGAAATTTGGCAGATCTATGTAGTTCTGATGACAATACAATAATATGGTACTGTCGAACTGATCTGATGATGGAGACAGGAGGTGGCCATAGGAACTCTCGACCTGTATGTAACTATGTAATGGAATCTAAGGTAACTAATTTAACCATGATCCAAGGATTGTAGCGTCATGAAAATTGGCAGATGTATGTAGTTCTGATGACAATACAATAATATGGTACTGTCGAACTGATCTGATGATGGAGACAGTAGGAGGTGGCCATAGGAACTCTCGACCTGTACGTAACTATGTAATGGAATCTAAGGTAACTAATTTAACCATGATCCAAGGATTGTAGCGTCATGAAAATTGGCAGATGTATGTAGTTCTGATGACAATACAATAATATGGTACTGTCGAACTGATCTGATGATGAAGACAGGAGGTGGCCATAGGAACTATGTGATGAAACAACGCAACCTAATTGTGTTAGGGGTTTTTAGAATTGTCTCGATGAGTATTAGTTGTCTGTCGTAAGAAAAGTACAGTCAGCGATAAAGGCTTGTACCAAAAATGAAATTTATGCCAAAAACTTATTATTTGTACACGCTATAATTTATAGACATAAAAAAACTGTAAAACTAGGAAGCTCATGAGAACTTACGTCCCGATACCTATCAAAATGATGACATTTTGTTACCATTCACCCGTGCGTTTCGGAGCCCGAATCAGATTTTAATTTCTTGATATGAAACGGTTATGCATAATGATCTATCATCTGTAAACAGTGACATTTTTCAATGCTTTAAGACAATTTAATTTATTTTAAATATTATGCAATTTTTGCACTTGCACCATCCCACTAACCCGGGGTTAAGCGGTTAAATCGTTAACCCAGTGTCAAATTGTACTGATAACCATGGTAACTCCAGGTTTAACCGGTTAACCCCGGGTTAGTGGAATGGTGCAAGTGGCCCTAAGGTACTTTAACCCTTCAAGTGGCGCCAGCGAAAACGCGAAAAGTAGTCAAGTGGCGGGGCCCCGGTGGGTGGTCAGCGCAGATTAAGAAAATTTTACAAAATCGTCAATTAAGCTTTTTTATGTTTCAAAGTATATTAAATCACACATTGTTAGAATCAGCGTTATATAGGCTATTTGAATATAGCAATTAAATTATTCTAATGTTTATACATTTGGTCAGACCTAATCAAACTCCGGAAGAATGATAGTTTAGCTTCCTTGTTAAAAATGACTACCACCATAAAACTAATTGATCATTGGAGGTACATACATACACACATACATCACTGGCTTAGTGACCCAAAGAGGATCTTGGCCTCTGACACAAGAGAGCGCCACTCTGCCCTATTCTGCGCCACTTCACGCCAGTTGGGTATTCCGAGGGCGGACAGGTCTTTTTGGGGATCATTGGAGTTAATTGCTATTTAATTATCAAAGGAAGACTTTTATCTTTAAGATTAAATCAATAAAAGGGACCTATGATACAATTTCTTTTACAAAACAACCTCTTAAAAAACGAGACTGACCTCGGACTAGGTGGTCGCTCCCGAATCAATGGTCCTCACCTACAAATTGTATACCAAAAGTTTTTGTGTTTCTTATGGTATGCTATCCTTCTCTAACTCGCTACCTAATTTTGGGCGCCAGAAGAGCGTAACTATACTTAAATGCCTTCAATTTCACCTCTAAATACGTCAACACCTCATTAACCACTCACTGGTGGATGACAGTTTATTGGTTTTCGCATCGACCATTCACGGGTTGACCGCCACTTGAAGGGTTAACAGGTGATTTTTAAAATATATTAAACCCTTCAGACTATCTGGGTAAAAAGAATCACAATCGCCTATCAGTAGGTACGTTGGAAAGTTAAGAAACTCCATAATACATAAAGAATCCACAAGTGATGTTGACAGTGATTGATAGACAACATGATATATTTAACTTCCACACTTTATAGGAAAAAGGAAAAGTTAATAGGAGAAGCGCGACAGTTCAAATTAATGGATTGGCTTAAAAGAAAGCGTTCTTTGTTCTAAACTTCACTCTTTAGGGCGGATTCATACTAGCGTTTTATACGAGCATACGCAGCGAGTGGAATTTGACGAAGAATCCGACGAAGCTATATATATATATACTATATCAATTAGATATATCGTCGTCTAGTAAATACCCAGAACAAAATCCTTACTGAGCTTACTGTGGTGTATTTTTTTTATACCTACTACTGTTTTCATAACTTTCTAATCGGACACTCAGCATTTCTTTTTTAACTCACAACCCGTTTAGTTTATTAATTTACAGTACATGTATAGTATATGGTGCTACTTTACCGACCTAGTGCGGTAATTAGCACAATATACGTGCATCATAATAATATATGTCGAACATTTAAAGGGCCATATGTACTGTAAAACGTTGTCCAATACACGAGCGAGAAGGTAACTCACAATTCGTGTCGATTTAAAACACTCCCTTCGTGTTTCAATTACGGTGAATTTCATCAGTGGTTACTCTCATAGAGTACGTCTGAATGTCATTGAATTTATTGCCATTCGTTGCGAATTTCCTTCTTTTCTCACTTGTATCGTAATGTACTATTATTATACACAACCAAACACGCACGCAATGAAATAAGGTGTTACCAAACCATAGAACATACTTAGCCCGTACAATAATGAAGATTCCTGGCTCACCATAAATAACGGCCTGCCAACCATACGTTATGTTTTCCTTGCGTTATTAATGCCTCTGTCGGCGCTAGTTATGTTTGTTTTGTTATTAAGTAAATCAAGCGGATGCAGCTTGTTTATCGTTATCGGTCATGTTTAGTTTTGTTGCTGGTTCTAGAAGCCTGAACTTAGCGCCTTTGAGGGAGCGCAATTGAAAATCAGCTTGTTTTCAATACCCGTACCATGAGTTACTGACAGTGTCAGAACTGACATATACGCTAACGTCTACGTAATTTACTTTCTATACAGCTCGCTCGCACTAATAAGAGAGTACGAGCGAGATGCATAGAAAGTAAGTTACGTTCTCGATAGCGTTCATGTCAGTGCATAACTGGTGGTAGCCACACTGGACAGAAAAAATGTAATTAATTTATGGCAGGGAAGTCGAAATGACGAGGCTACAGAGAATACTAATTGCAAAAAAAGTTTGGATTTAACAAATGATTGAATGTGATTACAACAACAAAGTGAGTGAATGGATGTATGTGCACGGTATTCAAACTAAGTAACTTGAAGAAATGTTTTGATCAATCTTGCAGTAGAACATGCTATCAATACGAAAAAACGCCTGTCATATCATATTTAAAGCGTGTTTTTTGCTTGCGTGTTAGGTAGTTTCACATAGAACTAGACAATGAGTACTTTTGTTTATTTTTGGAATCTAAAAATGGATAACAGGGTACCTTTTACTGTAAAATATACATACTTATGTATATTATAATATAGGTATCTATTATATTTTCTGGTGTAATACTTCAGCTCCATTTGTGCAATCAACTTTAGCTAAAATGTCAACTTCTTCTTTATATTAATCCAATGAAATACATCTTTAATGTCGACTGTGCAGAGTTGTATATTTTTTAAGACATATAAAGTAAGTAAGTAGTAACATAATTTGTAAGATACCTGCGGCTATGAGCCTAAGTTCAGGTAAGAATAAAGAAGTTCAAGAGTTGTTTCGCGACAAACAAAAGGCAAACATTTACTAAGTTCAACGGGGATGTTTGTGAAACATTTCCATGGTCTAAGCTTTGAGAAGGAAAGGTCTCTCAACGGCAAAAGATAAAAGTAAGGAATAAAAAAGGAATATAATACCTATATAAAAGTTACAGTAAGTTAAGTTACAGTATTCTGGTTAAGATTATAGATTATAGGTATAATGTTTATAGGTTAAGTATCTTCTTTTTTAAATATTGTGTGTTCTGTATTCGCTGTTGTGGCAATAAATACATCTTATTTCTTTCTTTGTTATATTGAAAGATAGAAGACAGTACAAGTATTTCTTTTGATGATATCATCTCTAACAATTAAAGTTAGATTCTCGCCATGAAGAGAGTCTTTATTCTTACAACGTTTAGGTGCAATAGGTTCACCCAGCAATTTTTTTTATCATAGTGTTTTTTTAGATATCAATACGGTTGCCATTAATTTAATTATTTAGTGACTGATTTAGTTGTTATTAGCCAAGTAGCCCCTCCATAGTAATTTGCCACTCTTAACAATAAGACAGGCATATTGCCTTGTTGCTTTCTGCCTTACTATAGAGTGGCCAATAACTATGGAGGGCCAAAGACTATAACAGTCACCCTATAATTCTTTCTCTAGTAAGTTTATCGATTCGAAATTTGATTTTTTTAATTTCGCTCGATAGAAAAAAATCACGATAATGCACTAAAGCTAAAATTGCACAAAAAATTGCATTGCTTCTAAAAATGCACATGTTTATTTTTAATCGAACTCGTCGATTACTTCGGTTACTAATAGGTATGTAAAGGGCCCCTGATTAACAGTCCGCCGGACGGTATCGGCCTGTCAGTTAGAACAAAATTTTGACAGTTCCGAACAACTGACAGGCCGATACCGTCCGGCGGACTGTTAATCAGTGGGCCCCTTAAGGAAACGATGCGATGGGCCATAAATGAACAACATGGGACTTTTCAAAACTTTATTAGTTTTCGTACAACGGAACAGTTTTATACAGTTCTTATTCTAGGCGTCTCCCAATGGTAATACCAGCTTTTTTTAACACATCACAATGACATGATCACCTTTATGTGACATTTATGATGTAAAATTGAAAGTTTGGTTATTTATTACAGTTCTGAGATCTTAAGATGCCTATGTCGTCAGTCAATCAACAAAGTAAAAACTTATTACACGAATTAAGGTCGATTTAGGCCTTGGTGTGTTTATTTATTTGCCTTTTTAGGGGTCCGTACCCAAAGGGTAAAAATGGGACCCTATTACTAAGACTCCGCTGTCCATCCGTCCGTCCGTCCGTCTGTCACCAGACTCGTGAACCGTGATAGCTAGGCAGTTGAAATTTTCACAGATGATGTATTTCTGTTGCCGCTATAACAACAAATACTAAAAAGTACGGTGGGCGAGTCCGACTCGCACTTGTCCGGTTTTTCAATAAAAATCAACATCCTGTTCCTGTGGGACATTTATCGACAGAAATAATCGTTACGTTGGTGACAATTAGCTCTTCTATTTACGTTAATTTTACTGTTTCGAACGTTGACAATTTTCCACTGGTGTTGTTTGTATTACTGATTGTTTTTAACGTTTAGTCATACGCGAGGTAGGTTATTTGTAAGGTGCTATATTGAAACAAGTTTCTTATATGTAGTTAGTTACAAATGAGACTAAACATGAAATCCCGAAAAAAAATGTCTGTCTTATAGAAATCAGAGACATGTAATACTACGGAAATATATACTGCAGCTTTTATTCGAAATTTCGGGTTTACATAGCAAAACTTGTTTATTACAACACAACTCACCTCACCACACATTCAACAAAGACTAAATATAAACTGAAAACAGTCCCGTAAATAAGCGACCCGGAAACTCACAATAGTAACATTCCCCGAGTCTCATGAAAGTTTCATCTACCGTATCGAGTCCCATGTCCTTTGTCCCTTAAAGGATTCCGTCGAAGTACCCTGATTAATTTCTCTTTGATGAGATGGTTGCTTTACTTGAAACGAGATCTTGACAATTTACCGATTACGACAAAAATCATTGAACTGGTATAATGCTCCCTCTGTACAGTCAGCACTCAGCATCAAAGCGGATCTGGAGGCCCAAGACGACAATCGTGCATTGATAAACGTCATATGAAAAAAAAAATGTGTCGAGACGACAAATGCTACGGAAAGTTACGTAAATATTTCCATACATTATTTAAGTCTCGATTGTGCATGGTGTTCTATCAATGATTTCATTGTCATCTTGGCTAATAGGTCCCATGACTACGCATTAAAAATATCTACTACCATTATCTAAGAGCTTGATAAAAATAGGTAGGTACCGTAAAAAATGGGGTGAGTAGGGTTTGAGGAGGAAGTTGGGTTGCGAATCCATGCAGAATTTCTTTTTTCAGTAGCTAGGTACTTTAATTTTCGGGCTCAGGTCGCTCTCAAAGTAATTTGATTATAATTTTAGACATATTTTTTCTTCTTTTCGCAACACTAAGCTGCCAAATCGCACAATTTTGAAACACAAATTCACTGTCAAAATTGATGCTCAAAAGCGGCGGATTTTTAGTTGAATTTAAATTTGTTTTTATGTGATGTTCGCCAAAGTAACTGTTCATCCACCTTTCGGATATCGTTTATACAGTATGTATCTAAACGAAAAGCAATTACTCAAACCCGTTAATGTTTAGGTCATACTGAGCAACTTTTACTATGGGACCAACCAACCCCAAAAACGCGGAAAAAAATTGGATGTTTTCATACATTTTGCTGGTCTGATGTTGAAACTTCCTATGGGAGAGTCAATTTTTTATTCGCGATTTCGGGGTTGGTCCCATAGTAAAAGTTGCTTAGTATGACTTAAACATTAACGGGTTTGAGTAATTTGCTTTTCGTTCAGATACAGGGTGTATACTTCCATGGCTTATTGGAAACAGAAAAACATAAGTTATATTTTCTTTATTTATAATGGTTTTAACATAGAAAACGATTCAACCGCATTTGAGGATTTTTATGGGGAGAGCAGCTAGGGTACCTACCTACTATTATGTATTTTTCGTTGTAACTATGCAATGAAGCAACAAATTATCATTGACAAACTAAAATTCATACCTCCGGAACACTTTTTTGTATATAAATCAATGTGCCACATATAAAAATAAACTTTTATCCAGGTTTGAACTTTGATTTCGAACCAAATCACCCCATTTTACGGTATGTAGAACAGTCAGTTATGAATTTATGACGGCTGCGTTCGATGGAATGTTAAGTATTGAAACGGGATGCTTGAGTGTGTTTGGCTGCGAATTGCGATACAGTGACTTTTATTTGAATGACCCGAACAGCTGTTTTAATGGATTGGTTTCTGGCTGATTCTGATGACAGCCCTAATGGGCTGGCATCCTGAGCGGAACCGTCAGTCAGATTTGAATTGGAAAGTGTCGCAGTAAACCTCACTGCATTCCTTTAATTTATAATTTTATGAATTGTATCGTTTTAGCTATGGCGTTCATTTATAGACCAACCGCTTAACTGAGTCGTCGCCTGCGCGGTACGGGGGCGACGGGGCGGGACGACTAAGGGTGGCAGGGAAGGTGCGGGCGCCGTACGCCTGCCGCCCGCATCTTCCCCGCCACTAAGGGGCCCACTGATTAACAGTCCGCCGGACGGTATCGGCCTGACAGTTGTTCGGAACTGTCAAAATTTTGTTCTAACTGACAGGCCGATACCGTCCGGCGGACTGTTAATCAGTGGGGCCCCCCTTTAGTCACCGCCACCGCGCAGGCGAGGACTCAGTTAAGCGGTCGGTCTATAGTATCGTTAATCTGCGTTATCGTTTATCTATATTCAACTTCAAAAGTGGGATTCGACTGATATATCTCTATATATAGAACAATTAGAATGTAACTGATACTTCTGAATGCAAACTGTAGAGATTTGTATCTACTTGGAAACGTTTTATAGGGTGGCGTGGCAGATAAATTTGACGCGTTTTTTAATTCGCTACTTTGAGCACTTCTGTTTTTTTATTGCAAGTTGTATGAATAATAGTTTTCATCCTCAATAATATTCAAGGTCACGAATATCTGTCAAGAATTGAATTCAACTCTGTTTTTACATACAACTTTAAAGAATAAAAATAAACCAAACTGTCTTATATCATCACCATTTAATTTTAATTAAGCCTAATCAGGACGAGGGGTACGTATACTTATTATACAAATGACAATTTCCCCGTGTTCTATCTGATATGACTAGATCTGTGCAAAATTATGTACAGCGAACATCTTAATGTACCAATAGCTTAACACTGAAAATATATAAAATTCGTAAAGCGAATTAACTAAAAATACTCTTTAAGTATTTTATATTTTACATCTCTGAGTTTATCCAACGGCCGTACGATGCATAAATTTATCGATGTGATAATGATATGATATTTTAAATAATCTTTCTCTATGTATCGAGCGTTGTTATAAAGTAACGTTATTCTACCTACTTATATTATATTCTTATCTCATCAATAATAGTGTTCATCATACGTCCGCAGAATAATATCGATTCCTATCCAAACTTTATACCTACTTGCCTTTATTTACATAGTATATTCACTAACTGTTGGTATCCACATATAAATAAATTAATATAAACATAGCTCACTCCCAACGGAATCGATACACACTCAAATTGCTGCAAGTTTAACTATCTCCTCACCTCTTAAACTATTTAATTTTATATTCTCGATCAACATAACCAAAACATTTCCAACCCATTTACAAACACAACGGCCACCAAGTCTAATTGCGCGCGCACCATCACGCCGCTGAGAGCAGTGCGAGGAGGGGGGCCCAGAGGAGTGCGGGGCGCGCGGCGCGGCCGGCGAGCGGCGGCCAGCCTTCGCTCCATGGGGCGCCGCGCCCGGCCTCTGGTCATATCGTTGTTGCCATGTCTGGAAGACAAGAACAGCTGAAGATTTTCAATGTTATAGAAAGTAAGTAGTAGTTGAGTCGCGGACTTACTGAACCGCTTTCCTCAAATATTCAGCTCTATCTATATAACAGAAGTTGAGTTGAGTTAATAGGACAAAATGAATGGAACTGAGACCGAGTTCGAAATAAGTCAACTACACAGCAAAGATAAACTCCTTACAATATACCTCCAAAAATTACAGACTACAATAAAATTTTGGCTTGGAAATATTTCACTATTCTGACAAACTTATGAGATGTTCAGCAGGAAGCGTAAATGTTAAAATGAGAGCTACAGAAACAACACGAAGCGCGGTAATTTTCTCATATTTTAACAACTTAAACATCCCCATTCCTGAAGTTTCCGTGACAAAATATCACCGCGGTCTAAAGAACAAATGCAGCCGAGTTACTCCACTCCAAGTTACACATTTGTCTCAACTAAGTCCTTACTTTACTTGGCTGTGAAATGAAATGAAATATAAAGCTTTTGAAATTGAACAGTGCAGGATTCAGCGTGCTCAAGTGTGGAAATAACAAATAGTTTTAAGACGGCGTGGCGTCTCCAATCCCTGTGGTATTATTACGGATTGCTATTGGAGACGCTTTAGGATTTTACGCGATTATCGCTTCTATAGGACATGTATTTTGGTTGTCTTCTAGCTCTTAGACGATATTATTAATAAGATCGTCTGTTGTTTCACCTATACTCAGGTATTAATATTGTGGATCATCAGATCTAAGATTTCTTAGTGAATTAAATAGTTATTGTATTTTATTTTTCCTTCTAAATTTGGATAATAGGAAAACAATACGATTTAACGAATCATAAGGAAAAACTGGTAATATTGTACAGATTTTGCAGGAACTGGGGCTGGAAGTGCCTCCATAAACGTCTAATAATGTCAATGAAAATGTGATGCTTATAGTAGTATTCTTTTTTTATCACTTTAAAGTCGGGTTCAGACGCAGAGGGCCTACCACCAACATCGAAAAACCGAAAATCGTTATCTGCCTCTCTATTGCTCTAGTATGCAAGAGACATTAGAGAACGATTTTTGACTTTTCAATATCGTTTCAA
Source organism: Cydia splendana (assembly GCF_910591565.1). Classification (NCBI taxonomy): domain Eukaryota; kingdom Metazoa; phylum Arthropoda; class Insecta; order Lepidoptera; family Tortricidae; genus Cydia; species Cydia splendana. The sequence goes on along the minus strand of NC_085966.1, from coordinate 22,959,887 downwards.
TTAGAGCCCAAATACACTGAAAACAGTGGACAAGTGAGTTCGCTTACCAAGGTTCTGCATCTGGTGTTGGCTGAGCACAATGTAGGGGTCCCCCAGAGCAGGGTCCTCCAGGACCCCTCGGTGCAGTTGCTCCAAGTGTTGCTCTACGTCATCTGAAAACAAACTTGTTCCTTACAAACCCCACTAGGACGTAATCTGATTACGGAAATCAGCATGTGTTGAGGACGGGGTCATTGTCATATTATCATTAGTCCTAAAACTGAAATCGTTAACTTTTCAGGATTTTCGTAAGGTTATCCTATAGATAGGTTAGGTTAGGTTTGTTTTATGGCAATCCTGAGTTAAAAGTTACGAGTTTCTGAACCAAATAAATTATGGCTAACGAAAATTCGGATAAACAATACATTATGACTTAAAACTTTTTGGGAAACAATAGAGATCCGTTGAGGTCTGCCGAAAATCTAAGTGATTGACCAATACCTATCATAATATTGGAATGGTATCAATCACTTAAGAAGTTTAGTAATTCTAATTCATAACGAATAGATCTTCATTATATTACATTGTTATTTAACACCCTTGACTCGTAAGAGGTATGAAAGTAAACTTTTATTGAAGACTAGAAGGACTCGAGTAGTTATAGATGGTCAAGCAAATCTTGTCAGTAAAAAAAGGCGCGAAATTCAAATTTTCTATGGGACGTTATCACTTCGCGCCTACATTTTTCAAATTTGCCGCCTTTTTCTACTGACAAGATCTGCTTGACCAAGTATATATATGAAAAAAAACTTATAAGGTAAAAAATAAAAATCTTGGCTACTTAAATATTATTTTATCAACTTAATTCATTTATCAGAAGATGCGATCATTTAGTCCTGTCCCATAATTTGTCTTGTCAAAGTTCAATAAATAATTGTGACAAGACGGATAGGAACTGAAATGAATTAATTTAAGTGTTCCATGCTTAACGTTTCGTGGGAAACATAAAAAAGTTCAAGTGTTCCGATTTCATTATAATAGTTTTTTCTTCATACTCAGTTAAATGAAATTGCAGCGTAACTTTAACTTTTCCCACAAACGAGCAAGTTCCACTTGACTGTGAGTTCCCTTTACGAATTCATTTTCAACTTTTACGATAAACCCCTTTCTAGAACAGTAAGTAAATACTCGTAGGTTCATTACCAGTGAGGAAGTTATAACTATAGCACAAAAGTCATTTAAATTTTGCTCATACTATGTGTATAGCAACTAACAACGTTACTACATACAGATCTAAGTGTAGGCAACAACTCATAGTACATTACTAAGTAGTTATAATATTACAGGTCGTCGACAAGAGATACTGCAATTTTTCGCAAGCAATATTGCAACCAACTGAGCTAACGAAAATTACTAGAAGCGAGCGAATTGACCCTTTTTACATTTATTTTCATACCTTAGGGAAGGAAATCATAGCGACATCTACCGAAAAAATGTTCTATCTTAACGGCACCGGAGTTATATTGTTATATTGAGAAGTTATATTGAGAATTCATCAGTAACAATTATGCTAACCCATGCTACTTTTTGAATCTCATATGAAGTTCTTCGTATAACTGTATTCAAGCGTACCTAATTTAAATTAAAAGAGATCCTTTATGTGGTGTAAATCCTCCTTTATACGAACGAAGCTTGTTAATTAGGTATCCTGTTCTTTTACGTGCAATAAAAGTGTTTTACTATACTTGCGGGAGAATTATGCAGTCCAACAGGCATTCGCAATATATGGCTTTCATTCATTCTTAGTGCCTTCCTGCTAGTGATGTGGGTGAGGTTATTCCATTCCTAGAAATATTTTTCTTTGGGAACTTTCCGTAAAAGATAATTAATATTTCAGATAATAAAAAAGGAAACACAATCAAAAGTGTGGTTTCCATTTGGTGTATTTAAGAATTATACCTTACCTCACCTTATTACGTACCGTACGTAACGTTGTGGATAACGTTGTTGACTGTACATAAAACAATACTTATAATGTAACACCATCTGTAACATATTGTATTGCATTGGTTGTTTGTTATCCCCAAAAAATAAATTAAATTAAAAAGTTTTAGTACAGCAAACAGCTGATACCCCTAGCGGCCGCCATGGCACAGTGATATTGCCGGCTACGCGAAAATATTCCCTAGACTGAAAATATTCCTATTATTGTCCCATCACTATTTTCTAGCAACAGTACGTTATGTAGATATAGTGGCTCATATCCGAGAGTGCAAACAGCTGATTCCATTAGCGGCCGCCTTGAAGCCATTGTGATATTACGACGCTAGTCACTGTGAGATTGTGACTAGCTTTTAAAGGCACTGATTTGATTTTACGTCTGGTCGTTTTTTATTTTACAACGTAATTTTATTTGTTAGTTTACATTTATTTGTTTTTTGGGTTAGTATACAGAAGCAGGAATAAGTTGCATCAAATGTGTAAACACAAAAGTATTTCCAATTGCGCGTAGGTAGGTTTAGGTTATAGGTTATATGCATTTTGATGAATCCATGTTGGGAATTTTGGTGAGTGATGACAGATAAGAACGAAAAGTATCGTGATTATTTCGATTTTCATTTACTTTACAGTCTTCTTTATGGGATTGTCAATTGGCCCCTGGAAGTTTCGCAAAAAAAGGAAACGGCCTTGTTTAATAATTCAATTGTACTTGAATTTCAATTGTACATTAATGTACTTAATCTATATGTATAATTCCTTAACTACTTTGGACACGGGGCCAGAAGGGAGCCCTGCCGTGTCACGCCAAACTCCGTTAACTCGAGTTACATGAGTTACGGATAACCAGTCTAAATCGTCTTAAAAACCATTAAATATATATCTTCTAAAAGAAAAATTTGAAAATCTTCATTATTTACTGAGAAAAGCATATGGCTAAACTCATGTAACTTCATTTTTTTGCCGATGGCGTCAGGCACAACTCAGTTAACTTGAGTTGTATGACTGACACAACCAAAATATCAACATTGTTTCTTAAGTTACCGGAGTTAGGCATGACTGGCCGAGCGCTTGATTTATACGACAACAATATTGGTATAGTAAAACGTGTCACGTTTGATCACGCGTATGTCATGTAACTTGACTTACATGACTTCGTGTGACCACTATAGTATGGAAGGGTTGATCATGCGAAATCATTTAATTCGAATAAAATGAAAACTATTCAATAATGCGAAAAAAAATTAAAGGGCCTAATCTGTGACCATATTTCCTACATGTAGATTAGAAAAAATAAAAAAAATACGACGAACCGTCAACGATAACAGCATTTGAATCTTTAAAACTTTAAACGTAATTATCTCGAAACTCAACTTTTAAAGTTACACGAGATGCGTGTGACACGGCAGAGCCGGACAACCTTGAAAAGCGCATTATGGTTCCGTTGGCATGGTGGATGGAGGACGGGGAAGTGGACATCCACTGACAGCTGGGTGGAGATTGTAAAGAAGGCCTGCCAGGGATCTACAAAGGCGCCTATTGTTAGGAAGGCACAAAATAACGACCTCATGCGGAGAAAGAAGAAGGAAATTCGAGGAAGAAGAAGAATCATTCAACTTACAGAACATAGTGGTGGTGGTGGGTGGCGGCGTGGTGGTTGTAGTTGTCGTTGTCGTGGTTGTTGTTGTCGTTGTCGTCGTCGTTGTTGTTAACGCTGAAACAAAAAGAGGTGTAAGAAAATATAATTACCGCTTATCGTAAAATATGCCTTAATTATGTACTCGTAGTAATATTATTTTTTCACCACACCAACTCGGAAAGGCTTACTTTGCACTTCAGAAACGGATAGCAAAGCTGTTGCACTTTTCTATCAGTAATTCACATGTGAGGCAAAGTAATCAAATGCAAATTTTGAGTTGGTTTCTTATGTTTGCTGGTAGAATTGACTTTTAAAGAAGATGATTTTGGATGATAAATATTTAATAACATTCATTTGAATTGATTTGGTTTGATTTTGTTTAATATTTTACATTTAATATTTACTTCGGGTTGGTGTGGTGAAAAATTTTGTGTTTCACTTGGGGGCAAATTTTGTTTAACCCTCGTGCTTTGAAACCCTCGCAACGCTTTAGATTCCATTTTGGAATCTTTCGCTTGCTCGGGTATCAATATTAGCATGAGCGGTTAAACAACAACTTTGCCCCCTTGTAAAACAAATAACTATTATCCCTTTCTTACAAATACGAATATAAGTATTGAAAATAATATCAATCAGTACCTACTCTAAATCAAAATATATTTAATAATCTTCTCTCCGATATCATGAAATAAAGAACCAACGGTCTGCAATCGAATGATAACAGTGAATATGAGTGCAATTACAACTTTCAAATTTCAATCATTTCATTCGTCGTTCAAAACTTATTTTTATGAGTGTTAATTTCCAAGTTGATAGTGATAACACTGATAACTTATGCCTACCCATATTCTAGTTATACTGTACCTTCTGAAGATTATGTACATAAATTCTATCCTAATTAAGTAATACCTTAAATTGTCTGCAGTTTTCACTGTATATAATTTTCTAGTTGCGACCGCAATGCGGCAACGACAGCGACGCAATTCATGAAGGATATGACAATGACGCCGCCCGCGTCAAAGCTGCAGCAGATACGTCGCTGCTGTCTTTAGTTTTGGATGTAACCTGCAGAGTGACGTCACTTACTGTGCATTATTAGTCCAGTGTGCGACCGGTCAGCGCGTGACACGCCAGTGACGAGCAGCGATAGGGAGTGACGTCACTTATTGTACAGCGACGAGTTAATGACGACGCCACTTACTGTGCAGCAATAATTCGGCATGTGCACGCCCGTAAGCGTTCTCGGCGCCGGAGCGGTACGCACTCGCGTCAGCGCGTGACACGCCAGTGACGAGCAGCGATAGGGAGTGACGTCAATTGTTGTACAGTGACGAGTTAATGACGCCACTTACTGTGCAGCAATAATTCGGCATGTGCACGCCCGTAGGCGTTCTCGGCGCCGCAGCGGTACGCGCCCGCGTCAGCACGTGACACGCCAGCGACGAGCAGCGATAGGGAGTGGCGGAAGCCGCGGGACGACACGGTCATTCTATGCTTGGAACCTAGAAGAAATATAGTTGAGTCAGACGTGGAACTTGTTGCAGTTGATGTGACAAAATTAATTAATGATGTTTAAAGATTTTTTTTCTGCAAATGTTTTAGATCCGCACTGATCCTCCTTACCAATAACTTCTCATTTATGCAATGCGGGATTTTATTATTGAAATCTTTGTTTGACATAATAATGTCAACATGTAATGTGTACATAATAATGTAAGCTATAATATCCGCTGTTTATTACATGTAGCGTTGGGCGCGTAATAATTAAACTCATAATACTAATAAAATTATCTGATAACAATGATCTTATTTTTGTTAGTACATTCTTAAAAATAATGTTAGTACTTAAAAGCTAAATTTGACTTTACATTTAAAATTATTTCATTAATTACAGGACCACACACATGATCAGCAATCATCTTTAGGATGCTGTTTGGGCTGTCCCTTGTCCTGCTCAACAGAGACGCTGCTTTTTTGCGCAAAATTGCTGCAAATCCATCTGTGCGTGACTCCGCGAACATGGTTGATGCGCTGCAGAATTTGGACAGGCCAATCAGCATCCTAAAGGCATTGTTGTACTGCACCCTAATAGCATTGTATGACTTTTGGGTATATCGGATCCGCAGGCTGCCAGTGTGAAAAGACGAGAGCAGTATGTCTTGAGTAATGTAATTTTCACTGCATTTGAACACTTATCAAACCTGCGGGCCAGCATGTTCGCCCTCACGCACAATGCTCTTCGCTCTGGTTCCATATCGGCATCGTCCTTCAGATCGTCACTAACAATGTGCCCGAGATATTTGAAGCGAGTGACTCTCGTGAGGGCGATGCCGTTTATGCCGGCAATGTATATAAGTTAATAAAAATTTACCTCGAAATATTTTATGTTCTTGCATTACTTTACAGGCAGAAAATTGTATAGTACCTCATTGAGCCACGTTTTATTTGATATCTTTGATTTCATTTTGTACAGAACAAATAAAACAAAAACGATAAAACCATAACACCAAATCTAAATTGGAAATTATACCTACATGAAAAAAACAATATGAAACATCACAATACCTCGAACAACAGACTAGAATTACGTCAGGACAATAAAAATACTTGCCTTTGATCGAATATTCATTGGAGATAAAAGACCAACCCGTTCCATTATTGGACCTCTCAAATCTTTTGACGTTACCTTACGTTACCCTTTGATATGGCCCTGGGGTATTGTACTTGTGTCTTCACTTTCAATTCGGCTTACACGTATGTATGTGGTACTCACAGACGTAATATCAGGTATATAGATGTCTCGTGTAGGTATATTTCACTTTGAAGGAGATATCGCTATATTTTGATCTGCTACACAACAGACAAAAATCTTACTCGTAGACCTGTAGAACTAGTTGGTATGGTGGAAATCAGCTAAGATAGGATTGGGTGATTATAACATATGATGGCTGTGTTGCGAAATTTATATGAATCATTGGCCTGTAACATCAATAAATTAAATGATGAATAGGGTCCTTGAAATCTTTTCAGTATCGCTTATTAGATAATAAGCGATACTATAAATTATGCCAGTTTTAATTAAGTTTGAAATAAGCATTTTGATTAAATTTCACTTTTGATTTTCACGTAAGTTTGCTTTAAAGTGCATCCATACAGCAGTTAATTTTTGGGAAGTAACTGTTTATCTAATGTTACCGTGTTGCAGAGTGTTGCTCCACAAAAGTTAACTGCGGTGTTGATGCACTTTTACAGATTTACTTATAGAAAATAAGTACGCGTTCACTTTGTAGAATATAACTCTTAGCTGTTTCAATTTCCCACTTATCAAGTAATAAAGTACGAACCAACGCTTGCCCACTTTGCACTTAAATATCTAAGCTCACTTAATGAGTTTCCTAACTCCAATATCTAAATTATCCATCTCGTATCAGTTACGCGCCTTTGAAATGAAATTTAATGAGTCAACTTCATCCTATACGCCTGCGATTGAAGTTTAGAACTAATTTGGAACTCATTGCATACATTGCGGGGCTGTAGAAAGTTGTAATTAAAAATCCTGCCCTAGATTTCTAATTAGAAGTTTTCTTAACAAATGGGATTTTTAATCTTGTAACGCGAAAGGTTGGAAGTTTATACACTTAATTAAATACGGGGAAGACTTAGTGGTTTTTTAGGTTTTTTATATTAGGTGCTCTGGTATTTAATAGAAATAAAGAGCGTTCGTGACCTAAAGTAAGGACGCAAGCACAAAGATTTTTGTAAAATTTATTTATGAAATTATTTATGGTTAGCGTCCTTACTTTCGCTGAAAGGTGCGAGACTTTAAAACCAAAGATCGCGGGTTCGAACCCCGGCGTGTATGAATGACTTTCTTAGAACTTACAACGTTAGCTATGTACAACATAATAAACTCGTACGGTATGGAATAAAGCTTAGTTTTATCTTTAGTTTGGAATGGCAATGCGTAGAAATTTTGTGTGTAAAACTTCTACTCGCTCTAATTACTTGGTGTTACAATCTAGCAACGAAGACTACTGTAGTACCAGATATAGGTACCTATATGTTACCTACTTGAATATTCATGTCAAATTACTTTTAATAATTGTAGTAGACGTGAACCACGACCCATACTTTGTTGTGTTTTGCTAGTGTGATAATGATGACGTGTCTTTTATTATTTGTTTTATACATTGTATTACTTCGTGCTGTACAAGATCATGGCCCCGACGGAAGATCAGCGCTAGCCCAGCCAGGCCTGCCGTATCACGCCCAACTCTGTTAACTCGAGTTACATGAGTTATGGATAACCAGTCTAAATCGTCTTAAAAACCATTAAATATATATCTTCTAAAAGAAAAATTTTAAAATCTTCATTATTTACTAAGAAAGGCATATGACTAACTCATGTAACTTCATTTTTTTGCCGATGGCGTCAGGCACAACTCAGTTAACTTGAGTTGCATGTCTGACACAACCAAAATATCACCATCTTTTCTTAAGTTACCGGAGTTAGGCATGACTGGCCGAGCGCTTGGTTTATACGACAACAATATTGGTAAAGTAATACGTGTCACGTCTGATCACGCGTATGTCATGTAACTTGACTTACAAGACTTCGTGTGACCACTATAGTATGGAAGAGTTTATCATGCGGAACCATTTAACTTGAATAAAATGAAAACTATTCAATTATACGAAAAAAAAATTAAAGTTCCTATTCTGTGACAATATTTCCTACATGTAGATTATAAAAATTACGATGAACCGTCAACGACAACAGCATTTGAATCATTAAAACTTTAAACGTAATTATCTCGAAACTCAACTTTTAAAGTTACATGAGATGCGCGTGACACGGCAGGCTAGCATTATGCCGAGTCGGGACCATGTCGTGGCTTATAATATATTATTTATTTATTTAAAATTTGTTGCACATAAATTATAGGTACAAATGGTGGACTTAATGCCATAAGGCATTCTCTACCAGTCAACCACTGGGCCAAAAAGAGACGGTTGTTATGTTACCTACGTATTGTTTTCTTCTTTTATTTATTTTGGTTCGAATAAACGCTCTCTATTCTAATCCATTTTACAATTTCGCGATATTTCAGAATATAGTGTTAAATTCGACTGGATGCCAGCGAGGTACGTGTGGTTTTTAATTGAAATGTTTACACACCTGTTATATTTTGACCGGTGTGAAGTTATCGGCCAAAGTTATCGGCGAACAATAACCCGACCAAATTAAGAAGTCGAGATTTTCAATGTTTTTATTCGTCGTTAAAAAGAGCGTAAGTACATTAGTTTGAGGAAAAGTTGAATGTCATCAATTCTATTAAGAACATTTCATCATACATTTTACTATGTAGCTGAAATATTTTGAAGTGAATTCTGCTTTGGACGCAGTCGAGCGCCTGACGCGAAACTAATTTACGATAACGTCACCAATCCTAAAATATCATTTTCACTTCTCGTGTTCATGATAATTTTGCAAAATACCAAGTAATTTAAATGCACAAATTCAGCGTAAGTGAAACACAGCACTGTAATAAATTAAAGATATAGTTATATAAAAAGTAAATGCGACTTGGCTGCCAACTTCTCTTGAAGTTAAAATCTTTCTCAAGAGCCCGATTCAGATTTAACAACTTGTTATTATTTTGATACGACCTTGTAGATTACTCAAGCTGAATGCATCCGAATCCGAAATGAAGTAAATTCGTGCGTGAGATGCGCGCCAGTCACCAAGACGATCGTCGAGGTTGTATCAAAACCGATTAAAAACCATAACGTCCATAACAAATTGTTAAATTATGTATAGTCTTTCGGCCCTATTCGAACTTTAAGATACGTCAAATATTACGTCACGTTACTGCGTCAAAAACGCATGTCGTCTACAGCGTCAACTCACCTAAAAATCATTTGGGCAAATTTGCAGATAGTCTAAAACATAAGCGGTCCATGAAGCAACTCGTCACAAAATGATTTCGTCTACTGTCGTATTATCAAATCGTCTTACATGCATATGGTCTAAATAGCTGGTCGCCGACAAAGCAATTCGTCTAAAATGTATGTGGTCTAAATAGCATGACGCCCAAGAAGTAACTCGTCTTAATGGAATGACACTTATTGAAAAGCTGTCAACTGAATATACTCTAATATACTATTCAAGTGTCCAATTTAAGACGAGTTGCTTTATCGATCAGTTACTTTTTAACCTATTTGTGAATTGTTCTAGATGATCCTAAGGCAAAGTGACTAGTTACATATCGGACAAACCACTTTATTTATCGGGTTCATTTTAGACGAGTTGCTTTATAGGCCGCTTACGTTTTAGACTATCTGCCAATTTGCCCAAATGATTTTTAGGTGAGTTGACGCTGTAGACGACCTGCGTTTTTGACCATTATGATACTAACCCACGTTACGTTATAGGTATCTAGACGTAATATTTGACATATCCTAAAGTTCGAATCGGGCTTTTTCTCTGAAGTTAAAACCATTTTCAGGATTTTTCGTCTCGTGAGTAAAGTTCTCTAGGTTCAGTGATAAGCCGCTTATCGTCATAAGGATAAGTAGCTAGTGCTTGTTTTAGTTTCAGTTCAACTTTGTAATCTTTAGTTAACAATAAGAAAGCTCAGAATTCTTCTATTGTTATAATTTTAGTAAGAGTATTATCCTAGCGATGCTGTTATTTCGTTAATATTTAGTTAAATGTCAAACAATAAGTAACTAGTTACTTAGTTGCAGCCATTTAAAAGTGCCTTTGTTGTAAGTTTCTTTAGAAATAATAACAACCTAGGTACCTACTACATTTTTTTACACTGCAATCTTGAAGTTTTGTTTCGTAATGAATATACCTTTAGGCTTTGAGTTGAGAGGCTTTGCGCGGCAATGCAGTTGCAATCGGAATTTAACTTACTATTAGCTAGTACAAGATGGTTACGGCGCAGGCGCGCGGATGTTAACACACCCTACCAAGGCTGTAGCTATGTAACAGTAGGTACATTTAAAACTTACTGTTAGTGAGTTTCTGGTCGTTCAGCGTCCAATAGACTAGTGGTACAGGGAACGCCTCTGCAGTGCAAGTGAGGGTTACGGCGCTGCCTGCAGGCGCGCGGATGGCGACTCGTCCTGCCCAGATCGAAGGAGCGACTGTAACAAAACAGGCTTATGAGTTTGGTTGGAGATTAAAAATGGCTTTTATTACCAATAATGTTATGTGTATTTGCTACATTTAGATGCAAAACAGAACAAGGTAGTAGTGGACAAAACTCAACTATCATATAAAATACAAATTATGAGTTGGTTAAGTATATTTAGGTATCTGGGTCAAAAACAAAACTGTGTTCGCGTCTTTCCTGTAGACATACACAAGAGTTAGGGGCTATAAAGGTTAATTTTCTTATTTAACCCTTATGCACGTGAAAAGGTCCTCCTTTTATTCAGAGAACTGTGATAAAATCATTACTTACATGCCCACAAGCTGTTAACTATTGCCCACAGGAGAGAAAAATGTACTGTTCGCGCGAACACGCTAGTTTTCTCTCCTGTGGGCAATAGTTAACAGCTTGTGGGCATGTAAGTAATAATTTTATCATAGTTCTCTAAATAAAAAGAGGACCTTTTCACGTGGATAAGGGTTAAATAAGAAAATTAAACTTAATAGTCCTTAACTCTTGTGTATGTCTACAGGAAAGATGCGAACACAGTATTGTTTTTGACTCATCTACATAATACTCGTACGTACTTATTTACATACATTCAACCCACATGACTAAGTGTATTGAGGCAATGAACATTATTACACAAGAAAGCTAATCATTCGAATCAAGTTTACTTGCTTTTTTATTTTAAAATATTGTCTCATTTTCAAAGTCAAAATAAATATTGTGTTTATCAGGACAACATAAAACTGACTCCTATTATAAGCTTCATTCCATTTTCTTTCCATCCCGATTCTTACTTTACAGTCATTACATTAAACCCGCTCATTAAAATCATCCGAGCCCTAAATCCGTGGACTCAAGGCCGGCCCCGGCCTCACACAGTCGAACGGCTCTCTGAATTCAGAAAACCCGGAATTCCATATAATGTCGTTGTGTTCCATACACCTTCTGACTTTTTTAGATTATGACATTATTTCTCAAATTAATGTGTAAGAATGATGAAGAGTACCTACTCGCCAGTACCTACTGACGAGCGTTCTGAATTCAGAATATGAAAATTATACGATTATATATTTCTGACGCACCTCTTTCCATATTTTATGACATACACACGCCGGAATCAGTTTATGAATTTGCCAGTTGACATTATTTGTGGGACTCGGAATGTTTAACACATGTGTGAGGCAAAGCTTTCTGAATTGAGAATTTGATTCAGAATATGAATTCAGAGAGACATTTTGGCTACTTGAGGCCGGCCTACCGGCGGTGTTCAACCGTGACGAGCCTAAATGGGTCCTGAAAAAAAGTATCATCATCTTTCCATTCTTATTTCTAGACGACGCCAATTACTTACTTGATTCTAATAAAAAAGTTTCGGAGTAGGCTAATATGTAGTTCTCGTGGAAATACCGCTTACTTCTTGCAACGACGAAGTATCACTGAGTCTGTGCAGATTTAACTTAAACGGGCTATTCAGTAAACAACTAATGAGCCTAATGAATTTGTACAGTAAAGTTTTATTTCCTAATTAAACTGGAACTTAAACAGCTCGCTATCCAGCTGCCCGCCATCTACTCAAACCACGCTCGCTACGGTGTAACTAGTAATCTTTTTAATGTCCATTAAGATCGCTCAGCCATTTTACGCTACTGTAGAGATGATGACCGGACTAATTATGGCAGTAAAGCAACAAGTACTAAGCAACAATCTTAACTAAAAGTGGACCTTATATCTTTGAAATAAAGCTTATGCGTTGTCAGAAACATATATTGCGCCGTATAGAACACTTGCGACGGGAGATATGGCCACCGCATGATATGATATGGTGACCAGCATCTCAGTTACACTGAAAACATACTCTGTTTAAAATTTTGCTAGTCAGATTGGTCGACTATATTACTATATATTTTTATACAATTGTACTTCTATGGTATGCAGGGTAACGATATACAACTGAAAAAGTTTAAAATAACATATAATTATGTAATATATTATCGTGATTTTTGTCTATCAAGCCAAGGTTAAACTTTAATGTTCTGGTTAGTCTGTTCTTGCAAATATAGGTACCTAGTCTATTTTCCATGTGATTTATTTTCGTTGATTAAACGTGTAAAAATTAAATATAAACATCTATAATTTTGCGTCAGCTCCCTGTAAAGAGTAAATATAGACGATGGTGTATCGTGAAAATGTAAACATCAAGTCTTATTAAATCTTAGTCGTAAATTACAAACTCAGGAGTTATAAATTTCATGTAACTTTACTTCCGCGTTTCAAATTATTAAATTATTGAACTTGAGCTCAATTTCGTTAAGAGAGAGTGGGTAATTAAGTTATCTGACATTAAATGGCAAGATAAAGTAGGATGATGTAACAAAAACAGCGTGAGATAGGAATATACTTAACATCATGTTTTGTATAGTAATTTCTATAAGAAATAAGAAACATTTATTCGTGACATGCACAAACATGACATCTGTTGTTTTTGAATGTTAAAATTCCAAAAGACATGCCACACTCGAATATAATTCTGCTTTATAAAAAAGGAGACAAGAAAAATATTGGAAATTATCGTCCCATTAGCCTAGTGTCCCATATATACAAAGTCTTTATTAAACTTATAGAGTGTCGCATTGCGGGTCAATTAGATAAACACCAACCTCCGGAGCAAGCAGGATTCAGGCCCAGCTTTTCAACCACCGATCACCTCCAAACAATCAACCAAATAATAGAAAAAGCTTTTGGCAAAAATTTCTGTTTTGGTACAAGCTTTTATCGCTGACTGTACTTTTCTTACGACAGACAACTAATACTCATCGAGACAATTCTAAAAACCCCTAACACAATTAGGTTGCGCTGTTTCATCACAGAGTTCCTATGGCCACCTCCTGTCTCCATCATCAGATCAGCTCGATGGTACCATAATATTGCATTGTCATCTGATTTATACATGCATGCAAAATTTTAGCTCAATCGGAAACCGGGAAGTGGATTAAATTTAACTTGCAAGATTTGATTACAGACCGACAGACAACGGTCAGGTGAAACTAAATAAAAGCTTGTAAAAACATAACGAATTTAACATGCAGCTTTACATAGGTTTTGTAGATTATGAAAAAGCATTCGACAGTTTGACACATTCCTCCATATTTTCCGCACTCCAAGACCAAAATATAGAGCCAACATATATCGACCTAATCAAGGCCATATATAGAAGTAGTACCGCGAACATAAAATTGCAGGCATCCGGTTAGTTGTTCAAAATAGAAAAGGGGGTCAAACAGGGAGACCCGCTATCTCCCAAATTTTTCACCAGCACCATTCAGCAGATATTTCAAGGCCTGGCGGCGTCATGGGAATCCAAGGGTATTGGTGGGAGAAGATTAACAAATCTTCGCTTTGCTGACGACATCGTTCTCTTGGCCTATTCAGCTGCGGACCTTGAAAAGATGCTACAAGATCTTAGCTCGGCAAGCCTTCAAGTTGGCTTAAAAATAAACCGGTCTAAGACTCAGCTTATGACCAACAGCACCAAACGTGACATTGAGGTAGACGGGCAGATCCTACACTATGTCGACGAGTATACGTACTTAGGGCAAATAGTCGCTTTCAACCAAAGACAGGACAAAGAGGTCGAAAGACAGATCCAAAACGCTTGGAAGAGCTATTGGTCTCTTAAGGAGCTACTGAAGGGAGACCTTCCATTAGCTCTTAAGCGTAGACTCGTCGACATGTGTATATTGCCAATCCTCACTTACGGTGCTCAAACGTGGTCTCTTACCGAGTTACAAAAGACCAAACTGAAGGTTTGCCAAAGAGCTATGGAGCGCAACATGCTTGGGGTGAAAAGGATTGACCGGATCCGAAACACTACGTTGCGCACCAAAACAGGCATCGTCGACGTTGGGGTAAAAACCGCCAGGCTAAAGTGGGACTGGGCAGGCCATGTATGACGTATGCACCCACAGAGGTGGGCTAAACTAGCCACGGAGTGGGTGACACAATGTAAACGCCGGGAAGGTCGGCCTAAGAGGAGATGGCGAGACGACCTGGACACATTTCTCAGCAACTGGACAGATGCTGCACTTAATTGGGAGGATTGGAAGTCTAGGGGGGAGGCCTTTGCCCAGCAGTGGGACACCTTATAGGCTCATAAAAAAAAGGTATGAAGTTCTACTTAGGAAACTGTGGGACTTCAGACTTGACAACGAACATATTTTATTAGAGCCCTTAAATGTTTTTTTGTAAGGAAAACATGCTTTTTCTTTATAATGTAGTAAGAAAAATATAAAACATTATTTAATTTTACATTACTGCCTTAGCTTATTTCCTTAATGTTTACCCTTTACCTTGCCTGGTTACTGTTTGTCGTTATTATGAGCGAGCGGAAATATAAGTATGAGCTCTTAGGAGTCCACAATGAGTTGAAAACGAAATTCGCTAATAACCAAAAACGTTTACAGAGTTTGCAATTGTTAAGGTTGCTTTACTATACCTTTAGTAACTAAAGGTATTTAGTTGACAAACTTACACATCATTTTAATGATGATTCTCTTGCTCACAGACGGCGGGACTCCGTTGCTAGCGATGCAGAGATACGCGCCGGATGCCGCGCGCTCGGCGCCGGTCAAGTTCAGCCACTCCCCGTTCCATTTGGATACTGGAACGAAATTTCTGTTTAAGCGCATCAAAGTTTGGTAGCTCTTAGAACTTTAACTGTGATGTTTAACTGTTAAAAACTGTCCACTAGTTGTTGTTATAGCCGCTTGTGTTTACGGGAACAAACATTTTAACAGGCTTCTACTAGAACTATTTACCTGCCTTTTAGTAACACTTATAAGTAACATTTTTTATTCAAGTAGTCCTAGCCACAAGCCATTTATTTATAGGTAGTGATTGTAAAATTTAGAATTCTCCAATACGAGGAAATTGACTTTTTACGATGTAAAAGTCATAAATCTAGATTTCACATTAAAGTATAACACTTTAAACGCTCGCGTTTTCCCGTCTCGCCGCCGTCGTCGCGTGCGTCTTTCCGTAACCACAGCTGGTGCAACTCAGCTGAAACGTCGGAATTAAAGGTAAAAACAATGAAATTATATCGCGGTAGACCCGTTTGTGTAATTAAATATTTCACATTAAAGTAATTTGTTGAATAGTTGATATCTTTTTGGTTGAAATGAATTCTTATTATTGAACTGATAAAAAAAGAGAAATATAGAAAACCAATTAGATTGGCATAATTATCTACCGGTATTATTTCCGTATTTGTTACAGGGCCTTCCCTATATAGTTAGCTAAGCATTTCCGTTAGTTACATAATATTAATATTTCAATATTGGGACAATACGAGTAGTTACCCAACAAGGGCTTTTCTCAACAAGGGTTCTGTTGCTCCTTTTGAAGAATAAGTTATTGGTATATTATGGGACATTGAGCGCTATAATGAGTAACATTCATTGTAATAAGTAGAGTGAGTCTCGCCAAGGTCTCTGACCTGGTAGGCTGCGGAAATTGTTAGGTAACATACTTCCAATAAACATAATCGTTACACGTGTCGTTTAATTCTATAGAAATAGAAACACATTGAGTTGGCATTTGACATTTACGTTAGCGACTGCATGAACTCGATCGCATTCCCTCTATCTCGCACCAATATATCAGTGCGAGCGAGATGAACTGTGGTTGCTAACGTAAACGTCAAGTGTAAACTCGTGGTACGGTTACAGAGGTACATTCATTTTACGATTCTACTTATAGTATGTTTTGTGAATCAAAAATATATAACTAAGAACCTACGTGATTAGAACACGACTTTAACCGCCTTATTCATAAACGCGCTACAAACCTCAATTAGCTAATAATCGTTTGTCATTATCTGTCATTTTGATTTATGTATTTGTAAGAAAGGGATAAAACATAATTTAACTAAATCAGGCCCGTAAAGTTTTATGAATAAGGGGGTAAGGACTTACCCTCATTTGATAAAAACACTAATAATTATGACGCAGATAAAACAGGTTTATTCATACATAAAAAAAGAATACTACAATTACAGTGAAACCTGGATAAGTGAGACTTCAAGGGACGAGCAGATTTGTCTCACTTAAAGAGGTATTCCACTTACCCAGGCTCTCAGTTAGCCAGGTACAAATAAATTTCTGTCTCATTTACAGAGGGTCAGATTAATAGAGGTGATAATAGAGAATATTTCAGTTATAGAGGTGGTTAATAAGGTATTTTGTAATTATCTTAAAAAAAAAATAAGGTAAAATAATCCTTGTCCCTAAACATTTTTTAAGTCTGTTTAAATATTTCTTTGAATTTATTTAGAATGATTCTCCAAAGGAGAGATTTTTTCAATTAAATTTGATACGGACTTCATTGCGTCTTAGACATTTATTGAATGAATATTTGTTTATTCGTGTTACTTATCAAGATTTCAGCTTTCGTTTCGATAGTTTTAACTACATAAAGTAACTAAATTAAACTTGAAGCCGTTTAGACACAATTAAGCAAATGCAGAATTTGTGGATAGACCAAGAGTTAGTAAGAAGACGGAAATTGAACGATAAAGTCCAAGTTAGAGAGGTCATAGATTGACGTTATCTCAGATACAGAGGTCAATTCCTATAGTTAGGGAGGCGAATAGGGGAATTTTCGGCAATACTCGAGCGTGGCAGTTTAAGATATGAGAGATACCTTAGACCTAATAGAACAACCTTGTAAAGTATTTAGCTCTATATGTAGTGACGCGCGCCTAGGATAGACGATCAGATTAGTAAAAAAAAATGGATAGTCTGAAATACTCGAGCGCCTCAGATTAAGATATTGGGGGTTGATTTTAGTGTTTAAAGACTAAATTTAACTAATCTGACGATAAGTCCTTGACGCCGCCGAGTTATAGGGTCGCGAACTTGTAAAAAAAAAACGTTAATCCGGCATTCTCGAGCGCGATTTTTTTATTTTTTATTTTGAAGAATATAATCTAAAACTTACTAAAAATACAAAATCTGCCGGTTTCCGCATGACCGGAAGTGTGGAGGAGCCATTTCGTCTTCCTAAGAACGCGTTGCGGCATATAAGTCGCGAACGATAAGGTAATTTTATTTTACATAAAAAAGGTCTCTTTACATTTTTGTCCAAAGTTAAAACTTTTTGACTTGAAGCATCATAAAAACTCAACCAAAAAACCCTTTTCGGTCAGATTAAGAGAACCCACCAACATTTTTGTCAGATTAAAAAAATATGCTTTCAGCATACCGAGATAAACCTCCCCTATGAAAATCTGACGCGCTCGAGTATTTCAAAAAAACTTTCTTTTTTTGCATTTTCAAAAATTCATCGTAACTTATCGTCACGCCGAAATCGTCAGTTTTTTTAAAGGAAGCTTCCTTGGGGCCTACTTAACACCCCTTCCGAAAATCTGACGCGCTCGAGTAAATTTTTTTTTTTTGCATTTTTGACTACTTTATATGCCTACCCCCACCACGCAAACCGGCAGATTAGTATACCGTTGTTATCAGAGGCACTCGGGGCATACGTAGTATGAATATCTGACGCGCTCGAGAATGCCCAAGTAACTGTTTTTTTTTTACATTTTTGAAAAACCGTACTCGCCAAACCCACCGCTAAAATGGTTTTTGCCATACGAGCTTTTCTTTTCGAAATTATTTTATCTTTCGATTTTGATAGGTCTCGACGGCGCCGTTGAATTACGCCATTTAGCTACCTCGCCTCCCTAACTACTATAAAATTCTTAAAAATCAATTAGGAAAATGTAATCTTATAAATATAGTCTCAGTAAAAGAGGTAAAATACACTCTCTGTCTCAATTATAGAGGTAAATGTGACTATAAAATCACAACAACTAATCCCAGTTATAGAGGTTCGTTTTATCTCACTAATAGAGGTAATTCAGTGCTAAAGTGTCGGGACCGCACCATGAGTCCCAGCTATAGAGGTTTCTCACTTATCCAGGTCCCACTTAACCAGGTTTCACTGTATTTAAATATTTAATAAACTATCAATGTCACAAAATGATGAGGCATAGAAAATTCACTTTAAGAAATTGCCATGAATTTCAGATACGTTACGTCACTTAAGGCAGGTAAAAAGAAATAGAATTATGGATTACAAAATCAAGATAAGTACATTTAAGGCCTAGAAAATTTCCAACGACTAGTAATACTGCCATATTTCAGGAATGGAAAGGCTTAATTTCTTTTGTCTGCATATTTATCACGTACTAGATTCTAATAACAGACTTAAGATAGGAAAATCCTGAAAAAACTTTACCTTTATTATTTAAATTGCTGAAACTGTGGGTTCTTTTCTAGAAAGTTTTTTAATATCCACACCTCAAAGAATTTAAAATGGGTAATTGAATATTAAAATTTCAGGGTTTACAGGTCAGAAAACTTAAATTCAGGTTGGCTCTTGTTGTCAATATTACTATGTACTTATAAAAACATGGAGAAATTTTGAGGCCCGAGAAAGGACAATATTGCTATGGTCATTTTATCAATCATCATCATACCATTCATATAATACTTTAAAGTCTCGCGTTTTGTACACATATATTTAATTACACAAACGGGTCTACCGCTATATATTTTCATTAATACCTTAAATTCCGACGTTTCAGCTGAGTTGCACCAGCTGTGGTCACGGAAAGACTGACGTCCCAGCAAATGTCAACGGAGATATAAATAAAACAACACTGAACTACCCGAAATTAGTTTATAAAAATGTTCGGGGTAGACAAAGACATTGCAGCTACCCGTTAAGTTAAAGCTTAATGTTTATTGTCCACGGCACGACATGCTCATAATAAAGTTTACTAAAGTATATACCTACACTCTTACACAATACACATCCTTAGCTACCATCCATTTTATTCTCTTAATTATTAATTATTAATCTGCTTTCTAAATTATTTTAACAGATAGACCTAGAACTACCAAAATTATCTTTGCATAATATTATTAATCTAGGTCGTATTCAAAGACAAACCGCATATCTTTACACAAACGTATAGTTCCCAAACAGTTAAGCGGCAGCTTGAGTTGCGAACTTTGCACATGTCATGCAACGCTGGAATACGACAAAGTTCTGTGCTGCTGAGTTGTGACAGTTTTTGGGCGTAACGTATGTGCAGCGCCTGAACGAAATGGTACGTCCGTGACTTAATTCTCGAAGCTGGGTGATAAATATCACTTTTTATGAGGTTCTGTGGCTCTATATCAGATTGAATATTGTCTTTGGCCAATTTAAGCCGCTTGCTGCATACAGTGGCACGATTTAGGGACATCTGTTTATCTTCCTTTGTAACGTGATGTCTCCTGTCCTGATCAAACTAATAATATATTCGCCATCATAATTATATATCGGAGCGGCCGAGGTGCCCATAAATACATACTGCCGTATTCGAACTTCAAGATATTCACAAGAGGCGACACGTACTAGATCCATTCTTGATACGTTATAGTTTAGATATCAACTAGTTCTCTTTTGCAGCGCAATTCGGGCAACCAATGTCACTTTTACGTTAGATAGAGTAAGATATCTAAAAATGTGAATTGGATCTCTTAGTCATATCCTGTGGAAATCGTTCAACAGTATCTCCAGAATCGCGCAAATGTCAAATTTGACAGGTTAGATCTTAAACATATCGTTATCGTGTCTTGGCGATGTCTAAAAGATGTCTAATAGATGTTCAAAATCCGAATCGGGCCCATAGAGGCGTATTCAGATATTTGTGAGCACCTTGGCCGCTCCTAAATATATGATGGCGATGGCGCCTGTACATAACATGACATGGTAGTTGGTATGTTGGAAACTTACGGTAAAGTACTTAAAGGTTGCTGATATTGCTTTGATAACTCAAAATCAAAAGCTAATTATTACGGCAATCTTTGTCATAAAATCAGTAACAGATGCTTAGCGCGCCAGGCGTTTTTTAAAAAGCACACACGATCTTATCTTAATAACAGAATCGTGTTCAGATCATTTTGACTTTGTCCGTTTATTTCTACTGCTGACTTTAAGGTACTTACCTACTGTTCGAATTTAGACTGCATTGCTGCAGAAAACGTCAAAAAGATAATTATTTCATAAGTAATTTTTTATTAAATATGATGTTTTCTGCACTGGCAGTTCTTGCCCGGATTTTTTACATTTACGGTAGCAGTGCAGTCGAGAGCAGTGCCATACGCCATACTACAATACTACACAGTTTGGATAAAGATTGCATCAGTAGTCCAGTGCCATATTTTTAGAATTAGTTGACATCAATACAACACTTACCTAATGTAGAATTGTTAATCCTAAAATGCCTAGAGTCTTCTCTCCTCCAGACTATAGTCGGGGGCGGGGTCCCCGAGGCCATACACCTCAGCGTGGCGTCTTCGCCTTCCTTCATTAGGATCTCGCCGCTGCTGGCTTCATCATCGATGTCTGGTGGAACTAAGAAATAATACTCGTCAGTATCACAAAGGTACAATTTCAACTTTCAAGCCTAGTTAAGATTCGGTCAAATTGTGTTTTTTGAAAAAATAATTATAGCCAGCATTTAATGAATGTAGTACGATACCTTTGGGTATGGTGCTTTACGCACACTAGCGTCCCACCCCCTCTCCCTGACGCAACCCCCCCTTTTAGCATGAAATATGTCCCGGTTGACGGTTTTTTTAATTTTTGAGAAAAGTATTAGCGTTAGGAAAAAAGTGTCAAGGTAAGAAATAATCCTTAATAAATTTTAAACAAAAAAGGTTATAAGTTTGCAACTTTTTGGTAAGACTCACCATATTCATGTATTTACTTATTGAAGTTCACTATAACATAGTAATAGTATGTACTAACAGAAATCGTCTACGGAAAATCAGCTTTTTTAACGGCTAAATTTTGTCGAATTTCATCTAGCCATGGTATAATTTTATTTTCTTCCCCATACATTAGAACATAACTAAACCGAATCATTAAGGAATTTAATATCCGTACCATTTCGACTTATATTGATTGTCACTGTAATAAGGTACCAAATGTACGGAAATTAAATTCTTTGACTTTACTTAGGTTATAAATTGGGTAATTAAAAGGTATTGAAAGAGCAATCCACTAACGGCTCGAGTCAAACTTTAAGATATTATGTCAAATATTACGGCTAGATACGATATGGATTAGATAATTATGTCAGTGTCAAAAGTGACGTTTTTGTTTGAAGAAACGTTACTTTTGACACTGACATATCTAATCCATATCGTATCTAGCCGTAATATTTGACGTATCTTAAAGTTCGAATCGGGCAGTAAGTATCAATTACGATTGCTAGAATGCCAAGTTTTTAAATTAAGTTTTAATAAGGTAGCAGTGGCGGCGACTCCATACAACCCGATTCCCACCGGCTTGCCTAACATATCTTGCTAAACTTATTATCCATAACGAAAACACTACGTAGTACTAAAAATTAGTAATAGATTTTTCAACCAATCATAGCGGGCGCGCGAAGTGTAGCTTCTCGAGTCTAAACTTCACTATTCATTGATGAACCACCACCACAGATACGAAAATTCACGCACACACGCATAAACTCCGCTATGGTAATCCGCGTATAAGAGCTCAAAAATAACTCGGTCCTGCGTCGAGTTATTTATTTGAATAGAAACCTTAAACGTAAGGTAATAAGGTTTATATTGGAGTGTGTAGTGTTTTCCACAATTTTTTCTTGCTTCATTTTAAATAAAAACCTTAATTCAAGTCAATAAGATTTATATTGGAGTGTGTAATTTTCCACAATTTTGTGGAAATTGCTTCATTTGAAAATATAACCCATAATTCAAGGCAATAAGGTTAAAATTGGAGTGTGTAATGTTTTCCACAATTCTTTAATGTTGCCATATATAACATTAATTGAATGTTAATGTGCAAAATGTTATCGTATTTCGCTGCTATTAATATCATATTTTGTGGAAACCTTGAAAATACAGATAACTTTTATTACTGAGCCCAAGAATCTTATGTAGTTTCAAATTGAGTTATTTATTAACGGAGGTTTCTTCAAATAAAGTCCTATTTCTAGATCTAGCTTTTTTAATTGGTGGATGAAAAAGAATATCATGGCAACATTCATACGCCATTCCCGGTGTTTTACAAACACTTGATATTGGAAAATTATATGTGATTTAGTTACTTTTGTGCATAAATTGATATTTAAAACTTACTTAACCAGTGAAATTTAGTTTTGCTAGTATTTTGCGTGTAAGTAAGTGTTGTGTATTGTTGGCAGTGCAGGTGTATTTAAAGTCAGTTCGTGTTTTTTAAGAATAGGTATTTTTACGTAGCCCATTTTTTGATTGTTGTGTTGTAAATTGTTTGCTAAATGAGTCAACACGTTTACCACGCTATCTTTTGAGATTAATTAGTGATGACAAGTACGGCAAAGGTTATATTATATACTACTAGGGGCTACACTAACTGCAACGGTTCGCGTCCAAGGTCACATCTAGCGCAGAAGAAGTAAGTACCTAATGTTAGGTTAGGTAGGTGTTTTTTTTTGCTACGGGTTACCTAGCAAAAATTCTCACGCGCCGCTACTGTAAAGTAGGTATAACTAATGACCTGATTCGAATCGATATGAATCGGATCTTTCAGTGTCAAAAATTACGATTTTCTTTGAAGAAACGCCTGTTTTGATACTGACAAATCCGATCCATATTATCGTATCGAGATCAAATTTTTGACGTTTATTAAAAAATCAGGTCGTTAGGCATTGGGTGTCATGGGACATTAAATATAGTATATGAAAAGCGTTCGTTGTGATACTTTTAAACAATTAGTTGAAAACTTAGTCACCATTTTCAGTTATTTGATAGAAATCCTGTTCTTCCAACAGACAATGAGATATATCTAAATGTTTATAAAAATGTATTCAAGTAGGTACGCAAGTGATACAGAACAAACGCCAAAAGAATCACATATTACAGTGGTAAATCCTCAAAAAAATACGCCAATATCCATTGTGCCGAATATTTAAATAGCAAACCATAACTCACAAAACAAAGCAATGTCAACACAACACAAAGGTTTTCAATCGAGTCATTGTAAAAAAAAGCTTCTGACGTTTCCTTCCTCCACTTGTCTCCGTGCTATTGTTCGACACCATCAATTTTGGCCCAGTTTTCTGAAGCCCATTATTTTCTTGATTGACTCCCGTGACACCTAATATTTCGGGCGCGTGCAAATAACCTCCTTCGCAATTTATGACGACGTCATTTTAGACACGATCAGACACGCGATATAATCTAGGCACTGCCATACAAATGGAACTAAACTATCAGCGTTTTTAACTGACTCATAACTTATTAATCTGTACTAATAAAAAAGAAATATTTAAGAAAATTTCGGCACTTTTGTATCGCTTAAAATCTTCAGTAACAGAAAATTTTATGAGAACTGAACCTACCCAATGTGCCAACCCATAGGAAAACTATATCTAATTTTAAATCTAAAGAAAAGTAAAAAAACAAAACCAACCGACAACCTGCAGCCGATGCGTCTGACTCATCATGGGCTCCGTGTTGACTTGGCACATGTATCTGCCGCCGTCGCCCGGCCCCACGTCCTTGAGACCCAGGGTCCAGGTCCCGTCGCCGTGCCCGACGCTGATACGGTGGTTCTTCGTGATCACGTGCCCGGCGATGGTGAGGATGGTTTGCGTGTCTACGCGGAGCCACGCCACCTAGTTAAGAAGTTGGTTTAGCGCCACTTGCACCATACCACTAACCCGGTGTTAACCAGTAAAACCGTTAACCCAGTGTCGAATTGAACTGGAAACCATGGTAACTTCAGGTTTTAACCGGTTAACCCTGGGGTTAGTGAATGGTGCAAGTGGCCCTTAGTCAGATTCAAAAAAGATTTTACTTCGTATACGGTGAAAAAACCTTTTATATTCAGCCCATATACTATGAAAATAAAGTGTAGAATCAACACTACACTACACGACATGAATAACAATTATATTTTTTAGAACGCAGTTTGTAGATTTTATATTTATTTTATAGCAATGAATACCGAGCATACGTCAGCAACGTTGGTTTTTTCCTTTGCATACATTCTGGTGTAGTGGAGCGCTAAAATCATAAACCTGCTGTATTTTTAACCATCATTCTTAATAATAACAAGATATGATATGGATGGAAGTACCTATCATATAAAAAATCGACATTTTTGACACTTGTTTGGCACTGACATATCCAATCCATATCGTTTCAATATCTAGTATTTGACGTATCTCATTGTTCGAATACGGCTGTTAAATGCCATTGAAACTTCCTCATCATTTTACCCGGTAACAAGTCAAGTACCTAGGCATTCGAGTTTCTGCAGAACAATGTAGCGAGCAACCGCATTGAGTTTCGTGATAGCTATAGCTACATACTTACTACGTATAGAGAATACAAAATGTAACAATTGGTACAGTCAGCATTAATAATAATTACCGATGAAATAGTGTTGATGCGGATGAAATAGCACGCGAAAAGTATCTTGTACTCTTCCAAATAGATACATAATATTATGTATTTTTACTTACAGATTGCGCTCCCTTTTTTAAGTTACTTGAGAATGGAAGCTACTTTTGATGTGTAGTCTGACTTTCGATGCTAACTGTACCTACCTATTTAATAAATACGTTCAGTAAGTACGTAAGTAGGTATTTTGTTTTTATATTTTCGATTTTTTTGTTTTCATATTCCCTTTTGAACTCAAACGAAACATTCAACGCCGAATACAAACATTTCATGCAAACTTTCAAGTGGCAGTAACACACGCAATTTCCGGTTACCAACAACTCGCAAACAATTTTTAAAAATACTTCTAAAATGTATGGGTACAGTTTAATGTTCCTACACCAGTGACCTACTTCAGCTGGCGAGCAAACGATTAGGGTTGTCACATAAAAATAATTTATCAGTTCTCATAATTGTATGAGGATCCTTTTTTATTTCGTAGGTACCTATTTAAATAAATCTGCTGGGGAATAGGAAATTATGTTACGCCCGTTTATTATTAGAAAGGCACAAAACATAAGGCAACTCATTTTAGTTTGCCTACTATTGCCCAATAAATGACACCCTGCTGCCACCTTTATTGTCATTTTTTTCTTTCACCCGTCTCCTCCACTCTACCCTGTTGTCTGTATTTTCCCACGGTTTTGAGTAGAAAGCGTCTCAATCTCCTTCTCGGTCTATCTGCATAATTATGATGTTCCGTGGGTCCACTCAGTAACCATAAACTTAATAAGTTAATATTTGTCAAGTTATCCGGAGGTCGCGGGTTCAAACCCCGGCTCGTACCAATGAGTTTTTCGGAACTTATGTACGAAATATCATTTGATATTTGCCAGTCGCTTTTCGGTGAAAGAAAACATCGTGAGGAAACCGGACTAATTCCCAATAAGGCCTAGTTTCCCCTCTGGGTTGGAAGGTTAGATGGCAGTCGCTTTCGTAAAAACTAGTGCCTACGTCAAATCATGGGATTAGTTGTCAATCGGACCCCAGGCTCCCATGAGCCGTGCCAAAATGCCGGGATAACGCGAGGAAGAAGATTTGTCAAGTTACGGGCAATATTTAGTTTATTTAATTCATTCTATGACAAACAAATAAGTACATACTTAGACGTAAACTTAGTAGCAACTTAGCCATATATACATAAGCTTTGTAGCTACTTCTAGTACATATATGTTTTGTACTCTGTACCATAGTCTAATAAAACATGGTCCCAGAGTGACACAGGCCTACGTCACAATAACATGGCCGCTATATATAGCGCTATCGCATATTATCATATAGCGCTGTCGCATGATGACGTAGGCTTGTGTCAGTTAGGTGACCTAGAAAAGACGGGAATGGAATACCAGGCGGAGTATATTATTATACCATGCTGTGTACATTTGGTATTAATTACTCCATGTGGTTTCAACCTGCAACATTACTTTTTTATGCAATGGCAATTTCATTTTATGTGTACATGTTTACACTCAAAATGTATATTGATTTACATTAATACGAACTAACTCAAACATATTATGAAAATTATCATTCCCAAGCCTTTATATAAATAACTCTTTTTCATTTTACCACCGAAAGCAGGATCAGATTATTATTTAATGTGAGTAAAAGTTATTCCGCAAAATAAACAATTTCTTAAGAGCAGTATTTTTCCCTCCCCATTCATTCCAATCTTGATAAACGTCTGGACTTATAATATTATTTTGCTGGTTCCAACTTGGATTTTGTTTTTCCTCAGAAACACCATCGAGATAGCGAGCGGTCATCCTTTGGGTGTCTTATTATTGTTCTCCTCTAAGAGTGCTTTGACTTACGTTAGTTGTAACGCATTCTGAAATGTAACAAATCAAAAAATTTCCCCATCGTAGTGGTGTTTTGATTGCATAAAAAGAGTAGAACCCTTACGCAGAACGAAAGATATACGGCTCTGGATGTAGAACAATTATAGTTATTTGTTGTGACACGGCACTTTGTATGGTTAGTTCAGTTTAACGTTTTTAGGATTGTCTCGATTATAGTGTAGTTTTGTTCTATGGCAAGGAAGTCTTTGATGTAGCAACAATATACATGACGGGCATTCAGCCAATAGGAAACAAATTGAAGCTGATGGTGTTGCTACTTCAAATTAAATCCTAAATTTATGGAATGATATTAATAAATATTTAAATAAAAAACTTAATTTATAAATACAAAATAGGTTGAAATATATTCAAATAATTGAATATGATTTATTTCTTTGGGTTATACTTGCATATAAAATTATTCCATGAATTTCATTAGTTACTGTTATTTTGATTGTGTCATCCCAGGGACAGAATGGTTTGAGATCATTTCCTGGCTGGTTTTCGCCCTGGATGGGCATCTTTTATACATAGAACAGTGAAGCGAAGTACATCATGCTCTGGTAGCATCGATCAGAGGCTTGGTTATGCAGTAGCCGCTGCATCCATGAGCTAGGGAGCTCATGCTGTTGTTATTTTGCCACAAACAGTAAGTAGAATATGATAATATATGGATGTCCTCAGGTGCAACTCCTTGTTGAATCTTTGTTTGACCATTTCGCTTTGTTTCCAGTCTGCTGGTAAAACAATGTGGTGGGAGGGAGTATCAGAGCTGCGAGATGAGTCCACTCTAGGAATTTCCAGCTGGTGAGAAACTTAGATCATATAATGTCTCTTAGGTTAGCAGAGCACATGCTTCTAGTTATTAATCTTGAATTGTTTCTTTCAGCTGACTGGGGTTTTTTCGTTTTTATGTTACTACGTATGTGAAATCGTTTCGCATATCAGAGTATGGAAGTCTGTCCATATTCCTAAAACTTCAACTGTGTCTGGTGAGGAGTTCGCCATAAGAATTTCGCTCTTCTGCTGGATGGAGGTGACGTCACCTTCAAACTGAGACCTTAGTCCTTTGGTGTTGCTCTGCGGTGTCGGGTCAGATTCCCGCTGCAGCAAATCAGCTCCGGCACAGCGGAGGATCACACGTCGGGCTTGAACTGGTGGAACATTGTTATGAGGTTGGTGTACGCTTTCCTTCCGTCCTAGAAGCATTTCCAAATTTAAAGTTAAAGAATTTAGTAGAATCATATGTGATGGCAAATGATAATTTAGGGACTAACAAATTTAGATAGGTCTGCTTGTAAATCATTTTAGAACCATTTCTGGCACGACCCAGCTCTGTCGTCTGACATTATTAAAATAAGGTGCTTATGCTAGCTTAATGATTTACATGTAGAGTAACTGCCCGTGTTCGAATTAGTAATAAATGATGTGTCACAAAAACTAACTTTCATTCATGTCCTTTATTGCCCTGAATAGTTGATGGAAATAGGTTTAGCACCTGCTTGAGCTTTTGGTAAGATTTAGTTTTTATTCAATTTAGTAACTTTAATTGTCCGTGAGTTTCCTCAGGGAAAGCCCACAGCCGGGCTAGGAATATTTACGTGACAATTTGGCGCCCACAGATTCCGTCTTAAAGCCCTATTTGCATCATAAATCAGTTTGTATCACTGCCATCACATATAGATAAAAAAAAGTTTTAGTAGTACTTACGTTTAGGTGAAATTTTGAGCTTGTGCTTTGCTTGTGTACGCTCTGACAACGTTAAGTATAGGCTTTAGCTGTTTCACTTTGAGTTTTGCCTAAATTATTGCACGATATTCAGTATATTTTGTAAAAACTTAGAAGTAAGTGCTCGAATTTTCAGTTAGTTACATTGTGCTGACGTTTTGTCAGGAAGTAAAGTGTCAAACTTTAAGTACCATTTGGCTACTTTTAATGCATGAGATTTAGACTTAAGAGGCTGTAACTTAAGTTATTTTACATATTTTCTGAGTATTAAAAAAAAAAAATGTGTAATTCTAGTGCATAATTTAGTACTCATGCACTATTTTATTGTAGCTGAGCTTTTATGAGTATTGCAATTGAATTGAGTTGACACTTTGTTAAGGCGAAGTTCGGAAAGCTTTTAATCTCGTGCAGAAATTGCTTTAAAAATTGAGAAGCTTTGTATAAATAAGTTCAGACATTTTGACTCGAAAGTTTTTTTAATAACAGTAAACATATATAGGACAGGTTATTTTTACACACAAATAAACTAATTCAAAAAAAAAATTGTTATATTTTATTAGAAAGTATAAAAAAAAAACGAATTGTGAAATTTTGACATTTATGAACAGACACTTTTACTTGATTTTTGAACGATTTTTTTAAATTGTGAACAATTTTGGTTTTGCATTCACTGTTATATTTTGGGTCAGAAAATTTAGTTCAATAAAGACAAGGAAATATACATACACAGATAAAAGGTAAAACATAGTAAAACACATTGATATAACATTGTTTAATATAATTGTCAGACTACAATAGTGTGAGTTGGATTTGTAAATCTTTTGCCATCATATTTGTTTATTTTTTGAGTTAAACTTATTATACAATGGCCACTTCTGTGCAATTTCACTCTTTGCTGCGCGATGAATTGATTTATGAAGTAAAGATCAGGTCAGAGACACCACACTCAACAGTTGAGGGTCTTAGGAAACAGTTGAGGAATTTGGTAGGTGAGTGTCGGCCAGATGAGATTTTGGATACAGATTTGAACCCGGAGTCAGAATTGAAAGTTATTTCTGATAAATTAAATGATTTGTCATCCTTAGTAGCTAAGTTTGTTCAGTCGAAGGATAGATACTCCGGGAACAGGTCGAAGGCTCTGGGTAGTCATTTGTACTTCAGGCTTCTGCGGGTTCAGGTGGATGAAGATCCGGGGAAGTTGGCTCAGAAGATTCAATTCACAAATAGGCTTGACGCTTTGTTAGCACAGTTGGACAGTATAGGGCAGGCAGGCAGCAGCTCTAGCGACAGTGTGGCAGCAGTGACTCAGGTTTCACAGGCAGTCCCTACTAGGGAGCTGCAAGTTCACTGCTCCGGAGACAAAAATGTGGCTAAATGGGGGGTCAAGTTTAATGGTAACACAGATCCGAGGTCTTTCCTAGAGCGTGTCGATGAACTCAAGTTGGCTTATGGTGTGTCAGATGTGGTTTTGTTTAACTCGGCAGCTCAATTGTTTGTTGATCAGGGTTTGCTTTGGTACAGAGGTATAAAGGAACAAGTTTCTTCTTGGAATGACTTAAAAACCATTTTATTAGATGAGTTTGAGCCTGCAAACTTTGATTTTCGCCTAAGGTGTGAGATTCTTGCAAGAACACAGGGTTTAGAAGAGCCAGTGCACATTTATTTTGCAATTATGTCTTGTCTTTTTGGTCGCTTGAAGAATCCATTGCCGGAGGAGGAAAAGTTGCAGATTTTGATGAATAACATTAGGCCTAGCTTCTCACAACAACTGGCATTAGTAAAGGTTGATTCTATAGCCGAGCTGAAGGATTGTTGTAGGAAATTAGAGCAGGCATCACAGCGTACGCAGTATTTTGTTGAGCCCAACAAGTCTGGTTCGGCTCACACACTTAGTAGCGATTTCGCATATAAAGCCAAGTCCAAACAGGTGAACGCAGTAGATGTTAGTAGTAGCAAGCGTTCACAAACATTTAGTAGGTCGCCAGTGCAAGCGAAATCGAGTGGGCAACAAAGTAACGCTGTTAGGAACGTCCAACGCTCGTCCACGCAATCCACACATGCACAGAACTCTGCCACGGTTCCTACTTGTTATAAATGCGGTGGCACTGCGCATGATTTTAAGAGATGCAGGGCTAAACCATCTAAAGGCGAGATTATTTGTTATTCATGTGGTACAAAAGATCATATAGCGAGGAATTGTCCGAACCGGCTGTCACAGACAACACAGACAGATCGTAAACGTCAAAGTCAAAGCGCGGAAATACGTTCCGTTTCACAGACAAAAAACGAATAGGGCCGAATTGTAGCAATATTTTTCCGGATAAATTGAGTGCTTCAATGAAAAAATTCTTAAGTTATAATTCGATTGCTACGATTCTCTTCGCACCTAGGGAAGGTGACATTCGGCCATATTTGAAACTTAAGGTGTGTAATTTTGACATTTACGGTTTGGCGGACTCAGGAGCCGCCGTTTCAATTTTAGGACGGCAGTCTTATAAAGATTTTATTAAGTTTGGATTTGAGCTCCAACGAATGGAGTCTAATACATGTAGCGTTGCAAATGGCGTCGTAGTCCAGTCACTGGGGTACATTTTTGTTCCGGTAACATTCAAAAATGTTACAAAGGTTATTCAGTTTTATGTTGTGCCCAGTATTGTCTCGGACGTTATTTTAGGCGTGGATTTCTGGCGCGCATTTAATTTAGCGCCAGAATTATTTGACAGCATCGACTACATAGAAAGACCAAACAATTATTTAAGTTTGTCCAGTATTTCAGTAAATCCGGTGAATACCATTCAGGCATACGACAATTTAACTTCAGCACAACAAGAACTAGCCGACTCAGTGGTAGGGAAGTTCAAGGATATCTCGTTCGAGGAAAAAGGATTAGGTAGGACGTCGTTAGTCGAACACGTAATTGACACTGGCGATGCCCAGCCTATTAGAACGCGACAGTATCCGCTCTCTCCTGAGAAGCGTGCAGCTTTAAGTTCCGAATTAGACCGGATGTTGAAGTTAGATGTTGTTACTCCGTGCGAAAGTCCCTGGAACAACCCGGCACTTTTAGTGAAGAAGCCAAATGGGGACTGGCGGTTTTGCTTAGACTGTAGGAAACTAAATGCAGTATCAAAGGGCGACTCGTATTCCATGCCATACATTCCGCAAATTTTAGATAGCTTAAAGGAAGCACGGTACCTGTCGACCATTGATTTGAGCTCGTCGTTTTGGCAAATACCGCTAAATGAAAGTTCGCAGGAGAAAACTAGTTTCTGTGTCCCTGGTCGTGGGTTATTTAAATTTAAAGTCATGCCTTTTGGGTTGTGTGGCGCGAGTGCGCGACAACAACGGCTCATGGATAAACTCATTGACCACAACATAACCAGTGACATAGAGAATGGTATGGTGTTCTGTTACGTGGACGATATTGTCATATGTTCGTCAGATTTTCAGACACATCTGCTTCTTTTGAACCGTGTGTTGGAAAAGTTGAAAATGGCTAATTTAACGATAAATTTCGGCAAGTCAAAGTTCTTTAGACAGTCCATTAAGTACTTGGGTCATGTCGTTGATGAATTAGGTTTAAGAACTGACCCAGAGAAGGTTTCAGCCGTTTTGAACTTTCCCATACCCACGACTTCTCGTGAAGTAAAGACGTTTTTGGGCATGTGCTCTTGGCACCGTCGGTTTATAAGGAACTTCGCAAGTATAGCAGCGCCTTTAAATAAATTAACTTCAAAGGGGAAGAACGCCCCGGCTTTTCAATGGTCTGTTGAGGCCGATAACGCTTTCAACACCTTGAAGAATGCATTAGTGACAGCTCCGATTCTGGCGGTTCCAGACTTTAGCAAAGTGTTCTCGGTACACGCTGATGCATCTTCATATGGCGTAGGTGGCATGCTCTCACAGACTATTGATGACCAGGAGCATCCTATTGCGTACGTTAGTCGTTCTCTGAACAAGTGTGAACGGAATTACAGCGCGACGGAAAGAGAGGCTCTTGCGGTTTTGTTTTCGGTTGAGAAGTTCCAAGCATATTTAGGCTCGCGTCGGTTTAAGGTGATTACGGATCACGCGTCACTAAAGTGGTTCATGAACCTGGAAAATCCATCGGGCAGGTTGGCACGTTGGGGTTGCAGACTGTCTCAATTTGATTTTGATATTGAGCACAGGAAGGGCTCCGACAATGTCGTACCTGATGCGCTGTCCAGGCTCATGAAGGTTGACGCCGTGGACCAAGTGAATCCTAACGACGTGACTGACGAATGGTATGACAGGACGTTTAAAGGTTGTGAAACTTTGCCGGCCAATTTCCCAAACTATAGTATTAGGGGAGGGAAATTGTACCGGTTGAGTAAAAACAAGTATAATCTTTTGCGAGAGTTTGACTGGAAAGAGGTAGTGCGCAAGGGTGATAGGAACGCTGTTTTACACGCGAATCATTGCGAACCAACCGCGGCACATTTTGGAGTATTTAAAACTCATAGGCGGTTGTCGTTGACATACTATTGGCCAGGGATGTATAAGGA
Source organism: Cydia splendana (assembly GCF_910591565.1). Lineage (NCBI taxonomy): Eukaryota > Metazoa > Arthropoda > Insecta > Lepidoptera > Tortricidae > Cydia > Cydia splendana. Next base: position 22,926,440 of record NC_085966.1, on the reverse strand, counting down.
CGTTGTCGATTTCGTGAAGGCTTGCGATACCTGTGCAGCCTATAAGCATTCACAGAAAGCGACTCCAGGTCTAATGGGACAGCCAAAAGTATGTGATCGACCGATGTTAGCGTTAAGTATTGATTTGGTAGGTCCCCTTCCGCGCTCTCGTGCAGGATTTACGTTTTTGTTTGTGGTTACGTGTTGCTTTTCAAAGTATACGCTTCTTTTTCCGCTTCGCCGCGCAACCAGCGCGTTGGTGGCGAAGACTTTTGAGCACCATGTCATTTTGAAGCACGGTGTACCTGAAACCGTAATTACTGATAACGGAGTTCAGTTTACGGGATCGGAATTTAGACAGTTGATGAAGCGTTATAACGTACCTAAAGTTTTTTACGGACCTCGATATACTCCACAGGTAAACCTGGTTGAGCGATACAATAAAACGGTCATGACAGCTGTAGCTTCGTACGTAAAGGAGAACCATAGGACTTGGGACGAAAAATTGCACCAAATTCAGTTTGCAATAAACAGTGCAGTGAATGAAACCACAAATGAGTCTCCTTTCTTTTTAGTTCATGCTAGAGAGCCAGTTATCAATGGGTCGTTTTATAAGGACACAGATAGGGACTACGAGCCAGGTGTACCTAGGGAGGAATATGCGGGTAATTTCGGGATTTTAAAGGATATCTTTCATCAGGTTAGGTTACGTTTATTGAGAGCACACGAAACAAATGCTAGGAATTATAATTTGAGAAGACGTCCAGAACAATTTGCAGTAGGCGATTTAGTATGGAAACGTAATTATGTGCAGAGTGACGCACAAAATTTCAGGATGGCGAAACTCGCCCCGAAATATGTTAAGTGTAGAGTAAAGGCAGTGTTGTCGCCTTTAGTCTACGAGTTAGAGACGGAAGATGGTCACTGTATAGGATCATGGCACATTAAAGACCTGAAAGGGAAGGTAGCAGCTTCTGGTTTGGTGAACGGTGGACGTGCGGCTCGCGTACAGGGTACTGCTCGCCGCGCCACCATCGTTGACTGAACAGGGTGAACGGTGGACGTGCGGCCCGCGTACAGGGTACTGCTCGCCGCGCCGCCACCGTTGACTGAACAATAGAGCTCATACAGGTTTTTATGGTTGTAGTTTAGCAACAGTGTTAAATATTGCAAAGTCATATTTAATCACCAATTGTCAGAGACGTGGCGAACAGGTATAACTGTTTCACCACACAGTATGAACGTGGAAGGATGCTACGAACTGAAAGCGATGAATGTATGGAGCGGCGCAACCATAGCTCAATTAACGTCAAGAGCGTTGTCTTTAATGTGGGATTATTTTTTGCTGTCGTGCGAGGTCACGCAGAAATTTGGGTGTTATGGTGCTGATGGTTTTAGCCAATACGTGGCGGATTCCGTGCATGTGTGGATTGGCGTTGTTTTTTGGTGTGAGAAGGAGAGGCTTTATTTTGTGAGGTATCGCAGGGCGCGCACTGCATACCGCGGACGTTGTTTTTCGGGGTGGTTATGTAGTCCGTTTATTTTTTTCTCTCAGCACACGTTCTCAGGCACATAACACATAATTATAATTTAGCTAACTAGCGGTTAGTAATTTTGGATATTTTGAATTTAGTTTGGAATGCAAATTTCGTTATTTAACTACTCTAGTTTATATTAGTAAACTTAGTAGTAGGAATTGTTTGATTTTAATTTTGCCCGGTCTAGCGGAGAAATATTTTGAGTATGCTGAACATCGGTCCTGGCAGTTGGTTTGGTTTTACCAGCGCAACTGGATAAAGTTGTGCTGGTAGAACCAAGGGATGGTTTACTGGATAGTTGGATATTGCGATGTGGATTTTTCCGGCTGTGCGGATACCACATTTTTTTTTGTAGTTAGGTTGGTGGGTTCGAGATAGAAAATTCAAAATTTATTGGTTTATTGGTTTTGGTATGTGGAGTTGTGTGGTTTACTTTGGCTTTTCTGTTGGATAGCAATCTCGATCCTGCGGCAATCACTTCGGTGGTGGTTCTTGTTTTGGGTTCTCCCATACTAAGTATGGTTGAGGTTGTTCTGTTTGTTTTTTTTCGTTTCTTGTGACACATGATTTAGATTAGATAGTCGCTGAGGACAGCGAGCGTTTTACCCTTGGTAAAACGCAACAGCGGGGAGAGGGGTATTGTGACACGGCACTTTGTATGGTTAGTTCAGTTTAACGTTTTTAGGATTGTCTCGATTATAGTGTAGTTTTGTTCTATGGCAAGGAAGTCTTTGATGTAGCAACAATATACATGACGGGCATTCAGCCAATAGGAAACAAATTGAAGCTGATGGTGTTGCTACTTCAAATTAAATCCTAAATTTATGGAATGATATTAATAAATATTTAAATAAAAAACTTAATTTATAAATACAAAATAGGTTGAAATATATTCAAATAATTGAATATGATTTATTTCTTTGGGTTATACTTGCATATAAAATTATTCCATGAATTTCATTAGTTACTGTTATTTTGATTGTGTCATCCCAGGGACAGAATGGTTTGAGATCATTTCCTGGCTGGTTTTCGCCCTGGATGGGCATCTTTTATACATAGAACAGTGAAGCGAAGTACATCATGCTCTGGTAGCAGCGATCAGAGGCTTGGTTATGCAGTAGCCGCTGCATCCATGAGCTAGGGAGCTCATGCTGTTGTTATTTTGCCACAAACAGTAAGTAGAATATGATAATATATGGATGTCCTCAGGTGCAACTCCTTGTTGAATCTTTGTTTGACCATTTCGCTTTGTTTCCAGTCTGCTGGTAAAACAATGTGGTGGGAGGGAGTATCAGAGCTGCGAGATGAGTCCACTCTAGGAATTTCCAGCTGGTGAGAAACTTAGATCATATAATGTCTCTTAGGTTAGCAGAGCACATGCTTCTAGTTATTAATCTTGAATTGTTTCTTTCAGCTGACTGGGGTTTTTTCGTTTTTATGTTACTACGTATGTGAAATCGTTTCGCATATCAGAGTATGGAAGTCTGTCCATATTCCTAAAACTTCAACTGTGTCTGGTGAGGAGTTCGCCATAAGAATTTCGCTCTTCTGCTGGATGGAGGTGACGTCACCTTCAAACTGAGACCTTAGTCCTTTGGTGTTGCTCTGCGGTGTCGGGTCAGATTCCCGCTGCAGCAAATCAGCTCCGGCACAGCGGAGGATCACACGTCGGGCTTGAACTGGTGGAACATTGTTATGAGGTTGGTGTACGCTTTCCTTCCGTCCTAGAAGCATTTCCAAATTTAAAGTTAAAGAATTTAGTAGAATCATATGTGATGGCAAATGATAATTTAGGGACTAACAAATTTAGATAGGTCTGCTTGTAAATCATTTTAGAACCATTTCTGGCACGACCCAGCTCTGTCGTCTGACATTATTAAAATAAGGTGCTTATGCTAGCTTAATGATTTACATGTAGAGTAACTGCCCGTGTTCGAATTAGTAATAAATGATGTGTCACAAAAACTAACTTTCATTCATGTCCTTTATTGCCCTGAATAGTTGATGGAAATAGGTTTAGCACCTGCTTGAGCTTTTGGTAAGATTTAGTTTTTATTCAATTTAGTAACTTTAATTGTCCGTGAGTTTCCTCAGGGAAAGCCCACAGCCGGGCTAGGAATATTTACGTGACATTGTACAACAGAGAGAGAGAGAGAGAGATCAAGGTTTGATATTTCTTCGAGTGCTTATTTTGAGTCCCGTGCCCGTGCAAGTGAAAGATTCTATAATAGATTCACGACCGTAGCGAGTGAATCTAGTTTAGAATCTTGAGCGTAGTAAGGGACTCAAAAGCGCACGAGATGTAAATAACGTATCTCGTGTAGTACACAAAATTTTTCACCGGAGCAGTGAGAACATTTAACACACCTATTAGACAACTTGAAAAATATAATCCTTCTTCGTCACTCTCATGTTTTCTTAAGATATACTAATAATTAAGTTTAATTACTGCAATCGAACACAAAAACAAAACGTAATAATAAATTTCAGTAAAATAATATGGAAATAACGAACATCATCTGACACTACAATCGACAACTTTTTTTTGTAAAAAAAACTTCGTAAGATACGGTACGAATTGCCGATACGTACTATTTGTCAACTATAGTAGAACGTCTTAAAAGTAGAATGATTAATTTTGCGTGATAATCTGTGTATTTTTTGAGTTTATTATTTTAATTGTACAATAAAATACCTAAAATATAGTGTTTTTATCAGTTTTTACCAAATCTTAAACTTTATTTTTATTAATTAAGTATTAAGAATTCATACTCGTACGTGGTTTGGAACGATGCGTTCTGACGTTTTTCGGGGGTCTATTATAAACAATCAATATACCGTTGAATGTCGTTTGAACTTTTTTTTGTCTGTTTCTTTTTGCTAACAGTGTGAAAGGGACAGAGATAATAGAACCCAAGTATTTCGAACTTGTATTAGACCCCGCATGTTGAAATGACACTTGGCTATAAAGGTCACTTGAATGTCATTTTGTCTCACTCAGTGAGCAAAATGCGATTTTGCTCTTTGCTCGCTGTTTTTAAGAAGGAAAGTACCCTTGTTCGAGCTGCTGAGGTGAAAAATATATTGTAACAGATACTTTTCGCTGAAGAAATATTGGTCAGTTTGAGGAGTACATGCTACTGTTTAATTCATTGCTTCTGGTGCAGGGCCCACTCGGTATAATTAAATATGTCTCAACGCATTTAATATATCTCTCAAGTCGGGTTTACTATGAATTGTTACAACAGAACTTTAAATACATTGGGTCGAGGTTAAACTTGTCATTTAAACCCTAAAATACCCAGATAGAAGAAAACATTTGATTAAGAATAAAGCCAGACAACAGGCGGTCTTATTGGTAAAACACTTAGAGATCTCTATCAGACAACGGTAAGCCTACTCGTAAGCTGGCACCTTTACGGATAAATACTTGTGGTTCGTTTGTGTGTTTTAGAAGGCTTATTTGATTACGCAATGGAACTATTTATTTACCACAAGAGCACAATCTATAGTCTTTGTTGCATGACAGTAAATGTTTTTTTTTGTTTGATTTGATTATTCCGTTTAACCATCCGTTCCGATTTCTGAATAACTATTTTCTCCTTCAAAAGCAATTGTCCAATACCTACTAAGCAGGTAAAAATAGTCAAACTATTATTTACGTTTAATTACGTAGGTAGACCTAAGGACCGCTGGCTGGAAGTCCTGATAGCGGACATGGAAGAGAGCAATCTCACACCTGAGGATGCCAAAGACCGGACAAAGTGGAGAAGATTGTGCAGAAAAGCGGACCCTGGCGCTAGGCCGGGAAAACGTTAGAAAAAGAAGAATTAAGTAGGTACCTTAAACGTTTGTAGGTTATCCACTCTACACGTGAGTGCTGCATCTCTGCCCACTGCTACAGTCACGTTGGACCCTGGACCCACGAATGTTGGCAAATCTGAAACAATAAAAAGTGACCATTATTTCTGCTATCTGCGTTTTATGGTCTTGTTTGTTACGCGATAATGACAAACAATGTTGCGCTTATTATGCCGCGGTGACTTAAAGGTGTGACCACACCGCTGCTTAAAAACGGTGACGGTACGGAATCGCGGTGACACACCGTAAGCATATAGTTTTTATCGCATGCTATACGTATACCGCTGCTCAGAATGCTCATCAAAATCTACAGCTAGTCAATGAAACTAAAAAAGTTTTCAATGCAATAAACACTAAAACACACGTTAGACACAATAATGCTTAGTTTAAAAGTTCATAAAACGCATTCTAAAAGTCATATCCCAATATTATATCAAAAGTGTGCCAATTTCACTAAATTTATGGCCCAATTTGACTTGGCTCATATTCTGGCTTCGCTTGATTTATGCTCGCACTAAAACGAGTTCTACGAATGCATTTTGTGCCATTCCCGCGTAATAAGGACGTTATGTCGCCGAAAAGTAATAATGCATTAGGAAGGAGCTGCTGTCATTGTAAGAGGGTCATATCCAACGTTATGTAACGATTTGATATCGTTACATTATTGTTCAGTTCAACATTAATTTATTTATTATATATTAAATGAGCCTAGAGTGTCCCACTACTTGGTCAAGTCCTACCTCCTCCCTTTTCACGTATCCCGGTCAGTTCAACATGCGAATTTATAATGTTTATTCTGCATTGAGGTAATCTCGGTAGAATAAAAAAATATTTGAGAATCTGTCCCTGTTTTTACTTGTGCAATGAAAACATAATTACATTACAATTTATACGAACTACAAATGGGGCATTCAGAAAATTTTGAGAGACTTGAAATTCTTTTAAAATAGGTGTTTTTTTATGCAGAAGGCAACTAAATTTAAGAAAATAGCCATTAGATCTGCACCAAGATATTTTACGACCAGCCTGCCCAATAAAGTTGTTCTAACTTGTTCTTTTTGTGTTAAAATATTATTTGTTGGAACAAAACCCAGTCCCGAAGCTGTCCAACAAGTGACAAGTTAGCAATTTTGTTATAAAAACTTTGAACACGTCCACGGCAGAATGGGTTCCGGGTAGCGTAGCTGTAAATCAGAACCTTTTTTTATACTTATCCCGTTTACACACACACGTATCACATGTGTAAAGAAACAGTTTTATATTTGTACTTACTCAACAGTCAACATCAAACGTAGCGGATAAGACTACGCTGAAAAAGTATTTACCATGTTCTAATGGCTAAACAAAATGATATACATCTTATTAGACTAACGGCGTGGTTCGGTAAATGAATTAGAGATTCACTAGATATGAAATAGTAGAGATATGTGACGTTCCACGGCAAAAGGTACCATTGCCCCGGCTGAATATTAGAGCGGCGTTAATAATAGCTTAACCGCCAGCAGACATAAGGTACCTTTTGGGCAGGACGTCACATATCTTGGTGTTAGAGATTACAATTTAAAAAATATTCTAGGGTGGCAGATTTTTTTTGTGCGTTGTTTCATCCGTTAATATTCATTCTGGATATTTAATTACGAGTATTTCATTTCATTTATTTAACATTAAGTATACAAGGTGTCCAAAACTTATGGGACATGAAGGGGAAGTACCTTAAATATCGTAGATAGTGTATTTTGCTCAAAGAAGACTTTATGTTATTTTTAAAAGTTAGTAATTCGGCATTCATAGATTTTCTAAAAATTACTTGCTTCGTCTGGGAATCGAACCGACTTAAATGTCAAAAAAAAATCAGCCTACTTTTATGATGCCAATCGAAAGAATAGCTAAAAAATAATAGCTCTGCTTAAGTAACATTGTATTTTAAAAGAAAGGAACAACGTGAAATTAATCATTTTAATCAAATTAAAAACATACATGAAACTGCCGTAGTCAATTAAGTGGGTATTTTTTTGTAAATTAATTAATTAAATGCTGAAAATGTGATCCCTCTTGTCTTACGAAAATCGCCAATCTTTTAATGAGTCCGCTGCCTGTTGATTTTCTTATCATTTTATGGTGAACACTCAATGTGATATGGCACAATTCTGTTTGCAACTCGCCTACGTTCTCGTATCGCTTTTTGTATTATTTCTTCTTTTGGGGATATGCTATACAAAAAGCTTTCTTTTAAAATACAATGTTACTTAAGCAGAGTTATTATTTTTTAGCTATTATTTCGATTGGCATCATAAAAGTAGGGTGATTTTTTTTTGACATTTAAGTCGGTTCGATTCCGAGACGAAGCAAGTAATTTTTAGAAAATCTATGAATGCAGAATTACTAACTTTTAAAAATAACATAAAGTCTTCTTTGAGCAAAATACACTATCTACGATATTTAAGGTACTTCCCCTTCATGTCCCATAAGTTTGGGACACCCTGTATACTGAATTACTTTTTATTTTACTAAATAGCGTGTTCACCATATTTAGCCTAAGCAAACAAAAAATAGCACAGTAATTTGCAAAAAGCGAGTTACAAACTTGAATTTTCTTTACTGATAAAAAATCTCGCTGACATTTCTACACACCAGAAAAAAAAGTTCTGTTGTCCGCTAGTCACTCTCTCTCTGCCATGGGTAGACGGTGAGATTCCGAGCTGTTAGCAAACTGCCATTTTATCAAATTAGTTATCTAATGTTTCACTGAAAAAGTTTGTCAATATGTATAATTTTAATACAAAAATAATGTTTTTGCCAATGATGGTTCAAGTAAACACAGCAAAGATATATTATTTAATGTTGTTTCCTTGAGATGCCTATGTTTAGAACTTCCAAGTTAAGAACTGCTAATTAATTACTGCTATAAGGAGGCACCTACGTAACATCAATTACTTACCTGATAAGATATGGACAAGGAACGCTGTAGGCGGTGAGAATATTTCGTCCTCACAAAGTCAGTAAACATACCTACCTCTGTACCTGTTTCTCAAATCTTTAAAGTCCAAATTAATTTGTTGTAAGTAAACTTAATTATTCACGTCTTATTTACGTACACATAATTTAAAATGAATGAAGACTAATTAAGAGAAGTTAAATACACAATCTTGGGAGGCCTCGACACAAAGCAGTGCCTTTGAGAAAGTAATTTGATTTGTAAATAAAGTAATATTAAATCGTACAAATTAAGAAATGAAGTGGATTCTATTGTCAACTGCCAAAATGTTAAATATAAGTACAAGTACTATAGATAGCAGAAGGGTGATGAAGGATACTAAATAACATATAAAACAATTTATACCTAGGTAACTATATACGAGCCATTATATTTATATAATACCAAGTTTTGTTTAAAAACAGTCGAGATACGTAATACGCTACATTATGCATCACTATTCTAGCAGTTTGAGCCTATTACCTACTTAGCTGCGCAAGCACCGAGTAAAACTTTTGAAATGTTTTACACATGATACGTTATACGTTTTACATGTGACGTTTTATACGATATTTTTCATTTAGCAGATATTGAAATGACAAGCTAAGTCATGTCTAGATTGAAGATTTTCCAATGCTTGAGCTGTTTTTAATGCAGCATCGTCAAACGTTGCAAGTTTTATATAAAAACTTGTCCAAAACAACAAAATATTTAAGTGAAATATATCTCCCTAATTTACCTTTTAAGAACGTCAAATAAAGGAGATCGTCGATTTTCTTAGGCGTTTGGGCCCCCTCGCAAATTGAACGTGTACATGTAATATTATAATATATAAAGAAAATTAATCGTTATAATTGCTAGATTATGATGATAAAAACAGAATCACGAAATATAACGGGAATTTTGAGAAATAAAATTTAAATCCATTAATTTTTTTAAATATACAGATATATAGAAATGAATATTTATGAGCAGCTAAATAAACTCATAAGATTTCAAAATATTACCAACGCCTCAAGCATTGCTAAGTTCCAACATTAGCTACATTTCGATCATTTTTTGCTGCCCGGCGCCCACGGGAATTCCTGACAATATTTCCCGTCGGAGAAATAGACAGCTTCACAAACTTAAAGATGCAGTCAGCGAAACTGTCTTCCGCCTTAAGAAATTCAAATTCAGTAAGACAGTGCCAGCTTGGGCGACGGTAAACGTAAATTGGTTTGTGTTAGGGATGAGGTCCGGGTCTAATCGTGCTCGAGGGACCTGACTTGGCCATCGCATGATGTGCCAATAAGAGTTTGGGGATATTTTATAAGTTAGCGATATGACATGTTTGCTTTAGGGAGTGCAAAGCCGTGAAACGTTAGTTTCTAAATGAAGAGATTAATATGTCTTGTAAAACGATGAGGCAAACTACGAGTAAGTATAATAACTTACCCCCTTATTCATAAACGTTTACTAAAGTTGACAAGCCGATAATCATCGTTTGTCCCTTTCCAACGTATTAGTATGATGGAAAGGGACAAACGATTATTATCGGCTTGTCAACTTTAGTAAACGTTTATGTTATGAATAAGGGGCTTAATAAGCACAATATTTTTTATATAATATTTCAAAGGTACGTTACGAACTATCAAAACATTTCCATCGCTTTTTTTTTATCATAATACTTATTAGTAATTTACGGTGATCCTTTTTTGCTTAGTTACCTACATATAACAGCTCCATGAGATATTAGATTTCACTGTGTCACTTGGATTATATTGTGTAGAGTTAGCACGTGTATATTTAGCTGGCTAAATTTAGACAATCAATGACTAGCAAAAGTAAATATTATAACTTTGAGAATTCTACTGAATCGACATTATTATTTTCCTCCTCGAGTTATTATATCTACAAGTATAAAATAGCAAAACACTTATTTTTTCACAAGCTTTTTCCCCTGAAACTACAAAGCTACATATTTAAAAAAACGATTTGGCCAAAATCGTCCCTTGTATCAAAAAAGATGTCCCTCGGCCTCGTGTCAAGTTCAGAGGGCCTACCGCGAACCACGTTCGAAGTGTTGCCTCCCTGTCGGTATACACCCATTTGCCAGAATTTCATTTGCCATAATTTCATTTGCCATAATAGTCAACAGCCATTATATTGTTTCCCATAATTACATATGCAATACTTATTGTTTACTATATGAGTCACGTGCCAGAAACTTTGTTTCCCATAAAATCAATTTCAATAATATCATTTGTCATCATCATTGTAAGCCATAATTATCACTAGCCATTAGGTTAGGTTTGAACTGCGACCCTTACAGAAAAGTAATGCTACTGGAAAAGTGGGTTAGGTTAGGTTTGAACTGCGACCCTTACAGAAAAGAAATGCTACTGGAAAAGTGGGTTAGGTTAGGTTTGAACTGCGACCCATACAGAAAATAAATGCTACTAGAAAAGTAGGTTAGGTTAGGTTTGAACTGCGACCCTTACAGAAAAGAAATGCTATCAGAAAAGTGGGTTAGGTTTGAATTGCGACCCTTACAGAAACCAAATGCTACTAGAAAAATGGGATAGGTTAGGTTTGAACTGCGACCCTTACAGAAAAGAAATGCTACTGGAAAAGTGGGTTAGGTTAGGTTTGAACTGCGACCCATACAGAAAATAAATGCTACTAGAAAAGTAGGTTAGGTTAGGTTTGAACTGCGACCCTTACAGAAAAGAAATGCTATCAGAAAAGTGGGTTAGGTTTGAATTGCGACCCTTACAGAAACCAAATGCTACTAGAAAAATGGGATAGGTTAGGTTTGAACTGCGACCCTTACAGAAAAGAAATACTACTGGAAAAGTGGGTTAGGTGAGGTTAAATATTGTATTAAATAATATTATTACAATTAATAATATGGACAACAACAGGTATGGCACTCGTACGTTCTGGAATCTAATAATCGGGTAAACAAAGAGTATGTCACATCATTTTTATGGTAAACAAACAATTCGGGCAAATGAAATTCAGGCAAATAAAATTCGGGCATATGAGTATTATTTTATATAATTTTCGGACAAACAATAGACAACCCTCCCTGTCACACTTACGTACAAATTTACAAGTGCGACAGATAGGCAACACGTCGAACGTGGTTCGCGGTAGGCCCTCAGTGCGGGCATGCGAGGCACGTCAGCAATTCTATCGAAAACTTCGGAAATAGAAATCGTATCCATCTCAATATAGAAATCATACGAAAATAGAAATCGAAATCGCACGCGTCATCTAAACATAAGAGGATACAGACAGAGACGATAACTTTACTCTTAATTTTATACTTACCTACTGAAAATTTTGGATGCATGATTTGTGTGCGTGATTAGACTGATTAGTACTAATGTGCATTAAACAGTTAGGCACACTTCAAGGAGTAATTGAGTTAATTTGCCAAAAACAAGTTCGACCGGGGTAAAAAAAAACAAGATCCCGCCCGCTTCTCGTGAAAATTAGGAGGTTCTTTGATGGATTTAGTTTTTTTTTTAATGGAATCATACATTAATTCAGTTTTTAGTCACAGAGCCACTAATTTATTAAGAGTGACAACTTATAATTAAGTATTCAGAATAATACATACTCTAATACGACGAGCCTAATAGCTATCACACTTCACGTCAAGCGCGGTCGTGATGGATGCCTCGCATGATTGACTGTTAGTCATAGATCACGGGATATACAATATACAACGCGGGTAAATGTTATTTGTGTAAGTTTACGTACACTGCGTTTTGAATAAATACTAGAAATATGGTATATTCTAATAAAAGCAGCCTAAGGGTCTCCCCAGATATATCGACGCGCATTCGGCAAAAGCCGCGTCGACGGCTTTTTCGCTCTTATTGCGTGGACATAAAGCTTTTTCCTATCGGCTTTTGCCGAATGCGCGTCGATATATCTGGGGAGACCCTAATAGCTAATGCACTGTACAGGTTACAGCGTTCTGTTGCTGCATTGTTGCAGCGCGACATTACTGTCGACTGCATTGCCATAAATGTCAAAAATCCGGGCAGTAAGATCAGTTTTGATATTTCTGGCAGTAATAGTCGGCAGTAATGCCGCGCTGCAATACCTTACTTACTGCTGCAGTAATGCAGTCGACTGCAGCATTGTTATAGGAAACGTCAATAATGTTATTTTATCGTGAATTTCATATTTCACATACGCGGCAGTAGGTTAATGCAGTTGGCAGCATTGCTACAGCAATATTGCAGCGCGACATTACTGCCAACCGCATCACTGCCCGGATTTTTGACGTTGCGCTGCAATACTGCAGCAGTAATGCTGTTGTAGTCTGAATCCGCACAGTTGTAACTTTAACTGTGTTTTAATAATATATGAGCGAAGTAATGCATGTCTTAATTAGAAGCCCTAAAAGCCGATTAGTAATCGCACTCCGCGGTACAAAGGTCTTGATTGATGAGATCTCGCATGATTGACTGTCCTCAGTCAATGAGCACTGAGGTAGGTATGATGGTGCCGCTACTAAACCTGTGTCAAAACGTCGGAAATGAAGGCTAGGAAATAAATTCGCGATAGACCCGAACATAAATATGTTTTAATATGTGTTCAAAACGCGAAAGTTTTAAATGTTTAAATGTTATACTATTTATCATAAATAAAATAGGACATTTTTTCACAAATCGTACAGAACGTACTCCGACAGTACCTAAGCTAAGCTCATTTTAAGGATTGTGTTGTACCCATTCACTAGCCGATATATGTAATAGATACCTACATATAAATAATTATATAAACAGTTAGACAGAAGATATAAAACTCAAGCGCTTCTTACAGTATAAATATAAATACCAGTTGGCGATGCACTCAATTGCATTTAAACCCGTCGATTTCTCGAATGATCTCAAATTAACGAAGCCGATTATCAGAAATTAAACTTGTAAAATACGATTTATTCGCCATTTTACTTCCAGCGCATTTGAAATCTAAATGAGTCCGATGTAATTAAACATTCAGCGAACATTTTCTGGTTGTCGCTTCATCTTAGACAAATATAAGTTGGATGTTGAATGAATTAAAATGTTGAAGCTCATTTAAAACTGGTCAGTAACGGATAATTATCTTTACATAAGGGGGAAAGCCTTAAAGCGGGTAAGCTATCGGTGAAGACTTTTATTTTTTCTTTGATTTCACAAACTAATTTCACTCCATTCGACAGAAGAATTATCGTATTACAGAACATAAATATAGGAGAAAAAGATTGTGGCATTGTTTACCTAATATTTTTTATTAAAAAAAAGTACAGACTGACCTAAAACCCGCTTTGCTTTATCTTAGAGCGGGTGGGTAATCACTATTTAATAAACGAGGAAAATTAAATAATAAAACAAATTAATACACTTTTTTCCCCTAAATTGATGTTCGATAATTCTTGTTGAATGGAAGAAATTCATTGTACCTACTTACCGTCAAAGAAACACTAAAACTTAATAGATCATTTCCGTTAGTTTACCCGCTTTAGGCCTCCGTCCCCTACTGACCCCCATTCTGTAACCCGTAGACCCACGATGCCGTTCAGAAATGATAGATGACAGAAATGATTGACCGTCAGTTCGGTGCCTAGCCTAGTGGCTGAAGTATAGCTGGCTGTACCAAATGGAAAAGAAAAACGAGTTTATATTTGTTTTCATTAAAACAAGGCAACTTAATTTTCACCTATTCGGAAAATAACTTTTCCACATCACCTATTCGAAAAAGGTCTTTTTCTTCCCCGCTAGGAGGGATCAAAGTTGTACTTTTCTGTTCTAGGATACGATTTTTTCTTTCTTGCATACTATTTTTTTTGGTCAAATAATACATATTTTGGAACATAGGTAACAATTTCCTCATACTTGATGTGAAAAGCAGTATATTGTGTCAAACGGTATCAAAATTATTACGTCTTAGGCGTTAACACTTGAATCCCTCATTACGCTCAGGATTTTACTTTAGAATCCATCGCTTCGTTCAGGATTCAATGTACGCCCTTGACGGAAATATATCATTTTGATCCCTTGTAACACAAACTACTATTTCTTCCCTGTCTAGAGGGATCAAAGTGGCACTTTCCTGTTGTAGGACATTTTATTTATTGCCAGTATAGTTACACAATGGAATATGAAAATATTACATATGAATAATCGATTACGTACGTACTATTATTTAGCATAAATAATAATATGGCGTAGGGATGTGACGACCCCATCGCCCGCTGGTTTTACCAGTGCAATCAGTCAACGCACGCCACTGGGTAGAAAGCGGCGCACACCTCTCGACACCCCTGAGCCGCTCACACCGGTGTTGCCCTTGAGCCATCCTAGATGTCGCTTTTTGTGGGGGCCCATCTTGTGAGGGCGAGTCACCGTCTGCCGGAAATAAAATTGCATACCGTTTTATTAGGCAGGCGTCCGGTTTTTTACCCCATAGCTCAGTACTTAGTCCATCGCTTTCACCCAATAACCTAGTTCATTTTAGATACTATCAACTCTCAATAGCCCTTACACCCTGGCGGGTGCTGCCTCTGCGTGCGTCCCATGACACGGGTAAGGGCAGCATCCGCTCGGTGTACCCCTTACATTTCATTAAAGTGTCAAAAGGGCCTCTACGTGTTGGCTATGGCTCCGCGCACGCCTCCCAAAGGTCCGAAACAACATTATTCCGTGATGGGAAAGACATACAAGTGATACATAATATTTTCCTCAAAGGTGATGTGCAGAGCAGTGTCACACGGGAGCAAAATTATTTCCCCCTTGGGCGTAAACACTAGAATCCCTCACCTCACGCATTCTCATAATTTAATTTCAACATAATCTATATCTCATCTTATCAACAAAAAAATGGCCTAATTATTCAGAAATAGCTAATTAAGTAGGTACCTAAAGGTCAGACATATAATTTTAGTAGGTAATTACGTCCTTTTCAGTAAGTGTGACTTCGGCCCAACCCTGTTAACTACCTGTTAATTTAGTTTAGCTGTCGTCAATTACTTAGCCCACCGGCGGTAATCCAGGTGTAGCGTGAGTGATTATTCCTTTGTGAGTACAGTCTTAGCCGGTTATAGCGTTAGATGGTTATATAGACGGGCTTATAGCGGAGTGATTTAGCGACTTAAGAGTAGTGAGGGGATGATACAGAAATATTCCTTAGGTGAGAATATTCCTGAAAGTATTTTCTCCATAGGCTGTGTTTTAACTGTATAACAATTCATAGTTTTTCACTATCTGGCATAACGTGTGTATGTTTTAGCACTACTGTAAATTAACTTAATGTTGTTTCTAAATAAGAAGTTCTAATAATGTCCGGATAACTTGATTACTCCCTAAAATGTTGGCTTATTATTTATGTTATTGCTGCATGTTTCTTTTTTGGCTAAAAAAAGCTACAAGGTGATTTCACCTACGTATTATTCAGCGTATTTCTTAAGGCTCTACGTAAAATCGATGACAGAAACTTTTCATTTATTTATTCTGAGAATATTACCGGTAATAAAGGAGTACTAACGGGAATATATCCATGAAAAATATTTTTAAGAAAGGGAATATTCCCATTTCACATCTCTACGCGCAAGCGAGGATTGCCTCGTCTGTTTATTGATGACTCAACTAGGTACTGGCTTGGGAGCAGTTTTACTACATTTCGAGTGGATATAATAAATATTGTTAAATATATCCTTTGGGAGATCACCGTTAATTATCAGATATATATTTTATATATGAGGTGATACATATTTTATTCTTACTTTCGTCTGAATATGTTTAAGTATTTGAAGCGAGATTTATAAATATAATTATGAAATATTAGCAACTAACTTTTTTGTTATTTAATCTCTGTTTTATTAATATGCAATAAATAAGTTACTAACTAAAAGTAGATAGGTACCTAAGCTGAAAAAAGCTTGTGTTGGAGATAATTATCCGCAATGCGTAATGTTTCTTCTTTTGTGATGCATTCTAAATATGTGGTGCGTTTTTAAATTACCTATTAAAATTTAACTTCGCTGAGTGGGGGTCCATTTTTAGTCTGTTCTTTTTATAACCTGTCTTATGTAACCACCCATGATGAGACGTAAATAAATGTATTCTATTCTATTCTATTCTATGTAACTTATTTGTTGGTTTCTCTTGGTGTCAGATTGCTGAAGGTTGCTGCCTCTAATTTCGTAATTTTGGTGTCAATGCATCGATATATACTTAAACGTGGAGATGATCTCAAAAAACTTTACAATAGAAAAAGCAACCAAAGGAAATTAGGTCACATTTAAACCATCTCGAGGATAAACTAATACAAATGTACAAAGATATATATAAGTAGAGTTAGACCAAGAAAAGTCTGCAACCACTTTGATAGCATACCTGTGTGTTATTTGTACGTAATTATTTCATAGAAGTTTGACGATTAAAATAACACTTGCACTGCGTGTGCTATCAAACTCGTTGCAGATTTATCTTGGTCTAACTCTATTGCATGTTTGACAGAAACATGTTAATAATAAATCCGATACAAGGTGTATCAATAATAGTGGGGATCCGTTTATTCGGTATCGTGTTCTGATAAGGATAAAGTGAAGGAAAAAAAATTTGACGTAAAAATTTTTGGCCTTTAAAAAACCGAATATGCTCTTTTTTTGTAACACCTTGTATAAAATTGTCATCCATAACTTTTATTCTAACAATGAAACATACGTAAAGGTTACATTCCAAATCAGATAACATTGCAGTGTAGCATAGAACTAGGACACTAAGCTTATGCGAACAGATATTCCCAGTCAATATGTCCAGTTACAGCAGTCCATCATTCGAGGCGTCATTTATCACCGCTCGACAGCACACCACTGATAGCAGCTTGAATATTATAGTAACAGGCACAATAATAGCTACTAGTATACAGTGTTGGCCGAAAGTTAATGCGAATTGAAAATGTTGGCCATTAACCATTATAAATTGAACCTTAAATCGTAACGGACGATTACAGTTTACGATTCAATTTATAATGGTTAATGGCCAGCATTTTCAATTTGCATTAACTTTCTGCCAACACTGCTAGTATACAATAGGAAACTTTATTTAATAATCGAATGTAACATAACAGCAGGAAAATTTAAGATTTAAGAACACATTCCATAAAAATACCACTAAGGGGGTGAAAATCGGGTTGAAAGTTTTTGTCTTCCGTGCGGACGGTTATAAAACGCCAAATAGAAGTTTATATTTTCTAATGGTACGCCCGAGTCCCATGGCCACACCGCGAATACGATACCTATACGTTGTCAACGTACCCGTGCGTATGTTTATATTTTGTGTGATTTTACCACAACGAAATGAAAAAATAACTCATGCCAAAACCTTATAAAAGTTAGACGGATAGTTGATGCTTCAGCAGTGTACAATTATAACTAACTAAGTTTATCCAATTAATTACAGACTCAAAGCTGTTTACTCGAGTTTTAAATGCTATTAATTTAAATCGCAAATTAGTCTCTAATTAAAATTATCCTGTAGTGTAGCTCATTACCCGAGTAAAAAAACAGTTTAACAGAAACTTGCAATCTCCGCCTTTAATTAACTCTTTTGTTCCACTTTTCAATATTTAACTAGTTTAATTGCAACATGAATTTAACGTGGTTTGTGGCAACGGAATTAAATTATTGAGTAGCCCTTGAACTGGTTACATTAAATATACTCATTATGAGGTGAAAAACGAATATAAAGTACTATTTTCACTTCAATTATGAGCGCGTAATTGTATTGACAATGATAATGTAGGGGATGAATAAAGGTATTTCCTATTTAATTATAACCTACTATTGCAGGAAAATCAAAAATAACTTATGATTTGAGCTGTCTAGACAGATAAAAAAGTCGAAAAACTTTTAAAAGTTTATTAATAAATTCCTTTTGTTTGGAGATATTTTTGAATTTCGATATAAGGAAAATATCTTTATTTAGATCATGGGTATTTCTTGTATCAAATAACAAATTATTAAAAGTTTTGATTCAATTTGTATTGTATAATTATCTTGATCCAAGAAATTTAATTCTAGTCACAAAACTTTTCAATCTTAAATTTTGAGTAAGTATTTAATACATTTGAACGGTTAGTGAGATTATTTTAGTTCAAGGTATACCTATACTAAGTATATATATCTTGAATCTAGGTATTTCAGTTGAGACATATTCTGGTTCTTCTGTATACA
Source organism: Cydia splendana (assembly GCF_910591565.1). Classification (NCBI taxonomy): domain Eukaryota; kingdom Metazoa; phylum Arthropoda; class Insecta; order Lepidoptera; family Tortricidae; genus Cydia; species Cydia splendana. The sequence continues at coordinate 22,907,866 of NC_085966.1, read as the reverse complement.
GAACTGTATCTGTATACTGAGGGTATACCCTGAAAACACATACGTGGCTGAGTTTATGCCGCATATTATTTCAACGTACCGAAAAACGACTAAACCCATTTTGATAATTAAGAAAGCCATATACCTACCAAAAAGAATAGATAGTATAGAGGGGTCATGTCATTGTAAATTTTGTAGTCACTGTAAATTTACTGCCATCTATCGACACATGACTAAAACTCAAAATTAAAACTTATAAAGTTATCAAAAAATGTATATATATGGATAAATGATTTTATTATTTTTATATCATTTTGATCCATGTTCATTCACTGATATCTATGTGTTAAAATTGTTAAATATGAAACGGTTTCGTCACGCCATCTAGCCGAGAATAGGCTAAAGGTGTGTGCGGCATCTATTCGAGAATGACTTTTACTTGAATTCCGAGGCACGTTTTTTCCTTAGACTTTATTCGTCTTATACGAAGTTAGATATGTCTTTGTACCTACTAAATATCTTCTGTACCCTGGCTTATTATGTACAGGCTACATTTGAACCTATATATTTCTCGAAAGGTGCAAGTTCTAATTATACAAAAATCGGAAACTTGATCTGTTTGGCCCTATGGTTGACTGGTAGAGAATGCCTTTTGGCATTAAGTCCACCATTTGTACCTATAATTTTATATGCAACAAATTTTAAATAAATAAATAAATAAACTTGATACATCTAGAAATATATCATTATAATAATAATGAAATGAAATGAAATGAAATGAAATGAAATGAAATGAAATGAAATGAAATGAAATGAAATGAAATGAAATGAAATGAAATGAAATGAAATGAAATGAAATGAAATGAAATGAAATGAAATGAAATGAAATGAAATGAAATGAAATGAAATGAAATGAAATGAAATGAAATGAAATGAAATGAAATGAAATGAAATGAAATGAAATGAAATGAAATGAAATGAAATGAAATGAAATGAAATGAAATGAAATGAAATGAAATGAAATGAAATGAAATGAAATGAAATGAAATGAAATGAAATGAAATTTATTATTAATAACACATCGTTATAAGTCAGTAAGTATACAATAGTATATAAGTATAAGTACATAGGTATCATAATTGCATTTTCTTGCATATTATTATATTATATTCTATAGTTACATATTATTAAATCATTAAAGGTAATTGGAAAAATTCATTGTAGTCATAAAATAGTTCTTGCAAGAGCCACTTTTTTAACCTAACCTTGAACGCCGCGGTAGTAGCTGCATCTCTGATATTGTCAGGCAAGCGGTTGTAAACATAATAATATGTATGCCACACAAAACGGCCAAAGAAATACTCTGTAAACACCCAAAAAAGTCACAAGCATCTCTTTAACAAGATTTCAGTTAGTTTACCTTTACTTCATCAATATGTAGGTATATGTATTAAAAAAATGTTTAAAATTAAAACCCTGTTATTCCATGACTATTCTCATACATTTTACACTCGAACAAAGGCACAACCATGTTTACGTTGCCATTCAATTTCGGGGGTTAATTTTATAGGACGATTCCGTATAATACATTTCAGGGGTCGCCCCCAGGCGTTTCCTTCTCGAAGTTATAGTATTTGGTTAATCAACATGAAATATGAGAGTGTCCAAGTAGACGCAGCGTTTTCCCGTTGGTTTTAGCGTGGCTATGGCTCTAACTGTTGAAGAAGAAAAAATGTTTATTTTCTTTTGTTATACAACTTAATTGTTTATTTAAATTTTGTCTTCAGCTGTTTCATATTTATTTTTAGGTATATTTTGTTACGAAATAAATATGGATTCCCGACGCGGTATCTCTGACATTACTGAACGGTTTTCAAAATATTTCCTTCTATGGATTTTCCACTTTAACATGTTTACATAAAGAGTTACCTACTTAAATTAGGTAAGTATTTCAGATAGGAATTGTAGAAATATTAAGTTGCACATTTTGGTTATCTAATAAACAACAAAATTTCAATAAACGGGATAATTATAACGTCTGAAACATAAACTTTACATCATAACAAAATGAATATTCAGTCATAAAGCTTTAGAACAATAACGGTCACGAACTCCCAAATATAAACATTTACTGCGAAGTTAATCCGTCGAAAAGGAATTACGGCAACAATCTAAATCACTGTCTCAATGATAATCAATCCGACGGGCAGCTTCTAATCTCAAAAGGCCTCTGATTCAGCTGCAAAATCTTAACAAAAGGGGGCGGCACACTGGATGTTGCAGACTCTTTGCACCATCAGGCTTAATAATTACGCGAGCGATTAAAGAGAACGCGAAAGTATCTGATACCACGAATACTCAATAGCATTCCTCCGGAAAGTGACTGCTCATCTAAACAAATATTTAAAAATAAGGTAAAAACGTCATTACTAGACAATTCTGTGAAACAGAACCCAAGTAATTAGTCTGTAGAATTAGCATGTAGTAGAATATCGCTCGCAGACGTATCTGCATGTTTAAAAAAGTTTATTTAGCAAGTAGAATTAGATTCACAATTAAGTAGATTTATAGTGTATTATTTTAAGCTATGTAATTTATGTAAGCGCACACAATAGGTTAAGAAAAGAGTGTTTTTATTCGCCAACAAACTGTTCCGCAGTTTGGCGAAATTTCAAATGTGTAAATTTGTTTATTGTGTATGTTAGAACTAAATATTCAAATAAATAAATAAAAATAATAATAATTGTAGCCTATATACTTACGTCCCACTGCTGGGCACAGGCCTCCTCTCATGCGCGAGAGGGCTTGGGCTATAGTCCCCACGCTAGCCCAATGCGGATTGCGGACTTCACATATACAGCTTTGAATTTTTTCGCAGATGTATGCAGGTTTCCTCAAGATGTTTTCCTTCACCGAAAAGCTAAGAAAAGTTAAGCATCAGGCTTATTTGTCTATTATATATTATTTTTATAAACATAAAATACTTTATGAAGAAAATGTCAATCTGATACTAAATACAGGTTGCTAATTCATAATGGATTGGTTGTTGTCATTGCTGTTTTTTCCGAATCTATTATGAATATTTATAATACAATTAATTTCGAAGGTAAATTCCCCTTTCATTCATTTATTTCGGATTATAGCCCACATCCATCCTTTTTACTGACAATAATAATATGAGTGTGTTTTAAGTGATTAAACAATTCAAGGAACGTTATTTTAACTTAATTTAATACATCATCAGTTTGCTAGGCATAAGAGGCGGTAACGATTTTAGAGCAGAAATGTAAAATTGATAGATTTTACATTTCTGCTTTAGTCGATTGATTTAGTCGATGAAATTGAACAAAAGATGTACAATTTCATCGACAAAATCTATCAATTTTACATTTTTGCGACTAAATTCGATACCGGCCTCATAAGACTCGATATAGGTACTATATTCATTTTCATGTCATGCGTTTTATATGATCGTCTATACATTATTCCGAACATATGTTCGCAATTTCATTTTCTGTCCAACCTCTTATAAGAAATAAAAAATATTTAAAATTAATTATTTATTTTTAATTTAATTTAATTAACACATTCAACACCAAGAACCCGACTGTCGGGTACACTGTTCGTAGCGACTACGCGCTACATACGACGAAACCGTGGCTACGCGCTACGAGCGTAACCCGTAGCACTTAGTGGTATTGAATGTGTTAATAAAAAAATATTTTTATTTTTTGGCCATTTTCGTAAATAACTTCTAACTTATGTATTTTAAAATTATAAAAAAATATATTTTATATAATAACACGATATAGTTTGAAAAACTTTATTTTTTAACTTTTTTCATTTACCCCCCAAAAGTGGCCCCCATGTTCAAAATGCATTGGTTTACGTTTCTTTGGGTCACTAATTTACATATGTGTACCAAATTTCAACTTAATTGATTCAGTAGTTTCCGAGAAAATAGGCTGTGACAGACGGATAGACAGACAGACGCACGAGTGATCCTATAAGGGTTCCGTTATTTCCTTTTGAGGTACGGAACCCTAAAAATAGAATAATGTGAAACTAAGGTGGATATATAGCTATGGTTAAAATACATCCAATCGTGTAAAATTGTCTCCATTAATATCAATATTCAGAAGGAAAACGTTTGTATGGGGAAGCGGTCGTGCAATTTCCTTTTAAAATTTCTTCGTAGCTGAACACCATTCCTTCAGGGTGTTTTCTTTACGGTGGCAATATTTTCATTTAAAACAAGTTGTTAAATTAATATTGGTACGAGATCACAAGAGCAAGCCATTTCGAGAACAAACTTTTAAAATAAACAGCAGCCACATACATCCATCACATTTTACTGCATAAGACTTAGTGCATCCTGTGTTTTTGTTTGCATAAATTTAGTGCGATAGTGAAATGAGCTGCAGCGACACCACAATACGCCTTACTTGCTCTATCTTGAATCTCACAAAACAGTGCCAGTATGTCAACGGCCTTAGGATTGACATCCAACCAAACTTGGCTAGAACAATGGCGGCTCTCGAGACGTGCAATTAAGCTGACAAAGGTCTGATTACGCGAATTTAAAACGGCATTGTCTGAGTTTCGACAGTTCACTGTAGTGACGGATTGTTGAGGAAAGTTTAGTACGTGGTGGAAAACTTTTGAGCGTTAAAGGGGCCCACAGATTGCCAGTTCGTCTGATGATATTCGTCTGTCAGTTAATCGCAAAAGGTCAAATACTAACAGTTCCATTTTAGGTCTGTCGACTAATACAAACCGTCAGCGTCGACAGATATCGGTCAGACAGCCCGTTGTCTTGGGGCGAAAACTGACGACTCACAACTCAACTCTCGACTCAAGTGTGTAGTTGCAGAGGTGGCCGCAGGCCATTGCTGGCCGGCATTATTCGCTTATGGGTGTAGACGTTATTGGCCTGGGACGGTAGGCCCCCGATAGGACCAAATACTGCAGGCGGATTGGTAATGGGTAGGACCCTTTTCTGTCAGAGGTATGATGGTGTCTGTTTGTGGGTTGACCTAGGTAAAATCCAGTGCGCTTTGAAAAGTTACCCCCAAAAAGTCCCGTACCTAAAACTTCTCCTTAAACAATGAGACCACTCTCATCAGTAAACCTATACCCGTCTTGCTTTCCACAATCTGAACCCAGTCCCGCATCGGACATAAAAAATCTCATAATAGAAAACGGCGATCGAGCGTTATTGTCTCAGCAGGAATCCAATTTACCCCAAACACTGTTTCTGCCACTGATTCTTATGTCATATCGTGTAGAGGCTACTATGCAATAACAAATTACTGGGGTCAAGGCCTTGTATTAACCCGAAAAGGATATCGTCCGCTAAATTCTTGAACCAAGACTCGTGTTGACTCGCAAATGAATGAAAATTATTGTGGCGTTGTTGTGTAATTAGGTCTAAACTGATAAGTTTTATTATATGCATACATTGTATTTTGAGTGTAAGAAATCGAGGGTTGCTGGAGTCATCGAGCGTGAAAATTTCGATTTTCTTCTCCACCCACTCTCAGTTTCATTATGCAATTTTATCATTCTTGTCTCTGATAGTAAAAATATACATAACATTTTCTTGAAGAGTAATATAAGGTACATTTTCAACGTTACATTTTCTTTATTCGGGAATCAGAGTAGGAATCAAAATATAAGTTAAAATAATAAATACAGGTTGCCCAGTAATGAATGGATAACGTTCTAACCAGTCCAGAAAATGTACTTATAGGCCTAGTAAAAGTTTAGTTGTTACTATAAGGCGTTGATAATTATGTTATTTCGTGGCTTATTCACATTTAATGAGATGGCATCAAACGAACACATAATAAAAAAAACACTACCGATATAATTTTACGAATTCCAAAAATATACACTACTTTCCTGCTTTAAAATAAAGCCTAAACATATCAAATAGAGTCTGGCTAGCCAAATATTGTTGACAGATATTTCCTTGTTGTATCACCGATTGTCTATGATTTAAAAAAAGCTAAAAGTCTGTTGTCAATTTATGTCATTCAAATTGTTCGCGGTTTATAAGGTGTTTATTTTAAATAATATAAATAATGACCATATACCGAGTGAGGTCCGCAAACTATTATTTAAGCTCGTAAATAAGTACAACAATGTGCGAAGTCGACGTGAAGCGTTGTGTAACGAAAAACTGCAATGCAAGTCGTAAACAATTTAATAGTTTGCTGCTCTATTAATATTTTGATACTTTAAGTACTAGTTCTAACATTTGCCTATAACTTTGATTAAGTAAGTGAATTTATTAATACCTAAATCTCATAAACAGTACAAGTGTGTAAAGAAACGGATAAACTAGAAGTTCTGGAAAATATCAATAAAATCAAAACAGTGGAATGTAAAATAAAGTGTAAACATATGTATATGTATTTGTCGTTGACTGTATTTTACATAGTGGTAGAAATTATGTGAGCTGACTTTGAGTGCACGTCAACATATATTTAACTTATTTCATTAGGTCCTTACGTGTGCACAGAAAATCAAAAACATTTTCTAGTATCAAAACTATAATTCCTACTACACAAAGTGTGAGATTTTTTGAATGTCCCGCCAAAAATTTGTGTAATAATTCAGAAGCCAGACTCTAATATATCATCATTATTATTTAGAAAAAGCAAAGAGCAAACACAGCACCTACGTATCATAAACCTTAAGTACCATTACAGAAACTGTCACTCCAAGAATTCACAGAACATATCATCAAGATTACCAACTCCTTTCCAATATTCCTTGATCCCAAGACCCATATAACAGTCACGTCTTGTCACGGCTGACAGTTTTACTGGTTTGGTATGTTCGTTCAGCATTATGAATGAATATCTTCGAAGGGATTTTGTGTACCGTACATTGATATCGGAAAACGATAATAGCGCGCGATTAGCGCCACAAAGGCGCTATCGTTCGTTCGTTACGGGTGGGTGAGTAAATTGTGCGCAGCTATCTGCTCACGGCGCGGCGCATCTTCAATTAGCAGATATGCGTTTGACGCAAGTTTGTAACAAAGGCTTGAACATTATCTGCGCTGAAAATGCTTTTGATATTTAATCCGTTACTCAATTTGGCTAGCAAAACGAAATTGAGGTGTACATAGTTTAATCATCCACTGCAGTTATTGCATTTTTGTTTTAAAAATCTTTGAAACAAAAATAAACTGCGTTTTAATAAAAGCAAACTACATCTAGGTACTAAAGATATATGAATAGATTATTTATTATTAAGAGCCCACTGTGTCCCACTGCTGGGCAAAGGCCTCTTTTTCCAGTCGTGCAGCAGGCTCTCCAAAAGGAGTCTTAGTTATCCCACCATCGCCGACATCATAACTTTCTTAGGACGTAAGAATTTCTTTGAATTGCATGTTATTACATATACATTATACATGTTCTTGTTTCAGTTTATACCACTGCACTTTAATATCGTAAATTATACGTTAGTTTGCGACGCTCATCTTAAAAGCCATCTCTCGTGTCTCTATTTCTCTGGCGTCGTGCGCTAAGCAAGCAACAAATTTGGTTAGGAGATCGCAAGAATGTAAACCATACACATAACAAGCAGTGCTACCTTACATTCAAAAGGTTACATGTTTCTATGAAACTGGTATAAATATGTAATGTTTTGGTTAGAGAACGAGCTAAAATGTCTCTACGAGAGACTTAATGCATACATAATAAGCTTTCATGTCATTCGTGCATCGTTTTAGACGGGAATGGATTAAAGGATTTTGGATAGTACTCGTAAAATGTTGGTTAGTAGATTAAGCAAACTTTACTTTGAAAATCCTTAACTTTAATTCCACGTTTAAGTAATTTAATCAGGTTTGAATTGTACTGTTTCGGGAAGATGAGGAATTCCAACTTATTCCAAATATAATGCAAGTTTAATTTCTGTTTGAGTAGTTATATACCACAATAACCTTTAATATGGCAAGACATGAAGTAATAAATACAACCCATATTTTAAATTTCATATTATAAAAAAGCTAGTAAGTACATATTTAAAAAAAAATACATACCTTCTCTTGAAGAAGAACGTATTGTACTGTACGTAGATAGAAAGCGGTATTAAAATAATTGTTGGTGAGTGAAAATGTTTAATAATTTTTCGGTATTTTTATTGCAAACATAAAGTATGTCTGCTTCTGACAGTCTTCAAAATGTAAAAATCAACTAACGTTATGATATTCTAATTCTCGGTTTATTCCCCGTATTTCGCGGTCCAAGAAAAGGCTTGCACTTGGCAGCTGCCAGAACCTGCTTATTATTAATACCTTTATGCCGACAGCGAATATACCTTTGTATAGAGTTGTAGGAAATTTTAAATTTTAAATTCCGTTGTACTGGCATGGTTTTAATTGTACTTTTTTGTAGATTCTTTTGAACGACAGTTGGCTTTTCCCATAAACAATCTGTTGTGTACTTATGATGTTGTTGGCTTTGATAAAGGTACCTATAGCAAAAAAGCTGTTTTCCTACTTAAATTTATAACAAGGCCTTCTATTAAGCTTTGTAATCAAAGGGATTTCTAGATGACAGATAGATATGACATCTTTTGTTTTACAAACAGAATTAGATGTCACTCACTAAAGAAAAAGTCCACCGCCCAGGCGGGAATCAAACCCACCACCCGGCCACGGCGGTACCCGTCCCAAATTCTCTGGTGTATGCTATCTTTGAAAAGGCTAGGCGTCTTTGACCAACTCTAAGGGCGAGCAGTGTGTGCTTGCACCTCTTATACGATTACGGTATAGGGAGAGAGAATGGTGCCCTTGTTAGATATTTTGTTTTGTCTGTCATTTATCTCCTATAGCTCTTGTTATTGTTTCTTACCCAAATAAATTTTCCACTTTTTATTCCAATCATTAATACCAACAATCACTAATTCCGAATTACTCCGATAAATCAGCTCAATGTTTAACCCCAGCGAGACGGATGGAGTGTTTTTCTATAAAGTACCAGAGAATTGCCAGTAATTTAGTGAACACCGAAAGGGTGGGCTTTGGCCATTTGTTATGGGCCCATAGCCGTTTTTATGAAAGCACTCTCGAGATAAACCCTCCGGATGATAAATAATACTCGTATGCTACGACCGACTTTATTCCGCCTGGTTGACATATGACTGACTGTTTTTGAGGAAAATAATGCGAGTGCCAGTTTTATTAAAATGCCTGCTTTATTATGTGGGTTATTTTGTTTGTGTTTTCATCCGTTTGTTTCAATTAACGGTTGTGTTTTGTTATAATTAAGCATGCAGTTTGCGTTAACATTTCAAATGGGCGCACTATAATTAGTAGCTGAGATTTTTGTGTGTTCCATACGTTATTTTACCTGACACAATTGTTATTGCTTGCGGAATCACCTTTTATGTAATAGTACCTAATTATATAAGTGAAAGTGAAATTCAATGATTAAAATGGTAAGTTAAATCTTTCAGAACAATATGTTAGTTGGACTATATAAAACCATAGTCCTACTAGTCCTACTATTTACACTAATTACCAAAATCTCGATCGTCACTATTCACTTCCCTATAGTCCAAAAAATCTAATGTCTCCAATCACTCTCATCTCAAACCATAATCAAAAACTACCATAATGTCCCAAGCCATTGTAACATAATGTCGAGAATCATTCCCGGCTTGTGGCACGACACCTGCCCACGGATTGATGGCCGTCGTCTGGCGATTGATGCTGCGACTGCTACGTGACGCCTTTGGTCGTGTTCACATTGCTGTGAGAGCCGGCGAGATTTTTCCGGCAAACACCAAACAGTTTCAATAAATAAAGTAATATGTCATATGTATGTGTATGTGTGTATGTATGTGTAGTGTGTGTATGTATAGTGTAATATGTCATCGAGATAAAAAAATAATACAATAGTTATTTGTACAACAAGAGATCAAAGTTTGATATTTCTTCGAGTGCTTATTTTGAGTCCCGTGCAAGCGAAAGATTCTATAATAGATTCACGAGCGTAGCGAGTGAATCTAATTTAGAATCTTGAGCGTAGTAAGGGATTCAAAAGCGCACGAGATGTAAATAACTTTGATCTCGTGTAGTACACAAAATTTTTCACCCTAAGCAGTGAGAACATACCTAGAGGGACAGAGATAATAGAACCCAAGTATATCGAACTTGTATTAGACCCCGCATGTTGAAATGACATTTGACTATAAAGATCACTTGAATGACATTTTGTCTCACTCAGTGAGCAAAATGCGATTTTGCTCACTGAGTGAGACAAAATGACTTAGTGAGCAAAATCGCATTTTGCTCACTGTTTTTAAGAAGCAAAGTACTCTTGTTCGATCTGCTGAGGTGAAAATACATTTCTTTGCTAATCCGCGAAATAATAACATGCTTGTCAATCAGTGGTACGTAACTCGTTGTACTTACTTACGTGTTTTTTGCATGCAATTAATGTTCCCAACCTCCTACCGCAAAAATAAATACGCAAACAAATGTAACGAGCCACCACCGACATAATTTTCCACCGACACGTTTTTACCTTTCGACTAGGTAAAATTAGGATGCTATAATGAAATTGTACACAAACAATCTTGAAACAACCATCAGTTACTCTGTATTTTGTACCTTGTCTCTCAAATCTCGGTCTCTCTTCCACCTAGAATCGTTAGTCGATAATGAAAAAGGCGGCTGAAAATTAAATACGTGCCGGCCATACAGAGTAGCTTGAAGTAATTAAGCACCGATTTAAAGCTTAGAACTTTTCTATATTGCCGTCCTAAGTACTTAGCCCTTGCAGTACTATGCATTATCATTATCACAACTTTTGATGCTCGATGTATAACATAATTATCACAGTTTTCGCTTACCCATCTCAAAAAACGAAAAACAGCATACATTAGGACTTATCTATCTAATACCTTTAAACGAGCAATTCTTGTTTATCTATTTATATAATATCTTGGAGACAAATATATAAAAACTCAAAAATGAGCGTTTTCCCAGAAGTAAGACCTAGCTAGATCGCTTTTTCGTCCCTGAAAACCCCCATATAGCAAATTCCATCGAAATCGTTAGAGCCGTTTCCGAGATCACCGAAATATATATGTAAATAAATAAATAAATAAACAAACAAGAATTGCTCCTTTAAAGGTATAAGATATAGCTAGGTCTTATCTCTACTGGGAAAATGCGCATTTTTGAGTATTTACATATATGTTTTCCGTTTTCTCAGTTATTATTGAGAATACCAACAATATTTAGGTCTTTCAAAGCTGCAAACATAATTATACGGTAATGGTTGTGGCCCCAATAACATAAAAAAAAATAGTTTGCGAGTTTAATGTTGGATATGACCCGGCTACAGGGTAGACTGAGATACACATTCTTCGGATTTAGTTGTCGGTCGCGAAATTCCTAGCAAATTTTGCCTTCCTTGTTGTTTAATTAAGCTGAACCGTCTAATAGAGTATTGTAATTATAAGACGTGTATGGTAATTTATTATTAAAATTAAGTTTACGTTGAAATGAGGCAACGCTTGATAATTTGATTGGGCTTTGTTAGAAGGCTGTGTACATAAGACTCAATCAAGCCAAATTGTAGAATAAGAGACAATCAAATTAAATTGTTGAACAAAACTAATAAAGTTTTAGTATTATTTTTATAAACAGCTAACATTCAATAAAAGTTCATTGTTTAAACGAATATATTTTAACAAACTTTTAATTTACTCTCACATATATTTGGTAATTCCCTGCCGGCTCGTCCGCTCGTTTGCTGACGATCACATAAAAAAAATTGATATACATTTTTTAAAACAAATATTGCAATTAAGTTTTTAACGAGTCCTTTACCTTCCTACACCTTAACGTTAATGAAAAAAGTGACAGTATGTCTTTTTTTATATTACATTTTAACATGTACCTTGATAAAGTAAGGACGTTAAGCACGAAGAAATTCATACATACACCCGCCATTTGTTATCTCTATCGCACGCGCATAATAATATTGCTGTCCCACCGGTCGGTCAATGAAAGCAATATAACTAATGCACGTGCGATAGAGATAGAAAATGGCGTGTTAATGTACAAAATTCTTAGCGTTCTTACTTTATTATAATCCGACTATCATATCTGAGCTACGTGAGTAAATAAACCAAAGTATATTTATTTCTTGATAAGATTTTATTTCCAATATCCCATTCCTGAATATCTTCATGTGAATGCCGAACGAGGAACACTTAATGATTTCAATTTGCCCGTACAATTTCCGTTGCTCGGTAGGAGCCAATATTTATTAACGATTATCGAGCGGGCCTCGGCAATGGGATTCATTAAATTTTCAATGTCCAATTTCGTTGCCTGCAACGACAATTTAAATACTTTCAGTCCTTTTATAAATCTTTAAATATTTTCGACGGCACCATTGATTTTATTCACACGTGTATAAAAGGCGTAATTAAATTCAGCTTTTCGACAGCTTTCGGGATACAGTTTTAATTAAATTCATCAGGTTATACGTAGAAATGTAGTTTATTTTCTTGCTGCATTGAAATTGTACAATTAAGTACCTACGTTACAATAAAATTAAGGAGGTACCAGTCATTGAACCCTCTTTTTGTAGAACAGTCACCAGGTTAAGACAGGATGCTTAGCACGAGGAATTTTGTACATTGATCCGCCTGTTCTTGTCTCTATCGCACGCGCATAGTTTTACTGCTGATGCTGGCAGTGACACTGTGCGAGCGGAACAACAATATAATTATGCGCGTGCGATAGAGATCGGAAAAAGCAGGTCAATGTACGAAAATCTTACGAAAAAATTTACAAATTTCTTTAGAAATAAATCCTAGTAACTGTAATCCCAGTAAAAATAACAGTAAAGTACCAGTAACAAAGCAGGGGCGTATTTTGCTCAGAGCTTAAGCTTAGCCATACATCAAAGCATTGCGGCCAGTATTTTCGGGACAATGCCCGGGGTAACTAGGGCTTGTTGATGGTTAATTTTATTAATTCATTTTTTGTGAGTCTCACAATTACAATTAAATTAAATACATAAGCGGGGTGTGACCAATTAAATAATTATCCCATAAATAGTGCAGTGCTATTGTCTCATTCAAATTAAAACGCAAGCATCTGTAAAACAATTATCCCCACAATTATCTACCCGTGGTCGTTCCATTAATATGTGCTTGTGCTACGTATCGCCGGCGGGACATCACGTCAACCGCAATGTTACGACTGATACCTACTGTGACCGCAGGATGAGTTAGACGGAAGGTATAGCTGCCGAGATATACCTGGCCCGACCAGGCGGCGGCAATGGTGGTGGCTTTCATCAGAGAAGGGTTTCTTATGCTCCATGTGCATAAGATGAAAACCAAAGCCACTTATGATTTGGATTTGTTATGGATATGTATGATCTGTCAGCTGTCAATAGTGAAATGTAGTTTACAGAAAAGTAAAATAGGTATCAAATTGGTTTTTACTTAAAAACGTGTTTACATTTCAAACTATAATTAAGTCCGCCATTTGTACATTATTTGTATGCTTTGTGCAATAAAGTTTAAATAAATAAATAATAACCTCTAACCTCTGCTTGTATTTCTGTTTTTTTTTTATTGTCTTCTTTTATTGAGGTGTGCAATAAAGAGTATTTGTATTGTATTGTAATAAATAATTAAAAGGGGTAAAAATAAAAGCGCAGTAGAATTGATCATTATATTGGACTGGATTTTCTTTCATATACACGGTGTAACATGACGAAACCGAATAATTTCAACAGCGTATTCCTGGCCCCAATTTCACCACGGTGACAGGTGCGACAATTGTAAAATCACTGTTGCTGACGTCACAGGCATCCATGGGCTACGGTTACCGCTTACCATCGGGCGGGCCGTATTCCTGTTTGCCACCATCATTGTATTATTTAAAAAAACTTTATTATATCGGAAAAAAACAGATATTTATTTTGCGAAGTTTCTGACAATTGTCAAGATTTAGAAGAATTGTAGGTAATTCTTGACAGGTAATGAGTTATATGTCGGAATTTCGTGACAATTGTAGTGTTTCTTGTGACAATTGTCATAAACTTAGCAAGAGAAATATCTGTTTTTTTCCGATATAATAAAGTTTTTTTTAATAAAACAATGATGGTGGCAAACAGGAATACGGCCCGCCCGATGGTAAGCGGTAACCGTAGCCCATGGATGCCTGTGACGTCAGCAACAGTGATGTTTTACAATTGTCGCACCTGTCACCGTGGTGAAATTGGAGCCAGATCATATTTAGAGACAAAAATGTCCTATAAACTTTTTTAAAATTCGTGTAGTTTCAGAGTTAATACCAATTTAAATAATTGGCCAAGCACGAAGTCAAGACTACGGTGTTCAGAGCACCGTTCCCTTTCTCTATACGCCTTACTAACTCTATGTGCTCTATTGTGAAAAAAAAAAACACAACGACAGTGAAGAACGGAATTCTTTATTTGAATTTTTTCAGATAAACTGCAATAATAAATATGATTCTTACTGAGCACATTGAGATCAGAGTCAATTAGGTTGGAAAGCCCGTTCGAAATTTAAACTTATTTGCAATATAATAAGGTTGTATTTTGTAGATCTCTCTCATACTTATAGTAGGCTATTCAGAAAAAAAAAATATCCCACAAAAATAAGCAAGCAGAATTAAACTTTGTATCAAAGACATAAGTCATAAATTTCAATGCCAAAGTTTTAGCTAAGGATCTTTCTCGCTAAAACTACTTCCTAATATGAAATGACCAGTGTAAGCATCTGTTAGCTAGCCCTAAGCAACCAAAGATCAGGCTGCAGTTGAAAAACTAATAAAGATAAAGTTAAGCTGATAATTTTCCCGCCGTCTCCATGCTTCTTTAAGTTGGGTATTGACTGGTCAGCTGCCTGTTAGCTATAGTTTTCGCGAAAATCGCCAGGACAGAGGTGAAAATTTTTTGTATGAAAACTTGCAACTTTAAATGCATTTTTTATCGAAACTATTGCACTCTAAAATGAAGTCAAAATCAGTCCATCGACTCAATTTTTTGCAAGCTTTCTAATGGTACCCCACACGATTCTTACAAATAAAAAAAAATTCAGGCTACCCCTCTCAACCCCCTAAATTTCCCCCTAAAATCAGAAATAAGCAGTTTTGACTTATTCACAGTGTTAGTGATGGTACTTGCCATAACTATTCCAAATTTTAGGTACCTACATCAAACGGTCTTTGAGAAAAACGCATTTAACCGATTTGCAAGACCGAAGTGATCCCATAAGAGCACCGTGAACAAAGTTTTGTACGGTGCTCTAAAAATCATGTTTTTATTGTTACATAGTTCAAAACGCCTTCTTGATGGCGATGTTGCTACTATGGGACGTAGTCTCAATATCCTTATTGATAGATGTCAAAAAGTGACAAGTAACACTTTGCAAAAAGTAGGTTTTACGAAAAAACAAGTAAAAATCAATTTTAAGTGACAAGTTTACCAATAACATTTATTTTTTATGTACAAATACATTCAAAAAATGGAAAAAAAGCAAAACAAAAAAAAAAAATACCCAAAAAATTGACCTAAACTCATATTACCTACATTTTTTTCTTCTTTTGACCTCAGAAATGCGTGGTTAAAATTATTCGGTTTCCTCATGTTACACCGTGTATACTTATAGGAGGTTTATTCTGATTGCAAAATCTGATTATGAATCTGATCAGGCTTTTCTTTAATCACTATTGTTAGGATAAGTTTTTAATAATCACTGTTATCAAATTCGGTTCAAATTCGTAATCAATAGATACTTTGCTAGTTACTTGAAATTATGTAAGAGAATGTAAAATTATTGACCGAGCGTTACCGAAGGTTTCCGTTTCAGCTTGGGCAAATATGCTTTCGTGTGTCTGGATGTTCTCCTCTGGAGGTAGTTAGATACCTACCTATATTTTTTCTGTCGTTTCCTGTTTATTGGAAAATGTTCCAAATGGTGGACATTGGAAAAATAACTTAAGTTCCAGTAGGGTCTATGGCACAGACTATTGTGAGTTCGCTGTGATAATAACTCAACGAAGTAGGTATTTTTTTTTATTTTTAAGCTCATGAAGCTTATCGCGAAGTCTGCACCTCACAGTGCCTCTAGTTACAGAGGTATATTCAACATCTTTCATCTCTAGGTTAGAACGTCGAAATTGTAATAACCTTGCTCAATAGTCGCCCATTCGAAATAATACCTACTTTAGTATGCCCTGGAGATAAAGTAAATTTTATTTTGCCCTGGAGACCCTGGAGTATATTTCGCAACAAAATAAATAGCGGTCTCAGCCAAGCACTCGTGCTGCGCATTGTTTTACCAGAATATTTGCCTACGGAACTAGAACCGTACCTACCGTAAAATGGGGTGAGTAGGGTTCGCAGAGAGAGTTGGGTTATGAATGGGGAGAGAAGGGATGAAAGGGGGGTGAGATGGAATTTTAAGGCTACTGCTACAAAAATAATGTATTCCAATTTAAAATGGAGCTATAGTAATACTCATAATAAAAAAAATCGATGCAACAATCTTCCAAAACCACCTTTGTATGAAAACCCAACCTACCCCAAAAAGGGACTACGGGGTGAGGTGGGATTTCCTGTTTATCGTCAAATTTATGAAATGGAACTACCCAAAATAAAATAGAAACTAAAATACAAACGTCCGGAACACTTATTATATACACCATTGAGTTTGCATAATATATGTAAAAATAAAATGTTATCGAGGTTTGAATGTCAGTTTTGCGGGTGTGTAATGATCGATATAAAAATAATTAATATATTTTCTGTAGATATAACAACATCTAATATAATTTCAGAAAATATAATAACTCATTTTGTATAATATACATTTGGTATATTATTAAAATGTTTAATATCATTTTATATAATTATCTTTTGATATAACACTCATTTATTATAACGATCATGTGATATAATGCTCATTTATTATACAAGTATTATTATATAAGCGTTATTCGGTATAATATAGGTATTTTTATGACGACATATGTAAATGTTTAACGCCTGATACTTTTTTTTACAGCAACCACGTACATACTAACAAGTATCGTGAGGCATCCAATTTGAACCTAAAAAATAACATCCAATGTTTAATTTAAATATATATATATATATATATATAAATTTTTCTTTGCAAATTGGGTTATCTTTACCTAATCCAAACTTTTTTCCTTTCATTGACCGAAGCGAAGCGAAGGTCTACGTTTTGACTCGGGCATTTTGCTTTCGTATGTCCGGATGTTCTCCTCTACAGGTCGCAATTCTTAACCGATTCTCGTGAAATTTTGTGACCGAATTTTATGACTAAATAAAATTTTTTTGTCAATCCGGTTTTTGGAAATTTTTAAAAATGGCGGAGTCGTGATGCCTGGCGCCTAACCAAATAGTGGTATCGGTACCATACGAGTGTTTTCTTTTTGTGATATGTTTATAGATTAAATGGCCAAAAATTCAGAAAATTTATTTCGCTGGTTTCGGAGGTATTGAGATATTTAATTTTAACTAATTTTAATTTGAGAAGGAGTAGCTAAATTTCGTCAACCCATCTAAGAACTATTTTGGCTCAGTTTGTAAACGTTCGCTTTTTCTGTTTGCACAGAGGGTCTGGGTTCGATCCCCAGTAATTGTATGCTGGGATATTATATCTTTTTGTATTTTTTTACACATAAATTTCGTATTGTTTTTTTTTTTTAATTTACTATATTTAAAGCTCTTAGCACCATGTTATTTAAAGCTCTGCTCGCGAGGTCTACAGCTCACAGAGCCACTAGTTTTATATAGGGGTCACAATTCCAACCTAACCTAACCTAGTATTCTGGTAGTGGTTTGTTTGTGTAATGGACGCAATTCTAACCTAACCTAACCTACTTTTCTGGTAGCGGTTCGTTTTGTGTAGGGGTCGCAGTTCTTAACCTAACCTAACCTAGTATTCTGGTAGCGGTTGGTTTTGTGTAGGGGTCGCAGTTCTTAACCTTACCTACCTAGTTATAAATAGCAGTTCGTTATACGTAGAAAGAGTATCGTTTTTCGTAGTAAATGTGGAATTATATATCTAATACATTATACCAACAAAGGTTATTACACTTCTACTTTAGATGAAATAACTTTTATATCATAAATTCAGTATAGGAAATATGCATTATACTTCAAGAATGTTATGCTAAATGTTATTAGATCAATTAATCATTATATAAAATTATAATATATAACAAATGAAAATATATTAAGTGTTGTTATATCATTTAATAATTATACTAAATAAGCGTTATTGCAACTGATATTATAATAAAAATGTTTATAGCCATCGATACGCACCCCAGTTTTGCATCTACTCCCATTTTACGGTACGTTGCTGGCAAACATTAAATTTCGATATTATCGTCGATATTGCTCAAGTTAATTTACAATATAATATTATATGTGGAGTTAGCCAACTTTTTCAGGTGCGTATTTGATATTATCAATTAATCAGAAATGTAGTATTTTTTATAAGCAAGGTTTAGGTATGTAACAATAGCTTACTCTCGGTCTTTACTGTTAAGGGTTTCGTTAGATTTATTTAAATATTTATGGGCTACTAAAGTTGAAATGTTGGCACTGTAGTGGGTATGAAGTATAGTGAAGAAAGAAGCATTACGAGTAATAGACGTACAAAAACGGTACGTTTTTAATTTACCAAAGCATTTTATTGCATGTATTATATAGTATTGAATTTATTATACACTCTTGCTACTGGTCAGGTCAAGTATCTACATATACCATTTAGACATATACATACATGGACTACCTTTCTTTCATATGACTAATAGCACTATTCAGAAAATCAAATTGGTTAAGCTACTAGATCCTAGCAATACGTTAGTCGGTCATATAGTAGAGTGGTCCCCGATCGAGAGGATGTTGGACTCGGTTCCCGGCGGTTCATTTCAATGACGATATCGGTCGGGTGGGGATGGCTGCTTACACTGGATAGTGATATAGAAGGATCCAATCTATTCTTTATTCATACGTTCAATATCTGTTATAGAATTATTTAGCTATTGTTATTTAGCTTGATTTTATTTCTGGTTGTATTAGATATGAAAGTAATTTCAATAGAATTAGACAATCGCAAAATGGTTTGTCAATATTCGTGTTATGTTTTATATATATTATCCAATGATACCTCTTAATCCACTTATAAATGTGAGTTAAATAAAAAACAGCTATGACAAAACTGTAAATTTCTTTGTTTACATAAACTACAAAGTAGAAAAAAGTGTCTAAAAGGTTATTTAAATGGAAAAAATCAAACTGAGAAGTTATTTTTATGCAAGTAGAATTTTAGAAACCCGTGTTATTTTTCAATGTCCACAGACATCCCACACGAAGATCAAGAGCATAAAACAAAGGCAGAGCGGTAAATTAACTTGGTGAAACTTAAATTTTATATTTACTATTTATTCCGAAAAATAAGACCGAAGTGTAAAAGTTGATATAATTAGAGAAAATGAAAAGCTATCGAGAGAAAAGTTGTTTATAAGTACCTAAGTATAAATATATATGTGTTAATGTATAGAACTCATCTAATAACACGCTTAACTTAATTTAATTAGCTGCTCGCTATAATGTGTTCCTTTTAGCGAACTTACTTGAAACTCGTCCTAAAGTCATTCTAAAGTCAGAAATTTCGGTGCTCGCTCGCTGGAGTTAGTTAAAAGTGGGCCAAAAGGGGCTTGGCCGATTAGATTGAAAAGTTTTGCACTATACACACGAAACAAAATGCTCTCTTTGGTACTACATAATACTGCTACGTCCGTGGTATGCAACTTCTTGTGAAAGTGAAGAAGCGATGCGCTTTTCGGAGCACGTTTATTACACACAATAAACTACTCTAGGCGCACAAGTGCCATAAGCAAAGAGATCTAAACATGCTTTAATACGATTTTTACACATTATTATTGTTAGTTAAGTCCCTTATAAGTAAATAATAATGTTTGATGATGATTGATGCCATCACAGTAGGATTTATCTCAGCAACATTGGTTGGTAGCTTTTTATAGAGGTAGTAATCATCTATTTATTCTGTGACACCGTGGTGAACTTCTTATACCTTTACCCCTACGTATTATGGGCTAAAGTATGATTTTGCACTACAATCCACAAAATCATTTGAATCTTAGCGATCACAATCTCTGTAGATTTATGCAAGCAGTCCAAATATTGTGTTATTTCTGCTTTATTCTGGTCTGTAAGATATATGATAGAATAGATATATAATTTTTATGTATACATCACCATTTTGTTGTACGCTAGACTAAAGACATTCAACGTGTTTACGTGACAACATTTTACATTACAAAAACATTGAATCGCTTCCAACATACGTTAGTCATACGTCATACCTTCATAACGGACAGCCCATGACGAAGCGTTCTTGAGATTTATGACTAGCCCCATACCACATTGTTAACCGAACCTGAACTTTATTGTAAAGATATAGAGTTCAACGATGGTCAGTAAAGAGGGTTGCGCGATGGCAGCCTTCCAACTATGATTATGGAAGTAAGAGCTTAAAGTGAACGAAGCTACAATCTAGACACGTCAGTGTCGGGCCGAGTGAGAAGAAAAAAGCGATGCGGCACTGCAGATGTTTATTTATACTGTGTATTTATATAAACATACAAAACTTTTCTTCATTTAGGTTGCTAGGCTAGAAAGAAATACGTTACAACGCGGGCTTTATATCCTTTTAATCATTATACCTAATCTTAATTTTGTATTCGAGCAGTAAGAGAAAATAAAGTTTGGAAATAAGAATGCAAATGTCGGCCATCATAATATTCTTATGTTAAAGATTACGCGGATTTAATCATGTCGAGCAATAAACCGTTTAAAAATATGACGAGGTCTATTAAAAACAAATATTTATGTAACAAACTCACCACTTACATAACAAAGGCACTTGTCGTACGTTATTCCACGACAATAATCATGCAAAAACAATGCCATAATTCTATCAAATCACATGAAAGTCAACGTAACCTAATTATAATTAACCTAAATATTCCCCATATTTTGCTGAGATTATTTCAGCTTGAACAGTTCTTGTAAGCGCGTCTCGTTGGTTAATTATTTCCTCTAACTTTCTTAATTAACCATATTGGCAGGTTGCGAATAGAACATCAACATTATGATATAATGTTAAAATATATATAACTAATAAAATATTATTTTGTTATTTGGAGTCACATGCTAATGCTTTTTGTGGACGTATTTATTAGAGATGTAAAATATGATAACAATCTGATTTTAATATCGTCTATCGTCGCGTCGTGGTTGAAATATAAATAGGACTAGCGACCCGCCCCGGCTTCGCACGGGTTACACAAACCTTAACAAATAATACACCTAAACCTTCTTCAAGAATCACTCTATTGACAGGTGAAAGCCGCATGAAAATCCGTTACGCAGTGTTCGAGTTTATCGCGAACATACATACGCACAAACAGACCTCGCGGCGGGAGACTTTCGGCTCGATTCGGAAAATGAATTAGATTTCTACTAGACTTCAACAAGTTACGATACGGATAATTTAAAGATATTTGTAAGATTGATATGTCAAATTTGACGTTTCTGCGATTCTGGAGGTCCTCTTGAACGATTTCGACAAGTTATGACTTAGATATCCAAGTCACATCTAGTCGATATCTAATGTAGATCTAGTTGATCTCTAAATCGTCTCAAGATCTTGTGATTATCTCGAAATCCGAATTGGCCTGTTTGTTTTATAAGGTGTAGTGATAAGTAAACATTAAATTATGACGATACTAACTACTATATTAATTTCCTTGATATATGTTGTTGTTGTTGTTGTTGTTGTCCAGATAAAACGTCCAATGCGTCACTCGCTTTAAGCTCCAATTTACGTAAACGATTTCAAGGAATTGATAAAACCTTTCCCTGCTATTAATTAATTAGTAATTGTAATTACCATTAGAATGGTGCAATCTGTTTCGCAAATCGCCCTCTAGGCCTACAGCGACTGGGACCCGACCAGCACAATACCGTGTTTGACGTACTATTCAGGCCAACTACTAGCGAGCCTTCGGGCTTACAAAGTCGTCATTCAACTTGCTTACCGAGGCACGGCGAAAAAGGGAGAGATTTTGTATGTTTATGCAGAAACTTAATATGCAATGGGACAATATAACTGTTGTCTACTTTTTAGGGTTCCGTACCCAAAGGGTAAAACGGGACCCTATTACTAAGACTCCGCTGTCCGTCCGTCTGTCACCAGGCTGTATCTCACGAACCGTGATAGCTAGACAGTTGAAATTTTCACAGATGATGTATTTCTGTTGCCGCTATAACAAAAAATACTAGAAACAGAATAAAATAAAGATTTAAGTGGGGCTCCCTTAAAACAAAAGTGATTTTTGACCGAAGTTAAGCAACGTCGGGCGGGGTCAGTACTTGGATGGGTGACCGTTTGTTTTTTGCCGTTTTTTGCATTATGGTACGGAACCCTTCGTGCGCGAGTCCGACTCGCAATTGCCCGGTTTTTTTTAATAACTTTCGAGTGCTTTATTTCGTGCATGGTGTGATATAATTTACTTTAAATACATACAACATCCCTTAAAAACTGTAATTATCTTTCCTTTTACTGGTTCTGTTGACCTATCAACTCGGCTGTTTTCGGTGAGCTGTCGCAATAACAGTCCAGGGCGGGGGAGGGTAATTAGTACGGGTAGGATAATTTTTGCGGCAACAATGTGGAGAGCTCGTAAACTGGAGATTCTGAAGAGCGGTTGACTTGCATTTTATCTTGTCGGCACAGATAAGATCCCTTTATGCTTGAAATGGGGTGCTTGATGCCTTTGGGTTACAAAAAGCCGCTCTGTTTCACATTTTGGCGAAATCTGTTTTGTAGATAACGTAAGGACGCTCAGCACGATTAATTATTTTTTTCCTATCGCTATCGCACGTGCATAATTATATTGCTGTCTCGCTCGCACAGTGGCATTGACCGCGGGCGCGGGCAGGAGAGCAATAATAATTACGCGTGTGCGATAGAGATAGGAACAGGCGGGTCGATATACGAAATTCTTCGTGCTTAGCGTCCTTACCTTAGATGAAACACTAGTTTCGAGAAAAAAGTATAATCCGAGAATGTATTAAATCAAATTTACTATTAAAATTTAACAAACTTTTACCATTATTGATCTTTTCAGCATTTCTAGTGTATATATTTTCAAGTAAGTGTGTATAGAAATATAATAATGCATATAATTGTAGACAATATTTGCGTGATAAACAGGGATCGTACATATTCCAACATTTTTGGTGCACGAAGTGTTGTTAACGGAATTGGTATAAATAATTTCAACCCTAATGATTAATTAGCGTTTATTACGTTGATTACCTACGTTGACCTTAATTTACCATTTCAGTTGAAATTATCTATACCAATTCCGTTAACACCACGCGAATGGATTTGGGGCAGCGGAGTGGTGTTAACGGAATTGGTATAAATAATGTCAACCCTAATGATTAATTAGCGTTAATTACGTTAATTTTAACCTTAATTTACCATTTCAGTTGACATTATCTATACCAATTCCGTTAACACCACTCTGCTGTACCAAAAATGCTGGAAAATGTACGATCACTGGTGATAAATTAAATACCATCAATGAACAACAAAAGTGGCTACTTTAACGCGGGAAACGAGGAAAAAGCTGACAACAAAGATTTCTCGCTTTTAAGAACTCCCTTTTATTGTTATATGGAGACGCGATTGATGGAGACTACAAAAAGAAGCTTAATATATAAAGAAATGAAACAATGAAGCTTTGACATGTGATATTTGGGTCGATGCTTGGAAGGAATTAAATGTAATAAACATTCGTTTTATTTGGAATGTTTAATACCCAAATGTGTCATACTTTTTGATGGCAGGTAGGAAAATGTTTATTTGATATTGATATATTAACTGTATTTTGTCGACATATTATAATAATATACTTAATAATATACTTAATACGGCGAGTCACCGTCTGCCGGAAATAAAATTGCATACCGTTTTATTAGGCAGGCGTCCGGTTTTTTACCCCATAGCTCAGTACTTAGTCCATCGCTTTCACCCAATAACCTAGTTCATTTTAGATTCCATCAACTCTCAATAGCCCTTACACCCTGGCGGGTGCTGCCTCTGCGTGCGTCCCATGACACGGGTAAGGGCAGCATCCGCTCGGTGTACCCCTTACATTTCATTAAAGTGTCAAAAGGGCCTCTACGTGTTGGCTTCGGCTCCGCGCACGCCTCCCAAAGGTCCGGAACACCATTGTTCCGTGATGGGAAATACATAAAAAAATACTTAATAAAACACTTAGAGGTTTTCAGAATCAGAATCAGAATCAAGCACTTTATTCGTGATAAACTTAAAACTAAGATTACATACAAGAGTATAACTAAAACTACAAATACTAATAAAATTGGTAAGCGTTAAAGTTTACCACGAAATGGGCTCGCCTCAGCATAATACTGACCCGAGAGCCAGCGCTGATCTTCCGGCGAGACCATTTGTGGGCAACGACCGCAGCCGTACGACACGGCCCTATCATAAGCTGAACGCAGCCTTTGCAGCAGCGACCGGCGCCATCTTGTCTACTGTACTTTTGTAAACTGCTTTTAGGCTTAGATACTCTTATAGTAAAAGTCGTGAAGTATTATTTATTTACCACCTTTGTCTAGAAGAAAATAGCACAAGACCCTTAAAGTTAGCAACGGACGCCACATTTGCTAATCATTTTTTATTCATTTTATTATTTTTTGTGAGGCTTCCATTTATACAAAGCTAAGATATCA
This sequence comes from Cydia splendana, assembly GCF_910591565.1. Lineage (NCBI taxonomy): Eukaryota > Metazoa > Arthropoda > Insecta > Lepidoptera > Tortricidae > Cydia > Cydia splendana. The sequence goes on along the minus strand of NC_085966.1, from coordinate 22,882,970 downwards.
ATATTACGAGTTGAGGCTGGCAACTAATATAATAATGGGGCTTAGTCCTAGGCGGGCTTCAACAATAGTAAGCTTTTTGCTCCTTTGTTAAGCTCGCCATTATAACCAACGTGAATGTTATTAAAAAAGACATATAATGATGGCGAAACCATGGCGCTTATGGCGTTTAAGCAAAAACTGAAAGTCATTGTAGAACGTCCTTAGAAGGGATAAGTGCTTGCGCCCGATAATTTCCTAGATTTATAATATGTATAGCCTTGGAAAGTTTGATAGCTGGAAGTACGAGTATGTTAAGTGTGATAAAAAAATATTCAAATGTTATGTTGAATAAATTCCCAGAAAGCCGATGTCAATCATAAGTTTTATTGTACAGAGTATTTACTTGGCTTTGATGTTTTTCTATTGTTGTAAGTGAAATATCAAGGTCTTATTGTATCAATCAATTAAAATGGTCAATTCAAGGCCATTTATTGTGTAACTACCTGCGATAGTAAATAATTAGTAATTTTTAGATATAACATTTAATTTAAATTACTCAAGCTATCAAAAACATGTTCAACAGGTATTTTTACTAGATTCAGACTTAAAGACGCTAAAATAACATCACACGCCATATTACAACCATAAATTACAAAGAAAAACGGCTACAAAGATTCATTGTTCATGTCAGCTGTCCAGTGATTTGAGCACGGCCAAGAAATTTCAAAAAGGTAGACGTGATTTCAATTATTTAGTAACTTAGTTTTAAAAGATTTTCCTTAACTAAATTAAAGAGGATTGAATAAGGGAAAAAATATACTCTACAGTACGTAGAAAGGGGGAAGTTAAATATTGTTGTTAAATACTTGAAAGCTGAAATTCAGTGAAAATTTTGTTAATTATTTTTACCTCAACATGTGTAATCCTTAAACCCCGGCGATTTCTCGACGTTTTTGTTTGAAGAAACGTCAATTTTGACGTTTCAATATCTAGTATTTGACGTATCTCATTGTTCGAATACGGCTGTTAGAGATTTACTAGATATGAAATAGTAAAGATATGTGACGTTCTACGGCAAAAGGTACCTTATGGCGGCTGGCGCAACGATTCGGGAAATGAATTAGAGATTCACTAGATATGAGATAGTAAAGATATATCTTTACTATATCCTATCTAGTTAATCTATAATTCATTTCCCGAATCGCGCCGCGTGTCGGTCCGGAAATATGACGAAAGTTCTGTCCATTCAGTTCAAACATCAGTCGTTATGACAACCGGTTAACTCAACCGATTCTCAATAAATATCACCATGAATACCGTCTAGCCTCTGAAGACGTCATTAATAGTTATAAGGTTATAACCTATAAACGTTATGCGTCGTAACATTAATTTATTCGCCATCACGCGCCACTTCACTGCGCAAACAGAAGAAACGTACGAAATTATATCTTATAAGTGCAGCTTTTCTAGGAGCCGTTACGAAAACATTCTAATGCTCAAGAAAAAAACAAAAATACTACTTAGCCAAGTCGTGAACTAATAACGTGCTTATTTATTATTTATTTATTATTATTATTTAATTAATAATCCCATCCTCCCACCGCAAAATAAATACGCAAATAAATATAACAAACCACCACCAAATGCACAAAACTCGACACGTGTTTCGTCTCTCTACAACGCATCATCAGGAGATGCCGGAGACAGAGATTGGATTTTTCTGGATGGCTCCAATTTCACAAAGCACTTAAGTAATAGACAGCCGCTACGGTCATGTTTTTTTAATAACTCTTTTAATATTTTAAATGTTTGCGACAGGATTGCTTGACATACTAAGGCCCAATGGATGATGCCCTGTGCAGAGTATTCCTTCGAAAATCAGAACCTGGGAGTTTCAGGCCAATTCGGCCTTGTTGTGCATACATGTATTGGTGCCACCGACACACACGTTAACTAAATGACATCATTGAGATATTATTTTGATGTCAGTGTACGTTCGAATTAGCTTGTTTTTCTACATATAACACAGCAATTGTTCAGTGTATATTCATTGCATTAAGAATTTACTGTCAGAACGGTGTCCCATAGTAAGTAATCACAGAGTAGCGTGACGTCGAGAATTAAAATGAAATTCTGCGGAATGGTATTTTAAACGACCTACTTACGACAAATTATGCTACACTTTGTAATGCTCCTATTCATCATGCAAGAAAACCCGGTCTCCTTTGCTCAAGTTAATGTAGAATAAATTAAGATTTAAAATTTAATAAGGTAGGTAGTAGGTATAATTTTTCATTTTACGCTAAAAAATTTTTACTGCATTATGTACCTATAATTCTTTTTTAAATAGGTACGAGCTGATTCTTATGTCGATGACCAATTTCTTTGTCAGATTTCGATAAAATTTGATGAATAGAGTTCCCTATTAGGTATGTACAATACATATAAACATAATTTCTCAGAACGTCCTAAAAATCGTCCGAAAAATTTCACGGAAAATTACATTCTTTTTTTTTACTAATTTTGATTTCTTATTTATTTCACCCAGAATTAAGCTCTTCAAACCAGACAAAATTTGTCAAATACTCAACAAAAAAAAATCGACAACAAATTAAAAATATTTTTCATCCCATAAATCTACCAAGTACGTTTAACATACGAAATAAACACATCAGCTCAACGCTGGTATGCTGCAAATCTTTAATAAAAAAAAATAGCTTAAAGCAGTGCCAAGATTTACAGATTTTTCTTTTTCCTTGAGCTTCAAATATACGAGAATTCGTCCGTTCCGTTGGCTCCTATTTCGTACAATGGCAGGTTTTCTGAAGCCAGAAAACTCGAGCCAGACTTGGAAATGCGTTTTTAAGAACGTTGTTAGCTAAGTAAATTCGAATTACTATTTTCTGCAGTTAAAGTACATTCAATAAAACCGGTTAAGTGCGAGTCGGACTCGCGTTTCAAGGGTTCCGTACATAACTCCGACTCACGCTTGACTGCACATTTCTAATAGGTTTTCCTGTCTCTATAGATAAAGTACTATTTTGTGTATTGTTTTCAAAATTTTAGGCCCAGTAGTTTCAGAGATAAAGGGCGGCGGGGAATGGTCGGACAGACAGACAGACGCACGAGTGATCCTATAAGCGTTCTGTTTTTTCCTTTTGTGGTACGGAACCCTAATAAAATCTACAAAAGGTCAATAATAATTCCAGATTAAACAATTTTTATTGAATTTATTTTATTTTGATACGACCTTGAAGATCGCTCATGCTGATTGGTGCATGCGAAATAAAGTAAACTCATGTCAAAACCATAAGAAATTGTATGAAGGATCAATTATAAATAAACAAGTGCGAGTCGGACTCGCGCACGAAGGGTTCCGTACCATAACGCAAAAAAAAAAAAAAGCAAAAAAAAAAAACGGTCACCCATCCAAGTACTGACCACTCCCGTCATTGCTTAACTTTGGTCAAAAATCACGTTTGTTGTATGGGAGCCCCATTTAAATCTTTATTTTATTCTGTTTTTAGTATTTGTTGTTATAGCGGCAACAGAAATACATCATCTGTGAAAATTTCAACTGTCTAGCTATCACGGTTCGTGAGATACAGCCTGGTGACAGACAGACGGACGTCCCGTTTTACCCTTTGGGTACGGAACCCTAAAAAGCTACTTAACACCTAACTAACTAAGGGCCACTTGTCTTGCGCTATACTTGGTTAGCCACTAACTCGGGGTTAACCGGCTAAACCCGGAGTTACCGGTACAATTTAATCCTGTGTTAACGGTTAACCCTGAGTTAGTGGCTATCCCTGGATAGTGCAAGTGACCCTTACCGGTGATAGACATTTCAGCCCTCCGGACGGAAAGCGTTAACTTTCGACCTGCTTTCATACTTTGGTAATTTTATTAGCCCATTATCTAATTATTCTTCTTATTTTATTACATTATCATTGATGAAAACGCCGGTCTTAATTTTATTCCAAGCAATTCCATAATGACGACGTACTCACACAATTTAATTCGCCGTAATTCAATTATGTTTCCCGTTCAATGGGGTAATCATTCCCGAATGCATTCATCATTTGCCTGCGAATTGGAGAATATTGACAAAAATGATAAATTATAATGCAAATTCAATAATGGGCAATCAATTTTCGTTAACGTCAAGAGTGAATATAAAACATATAGGATTCATGTAAAATGAGTATTTTGAGCCTTGTACTATGAACAATTATGAGCATGAGCTCAACTTTATTAATATTTAAGAACTTGTTACGTTTCTGATCTTATTTTGATACCGTAAAATGAGGTGAGTAGGGTCAAAACTGAAATTCAAACCTCGATAACATTTTATTTTTACATATGAAAACTGAATGGTGTATATATAATAAGTGTTCCGGACGTTTGTATTTTAGTTTTTATTTTATTTTGGGTAGTTCCATTTCATAACTTTGACGATAAAGAGGAAAACCCACCTCACCCCGTAGTGCCTCGTATTTGGGGTGAGAGGATTTTGGATCGATTTGTTTTTTATTATGCGTATTACTATAGCTCCATTTTAAATAGGAATACATTATTTTTGTAGCAGTAGCCTTAAAATCCCTTCTCACCCCCCTCTCAAACCTTCTCTCCCCATTCATAACCCACCTCTCCCGCGAAACCTACTCACCCCGTTTTACAGTACGTGGAAGATCGCTCACGCTGATTGGTGCAAGCAAAATGATGTTAAAGTCGTTCGTGATATACAAATACAAAATACTTTATTGCAAAAAATACACGTGAAATATGATATGGAGCTACCCTATAAGCAAAAATATACCCGTGTTGGGTAACACCGCTATGTCGGTCTCCATACATCTAGCGCGACTTCAAGTATGGACTTGCGCAACTTATGCTAGATCGCCTGATATGATAATAATATAGAGCGCCAGTCACCATGACGATCCAAATTGTATATTAAAGGAAAAAATTGAAAAATTTCGGGTTTTGGAATATTATTGTTTAAAAATTGACCAAGACGATCGTCTACGTCGTCTCAAAACCAAAACAAATAGATAAATTAGAATATCCCTATTACCTCAATAGCCAATTCAATCTACAATCTCACATTCAATAATCCTAAGATCATAATCTCCCACATCATTACCCAAAAGCCATTCACTCGCCAATCATAAATGCGGAACTCATTCGTTCCATTCACTCCCGAATGGCGGCGAAGCGAATTACTATATCAATTGTTCGTTCGTTAAACAAATTAAAGGGGTAATTGGGCCCACCTAGGCCCCTAATTAGGGTGCCTGGAGGGTAAGAAAGTGAAGTGTGCTCAATAGATAGTTTATTTTTATTTTTTATTTTTATTATGAATGGGCTTACTCATGGCCACAGACTAGCCGAGGCGTAGACGTGGTCTACGATGGAGCGAGCTCGCCCAGAAGTTGCCTGTTCACTCTTGATTTGAAGGTAGGTCTTGGTTATATATCCTTGGTAAGATTAGAGTACCTTTGAGAACCGCGATCACGAACTTAGAGGGGGGTTGGGATACCAAAGCCCTAACCGCGATGATAATCGCAAATTGGCAAACGCCAAATGAAAATAAATTAATAACTATTATAAGGGTGGCCAAAACATAAGTGCATTCCCGTTGCCAGAAAGGTTTTGGGAATATACTGAGCAACCTTTATATGGAACCAACCCCGAAATCGGGAAAAGAAAAATTTGGCTGTTTCATACATCTTGGCTGGGTCCATGATTTTCTATAGGAGGGTAAATTTTATTTAGCGATTTCGGGGTTGTTCCCATAGTAAAAGTTGCTCAGTATGATCCCAAAACCTCCCTGGCAACGGGAATGCACTTATTTTTGGCAACTGTGCATAGTTTCTCTAGACATAGACATAGACACTTTTTAACTAGGACAAACGCATTTTCACTAAAAACGGGATTTCACGGGAACAGCTATAAAGTACAAAATTAATAGAATCTAAAATATCGCAGCGAGATCCTATCGTTCACGAGCATTCCATTTAAAATGTTCCTAAGAAGGGCTCGCTCCCTATCCGCCTCTATTCAATATTCATAATCGCAATTGGCATTTTTTATCGAATCGACTATCGATTTTCGGATTGTCGGATAACGCTCATTCGATTCGGGAATAACGCCGGCACCAATATTTTTACAAGCGAGTCGATTGCTGGAATTTCAATATTTTTGAAAGCAATCCGGCCGGCAAATAATTTTTTGGTGTTTTTTTTTGCTGATTTTTCAAATTGATAGTGTATGATTAATTTTTGTTTTTCGTTGCATGGGTATAACAATGTTACGAATAAAACCAAATGTGACATCCCACGGGTAAAGGTACCTTATGGCGGTTGACGCTTAGGTACGCTATAGCGCGAAGCTTATATTTAGCTTAACGCCGCTCCAATACTGTTGCGGTTATATGCGACGTAAGCGCCAGCCGCCATATTAAGGTACTTACCTACCTTTTCCCCGGGAAAGTCACAAATTGTTGCTTGGACGAATGTAACCAAACCTGGGTAGGTATGATACTAATTATCAGAATAAATAAATCAATTACCTACACGACTTTTTCTTTTGTGATATAGGACCCAAACGAGCAATAGCTATAGCAAAGAATGCCTGATGGTAAGGAATTACCGTCGTTCATGGTTACCTTCAACACCAAATGGGTTCCAAGCCCGTTGCCAGCCTTAAAAATGGGAGTACCGTCTTTTCTTAAATGTCGTATCGGTCTGGAAATACCAAACACAAAAAAAGTTCATAATGTACCATATACAATCAAGAATTAATACAAAAATGATGCAGCGAATATTTTCATACGAAATTAATTAAGGAGGTAGGGTAATTCGCCAGTCACTGGCCGGTTTTAGTAACTGGCCGCCCTAAACTAAAAATGAATTCTATTCACCAATAAACAGAATTCATTCTAGTATAACGTTTCAATCACTGGCCAGCTTTCAATAACTGGCCACCTTATACTCAAATGAATTATATTTAAAGGTGAATACAGTTCATTTTTAGTTTAGGGCGGCCAGTTATTAAAAGTGGCCAGTTACTGGCTAGTTACCCTATTTATTTATTTATTTATTATTGTTTGTATGTCTTTCCCATCACAGAACAATGGTGTTCCGGACCTTTGGGAGGCGTGCGCGTGAGCCGAAGCCAACACGTAGAGGCCCTTTTGATACTTTAATGAAATGTAAGGGGTACACCGAGCGGAGGCTGCCCTTGCCCGTATCATGGGACGCACGCAGAGGCAGCACCCGCCAGGGTGTAAGGACTATTGAGAGTTGATGGAATCTAAAATGAACTAGGTTATTGGGTGAAAGCGATGGACTAAGAACTGAGCTATGGGGTAAAAAACCGGACGCCTGCCTAATAAAACGGTATGCAATTTTATTTCCGGCAGACAGTGACTCGCCCTCACAAGATGGGCCCCCACAAAAAGCGTCATCTAGGATGGCTCAAGGGCAACACCGGTGTGCGCCGCTTTCTACCCAGTGGCTGTTAACAGCCACTGTGCCAACTCGCGTCTTATGCATATTTCACTTCCACCCCTGGAGCTTATAGCTCTAACGACTCCACTCTGGCCGGCCGGCTAAGGCAAGCCAGAGGCAGAGAATCCTGTCCCACCCACCCTCCTTGCGGGTAACAGAACTCTCCAGGAGCACTCGGGTACGTGAGGTCGCTAATCCCCAACAGCTCGCCACAAGCTGCCCTGCGTTGACTGATTGCACTGGTAAAACCAGCGGGCGATGGGGTCGTCACATCCCTACGCCTATTATTGTTATTATTAAACAGCAGTCATCATAGCATCGTTCGCAAACGTTTCCGCTTGATGCGAAATCGTCTCTACGACCTTACTAACCATATCGAATAAAAAAGAAGAAAGAAAACCGTTGTTCTTGTTCCCTGGAAATAGTAGAAATCATAAAATAATATTCAGTCACACGTGTTGTGCAATTTCACCACGAGTAGACAAATAAAACCAGACATTTTTGTTTCGTTGTCGCTCAAAAATTCACAAATCAAAATGTTTCATTTCGTTAAGTAACGATTCTCTGGGCTACCTGGAGTACCAAAATGTATTTAGAGCTTGGTAGACCTTAGAGACGCGTAGAATTCCTAGAACTGTCATCACTTGTCACATTGACACATTATCATAGTCACATTTTAAGCTGTAAAAATTTTTGTTCACCGAATATTATACTTACGTGAGAGTAGTTTGAATAGTTTCAATACATTTCAGATATAACATTATTTATTTAGTATTAGATCGTTAGAAATCTGGTGTTTAATATACAATATAAATTTAGAGGATATTATAAATTCAATAGTTTGTTCATCAAACAGGCCGTTTCAGATTTGCAAGTCCGACTAGTATGGTGCAGGATCGGCTAAAATATGCAAAACCTGACAGTGCAAACGCGCTGGAAATCGCATTGTATATTTAGTGTGCTCAACATTTTAGCTCAAATTGAACAAATGTTTAAAGCACAAAAGTTTAAACAGACTTAACGTTATATCTTAAAAATCCAGTCACATTATTTTGATAATTATCTCTAATTACGTTTTTAAAGTACCTAATATCTAATTACTTACAATACTATTTATACTTACATAACTGAAAATTATATCATATACTAAAGAAAAAGTGACCAAGCCAATCAATAAGACTGGATTCGAACCGGCATCTTCAGCTAACGCGGCTAAACGCCCTGGACTTTTTTTTTTTTTTTTTTTTTTATTGGAAAAAGGTAAACATTTGACCACAATCTCACCTGATGGTAAGTGCCGATGCAGTCCAGGATGGAACATGCTTACCTAAAAGATGTCTATTCACTCTCGATTTAAAGAGATCCAAGTTATAGTGGACTGGGAATAGATTTGCAGGAAGTGAATTCCACTCCTTAGCCGTTCGCATGATAAAGCTGGATGCATAGCGCTTAGTTCTAATCAGCGGCAGAGTAACGACGTAAGGGTGAAACGCAAGTCCGCGTCTAGTCCCACGGTGGCAGAACGGAGATGGGGGGATTAGATTATGTAATCCCATCGCACACTCCCCGAAATGTATCCTGTAGAATACCGATAAACAAGCTACCTTTCTACGGTGTTCAAGGCTCTGCAGTCTAGCCTCGACCAATCCCGCATCTCCAATAAGCTTCCTAGCGCGTTTGTCTATGGAATCTAAGGCGGCTAGCTGATACTTGGCGGATCCATCCCAAAGGTGGCTGCAGTACTCCATACACGACCGGACTTGAGCTACGTAAAGCTGAAGGAGCTGCCCTGGTGTGAAGAACCGCTTGACCTTAGCGAGGACGCCTAATCGTCTAGCTGCAGATTTGGCCAGAGATTCAATATACGTCCCAAAGTTCAGGTTAGACGAGATACTCGTGCCAAGTAGCTGAAGATGGTTGGATATCGGTACGGATACATCCCGGAAAGTCGGAGTCAGGCCGAATGGACTCCGTTTGGCAGAGAACAGACACGCCTGCGTTTTGGTAGCGTTGAATTTGACCAGGTTTGCGTCACCCCAATCGGACACTGCCTTAAGTGCCAAATTCAGACGGTCTACCATAGCTCGTCGACAAGACTGTACCTCCTCTTTTTTGGCCCGAGCATTGGAGAGATATCTGTCCACGACAGTGCTATCGTCGGCATAGCCAAAAGTATCTGGGACTAGCATATCGTTGATATGTAGCAGAAATAAAGTCGCGGACAGAACAGAGCCCTGAGGAACGCCGGCATTAATAGTCCATTGGTCAGATGTGTAGCCATCTAACACCACCCGAATGGAACGTTCGCTCAGGAAATTCTCAATCCAGTTGCACAGACCAACTGGTAACCCATATGCTGGAAGCTTGCTCACCAAACTTGCGTGCCAGACCCGGTCGAATGCCTTAGAGACATCGAGAGATACCGCAAGGGCTTCACCGTGCCTCTCAATTGCCTCGCTCCAAAGGTGAGTAGCATGCACCAGAAGATCTCCAGTCGAACGTCCCCCGCGGAAGCCATACTGAGAGTCGCTGAGTAAATCGTTATCCTCTAGGTATGATAGGAGCCGCTTGTTCAGTACACGCTCCATAATCTTGCAGAGTATGGAGGTGACTGAGATTGGACGGTAGTTGGCTGGGTCTGAACGACTACCTTTTTTGGGCACAGGTTGCACGTTTGCAAGCTTCCAACACGAGGGCACTACTCCAGTTTCAACTTTTGGGCTACTCGGCCACGGCTTGCTTGGCCACCTTCAGGTAAGACCGTATACACTCTCTTTTGTCGCGTCTAACTCTTTGTACACATACTCCACTTACAAAAGGTCGGTAGAGCAGAAGCGAAGCTCTTTTTTTTCGACTGTGTCTGTGTGAAGTATAGTACTCGTATTATATTCATACGAGAGTTCTTGCTCTGACGGTCTTCCCAACAAAAAAATTATATGCCGGCTGTCCCTACATTCACCTTAAGCCAATCTTTGCGACATTGATTCTGCTTCTTTTATCAAAATGATTTAAAGAAATTAAAGGAGGAGGTTCTTAATTGGTTTGAATGTTTTTCTTTTGTTTGTTGCCTCATAACATCCGCCATTTTCTCGACCAATTTGGCATTTTGTTGTTCATAATATCATATACATAACTACTTCCAGATTAGTCCCAGGCAATAATCCATTTCTGATGTTGAGATCCACGAGAAATTGAGCAAACTAAACGGTTAATAACTTTTTATTATTATTTTAACTTGAATTATTATTTATCCTGTTGCGGATATCATCATTGGTTTGTTTAAGGCCAAGCGTATTGCTGATTTGCATTTGTAGCCACCAGATGAAGCCTGCGTCGTGGATATCATATTTGGGCTATTTTATTTAAAGTTGTCCCCTACACTTTTTTTAAAAACTTGGATTTTTTATGTTATTTCTACTCAGAATCATGAGCTCTCTAATAGGAGAAAAAAAGTGTCCCAAGATTTCCATACAATTTTCGATCTTTCCATTCCGAAACCGCCATACAAAGTCTATGAAAAAATGGTAACGGAATGGGAAAAAAACCTTGGGACACTTTTTTTCTCCTATTAGGATAGAAAGAGCTCGTGATTCTGAGTAGAAATAACTAACATAAAAATCCCAAGTTTGAAAAAAAAGTGTAGCGGACAACTTTAAATAAAATGGCTCACCTACCTATAAACTGGATTATTTTTAACGTTTTGTTTCGATCATTCAATAAATAAGTTTATTTCAGTAATATTACATTTTATAAGTAGGTACTTATAAATATTGATAGGATTATACTTACTATATTATTATATAGAAATAATGTTACAAACTTTTTACATTTAAAAACTTACCGATGGAATCCGTGCAGCGGAACAACACTGAAATTCCCAACACTATCAACTGTATTTCCCACTTCATCACAACGTACAAGCGCATTTTACACAAAAACACCGGCCAGTAACGAAATGTGTATGTTCGAAGTTCGAAAGTTTGGATCGCGTTTTCAACGGTCGGGACGCAGGGCCCCGGCGAGTTCGGATAGCAACTGTTCGGTCGGTGGCTTGGCAGGCCGTAAGGAGTCTTCGCGCATGCGTATAAGTATATGTACAAAAAAAAACCTTTTTTAAACATGTTGTGTAATTTGGAATCGTCGACTGTGTCGTTACACCACCAGACATCCTACACCAGAGCAAGTGACGCCGCAACAGAAAACTGCGTCACGAAAATGATTTTTTAGTATTTAAGTTTTTATTATTGTATATATTATGTTAGTTTGTAAGGTATGTATCTATGGGCCTTAGTAGCCTGAAAATAAATGCTTTGATTGATTGATTGGTTACTATTTAAAGAATATACAAAAAATACACTTTTTTTCTAACTTTAACAATTGGCCACAATGTGACATTTAATAATGTTGCTGGAAAAGAGCTTATATGAAGTTTTATATGAAATTTAACAGTCTTGTCACGATTATTAAGGATGAATCTATTGATACCTATCTTGATTCATGATAAAAAAAAAACAATACAAACAGAAATTGTGGTATTTCAGTTAAACATTTCCATATGTTTTTTTTTTATTATTATAAACTGATCGGCGATTGGCTCTAGTCACACCTGATGGAAAGTCAAGACAGAGCCTAAGATGGAGCTCACCGGTTCAGTAATAGCCTATTCACTCTAGCTTTAAAGAGACCGAGGTCATATTTCTCAGGGAATACAGATGACGGGAGCGCATTCCATTCCTTAGCCGTCCTTACCAAAAATGAGGAGGCAAATCGTTTTGTTTTGTGTTTCTGTTTTTTTACCCATGCCAACAAGCAAGGAACAGACGGAAGGGGGAAGGGGTAATTTAGGGGGTATTACCTAATATAATTTATGAAGGGTAAAAGTTAATAATCATGTTAGCAGTCAATACGAAGACGATGTGAACCCTTAATAAATCAAATAGCCAGACGACAGATAATATCGATGCAAATGTTGCTTCTTGAATCTTGAAGCAAAATCTGCATTTGAAATTCAACGTCGTTGTGTCTGTATTTCGTATATAGATTTAACTTCGATGGAATAGTCAAACTAATTTCCTTTCGAGTCGGATCAAACGGAAACTTTGTGCAATGTTTTGACGTAAGTAACTCATTATCTACGGCAAGTAATAGGTTTTTTAGTCATTTGTTTACGTCGAATAAATAAACTAGTGGCTCTGTGAGCTGTAGACCTCGCGAGCAGAGCTTTAAATAACATGGTGCTAAGAGCTTTAAATATAGTAAATTAAAAAAAAACAATACGAAATTTATGTGTAAAAAAATACAAAAAGTTATAATATCCCAGCTTACAATTACTGGGGATCGAACCCAGACCCTCTGTGCAAACAGAAAAAGCGAACGTTTACAAACTGAGCCAAATAGTTCTTAGATGGGTTGACGAAATTTAGCTACTCCTTCTCAAATTGAAATTTGTTAAAATTAAATATCTCAATACCTCCGAAACCAGCGAAATAAATTTTCTGAATTTTTGGCCATTTAATCTATAAACATATCTCAAAAAGAAAACACTCGTATGGTACCGATACCACTATTTGTTTAGGCGCGAGCTATCACGACTCCGCCATTTAAAAAAAATTCAATAAACCGGACGGACAAAAAATTTTTATTTAGACATAGAAACCAGTCACAAAATTTCACGAGATTCGGTTAAGAATTGCGACCTGTAGAGGAGAACATCCGGACATACAAAAGCAAAATGCTCCAGTCGAAACGTAGACCTTCGCTACGCTCCGGTCAACAAGTTTTAGTTTCAAATAGTTATAACTTGGAGAGTTGTGCATTTGTAAAAATTGAAAATGATTTTAAACGAGAATCAACATCACAGGTATGATTAAATGTATAAACATGGTTATTTATCACGATTCGGCAAGTCTTCCGATCCCCAAATCCTATGAAAACTACTTATTTCAACTATTAATTAATGAAAATTCCTGACATTTTCCTGTTTCGACCGCATTTCTGACAAACGGCCAAAATTACTGACCTCTGGTAACCCTAGAATTAGAAGACCTGCCCCATAGGAAAAAAAAATGACCAAAAAGTGTCGTTTATAAGATTATCTCTGCTTTTGCAGTCGCAAAAATCGATAATTAAATTAAGATCACATTTTAAACTGTGAATTTCGCTCAAAACGCACGTAATACCTACGTTTCATCGCTTTAAGTGCACTCATTATGTTTTCGCTTTAAATCCCCCGTTAAAAACATTGCGTCACCAGTTACTCTTATGTTACGTGTATACAACTGATGGCGTCATTAAGCCCGTGACGTAACATTCTCTGATTACAACATATTAAGAAGGTATGGTGACCGCACCTTTGTGCACGAGGGTGGGAAGTAAGCACACACATTTTTATAATTATGTAATCTTCTCGTGGCTAACCTTAATAGGCTAGAGTAGAAAATTTTCGACCAAAGAACCAAGACCGTTCTGATTTTATAAATCTATTAAGGTTTTGAGATAGATACAATCGCTCGAGCTGCTTAGTGCGAGAGATGCACTGCAAGTAGTATCAAAATTTTAACAAAATGTAATACCAGAATATCGCTCCAGCGTTTTGGCTCTTTTCCGCTGATCAAAAGTAGGGGGCCGGGGGGCATAGTTTGCGGATCACTTACTTGGACTAGACCATTGTTTTGTGATCGAGAGTGGAAAATGTTTTCATGTTCCTGCTACATTACTATTCAAATCTAATATAAAACAGACGGGAATTTACGGGAAAATTGTCTCGGAAGCGCAATCATGGCACCACTCAAGGTATAATTGCGACACTTAAATAAAATTAAGGCAGTCAGGTCGCCTGAATGGCGATCCCAACTTTTCTCGTTGCGTACGAATGAAAAATTACGTCGAATCTTACGTAATTTGATGCCTTGGCCGCGTAACGATGCTGCGTAGTCGCAGTAACTATGTAAGAACAGTACAATTAATTATTTATTATAGGTCAAAGAAGAATAAATCAATTTGAATGCCCAAGTGGTAGTAGAGGCGAGTTAATGGCGAAATTGTGTTATGATTTTATTGATATAATTAAAATCATGACACAACTCAATAAACATCAAAAATCAGCATCACCATTTTAAAAAATAGATCATTGCTCCAAAAACGAGCACTTGATAGAAGTGTAACTATCATTCTCAATACATAAATTAATTAATACTCACTATCTCACTGTAGGTCACTAATTTGACGAAAATCGATATAGGTAGGTGCTCGATATAGACATATCGACGTCGAACCTAAATATTAATTAGAACCTACATAATAATCAGTGTTGATCGACAGACTTAGAGTCAGACCATGTTAAGTTTTCATGCCAAGTGCTACGTCAAGTATGGAGCTAATAAAAATATGAATTGTAACATGCATTCTTAATTACAAATTCATGCAAACTTAGCATGGTTGAAGTCTAACATTAATATACTGTAAACCCTAAGAACAAAAATTTTATTAGGAATAATCTGCACTATATACCTACTACATTGTGAGTGTGCACTGTGGTGCCATCTAGCGAGACATAAAGGAAACAAACGACCGGACATTAATAAGTCACCTGTTGTCAGATGCGAAGGTGTTATGAAAATGTGCCTCTTCCCTTCCCACTCTTGGCGGAAATTACTTCCCTCTTGTGACTTTGGCGAACGGCGCTCAAAAACGAGCACTTACGATGGATTTACCACTTGACGAAACGTATAGGTATAAAAAAATAAATAGGTAACACGCTAACTTTGCAGAAACTTGGCAGTAAGAATGCATACATGCTATATGGATATAAAATATAGGCTCCATACTTGATGCTAAAAGCTATAGCATAAAAGCTATTATGAATGTATGTAATATAAATATACCTATAATAAATGTTTTATGGTAACATGTAGGAATTGATGACATGAAAGTAATATAATTCCTATTAATATTATTTAAGAACACTGAAATTACCTTGTGTATGTATGTACATAGATTAAAAATAAGTACCTAAACAAACGACTTAAAATCGTTATCAACAATCTTATAATCATTTTGTTAGCGTCGTCCGAATGTGCTAGGTATTTAAGACTTCAAATTTGAAAATTGACAGCCGAATAAATAATAGAAGATGAAAAATATTTTTCACCTCAGCAGCTCGAACAAGGGTACTTTGCTTCTTAAAAACAGTCAGCAAAATGCGATTTTGCTCACTGAGTCATTTTGTCTCACTCAGTGAGCAAAATCGCATTTTGCTCACTCAATTATTATTATTATTATTATGAGCCTGTTGTGTCCCACTGCTAGGCAAAGGCCTCCCCCCTCTTCTTCCACTTGTCCCGGTTTTGAGCTACATCTGGCCAGTCTCTCAAAAAGGAGTCCAAGTTATCCCGCCATCGCCGACGAGGTCTGCCGGATCCCCGGTGTGACTCGTGGGGCACCCACTCTGTGGTTAACTTGGCCCACAAGTCGTTCGGCACACTCAAACAACACAAAAAACAAAATGCCACAAAACAAACAAAATGACATTCAAGTGACCTTTATAGTCAAATGTCATTTCAACATGCGGGTTCTAATACAAGTTCGATATACTTGGGTTCTATTATTTCTGTCCCTCTAGGTATGTTCTCACTGCTTAGGGTGAAAAATTTTGTGTACTACACGAGATCAAAGTTATTTACATCTCGTGCGCTTTTGAATCCCTTACTACGCTCAAGATTCTAAATCAGATTCACTCGCTACGCTTGTGAATCTATTATAGAATCTTTCGCTTGCACGGGACTCAAAATAAGCACTCGAAGAAATATCAAACTTTGATCTCTTGTTGTACAAAAAACTATTTTTAATCAATCAAAAATTTACGTTCCGGCGTATTTTTTCTTTAATTCATTTATTGACAGACCAAAATAACAT
Source organism: Cydia splendana (assembly GCF_910591565.1). NCBI lineage: Eukaryota > Metazoa > Arthropoda > Insecta > Lepidoptera > Tortricidae > Cydia > Cydia splendana. The sequence continues at coordinate 22,866,564 of NC_085966.1, read as the reverse complement.
TTCAAAAAATGATCTAGTTTATATGTCAGAAATTCGCAACGCAGAATTCGTCAGGTGGCCACAAATTTAAATCAGTAACATGATTACATGTAACATGAGTCTCAAATATACCAATTAATGATTATATAATTATTATCCGCAAACCACTTCGTTATTTTTTTTTAAATTCTTTAATTAGTCACTTAATTCATTTTATCTAGCTAGGAACTACAACAACAAATATTTGAAATGAACACTATTAAAAAGGAAATTATTTGAAAAATATTCGCAATTTCTAGCAACAAACAAGTTCCTGGGGACTCAAAAGAAATCTTTGCTGGCATAAATAAAATAAAAATAGCTCACGATAAAATACGGTGCGACAAAGAAAAGAAATCAACCGGGCGTTGAAGGAAACCGGGAGAATTCTTTATTATAAACATTTTTTACACTAGTATTTCGAACGCTACGGAAATTTTTCAGTAAATTTCCTAAAAATTGCAATATTCCAACTCAATATTGCTATATATGATAATTCTCTGAGGGGTAAATATGTCGGACATGCCTACTGGACAACTTTTACTATGGCACAAACCCCGAAAACGCAAAAAAATCTGCTATCTCATACATTTCGGCGAATCAATGTTTTCTATGAAACAGCAGATTTTTTCGTGATTTTGGGACTGGCCTCTATCTATAGTAAAAGTTGTTCTGTATGACTTACATAATTCACCACTGAAAAATGGCCAATAATAAAATTTTGACGAAAAGTCACTCGCCCGATCCAAGAAGTTATTGATTGTAATAGCTCTCTCTATTATATAAAAAAAAAAACGTGTCCCAGAGTTTGACAACTAAAACAGATGGTTCTGCTGTACTTCGCTACCTATATAGTTTGTCACTGAATTGTCGAACGTCAATTTCCGACAGCCAAAATATTCGCTTAATATACGGAGTAGGACAGCGCCATCTGGTTTCGCCCTTAGGAATTGGCTTAAGCCTATGATGCATATCTCATAAGTTAGTGCTAATTAAGTATATTATCCTGTAAGGGTAATAGCCTTACGGGATTCACGTGGAACTGTACTAAGTAGTTTTTAAAATCTGTATACCAATATGAGTGCAAAAAACAATTCTGATTCTAATTCTGATAGCTGTCAAAGTAAAAGCACAGTCTTGGACTTTACATGACTTACATAATTAATGGGTTTTTGCCAAAACTAATCAAATTTGACTTTGGGTATGTACTAATGACAACTGTTTGTTGGACTAAATATGATTAAAACTCAGAGCTTATTTAATAATATGTGAGTCTATTGCTGATTTGATAATTTAATTCATATTTATTGTCAAGTACAGTATCATTCGGTGGTTTTACAAAGTATATTGAAAAAACTCTTTCCTCGACTGTTTTCCCGATGTCAATTGTCTTCCTATTCCCAGTGATTATCATCCCTGAGCCCCGTTACCATGCCGAAAGCTGCCGTTAGAGGCCAAAGTGCCTTGGCAGCACATTTTTAAGCGACTCCGAAACAAGAAGCCATCGAAACTTGGGCCATCTAATCTGTACCTGTGGCGGCTTATCGAGGATCCTAACGGCCGTAATGTATGGGCGGCTGTACGGGAATGAATCTTGGGCGAAAACGCTTGCCGAGTGATGATGCTATTTTGTAAGCTAGAGCCCATAATGAGGACTCCATTCATAATTATAGCATTTCAAAGGGACACTATAGGTATCTCTGACTCGGCAATAGCAGGCGTGGCCCACTCGTGATTTCGTCGCGTTGCTATAAGTACCTACATGCGGCATACCAGTTTTGGTGTCGAGCAGTAGTAGTTGCCGCGCACCGCTAATGGGACGGCCACCTGCTCGGGCTTGCGCTTGTATTTCTCACAAAAGACGAGTTTTATTAGAGACTGAACCGTCTTTACCGCGCACTATTATTTATTCTGTGCACATATGTAGTATAAATGAACGCATTATGAACAAAACGTTGCGCACGTTTATCGACGATTGTTGACAGCTTATAGTGTTAAAGTACCTAAGTCTTTACAATATTGACTGTAGCAGAATGAATGTAAAATCTACGATAATGTTAATTATTATTTTAGGAGGCCACCTTATTTGAACTTTACAATTTGGTCTGGTATTTGGAAAAGTATTCCAGGGTGACAGATACTTTTAGCTCCCTGTTTCATTGGATACTATTGATGCTCTCTGTACTTAAGTTATACCTAGTACTTCTAACACTGGTTATAATATTTATCTCAACATAACAGGTAGAAGTATACAGGAGCAAATACCTAGGGACTCCGAACACACTAAAAGATGCAGTCAGCAACCTGAAAACATTGCAACGCTTCATGGAGGAGCTGGGATGGTTAGAGTATCGCTACCTCGTTTCACGCAAAATAGGCACAATGGTTGTCGATTTGCGGAAAATACTCAGAAGCAAACTAACTAACTAACTAATATTTATGTCGAACGTCTAATATCGCAACAACGCCCCGTGTGCCCCCACCAAATCACACACGCCCTAAAACGCGATAAGCCGATAGAGGGACAGATAGCAGGGACACGTTTTCTTTGAATTAACTATAAGGAAACTTCGTATAGACAATCTATCTTACCAGCACGCGTGGAAATATGAACCTTAGAGTTTGGTAATAAGGTTCATATAAACTGGTTGAAAATAATATGCCTATAGGTATATTTATTTTGGGAGCACGTCGCCTCGATAGAATGTGGGCAGCATTTTGCGTTGTTTGGTTAGATTATTAAGGAATATGGTACGTGCTTATGATTTTGTTTTTGTAAAGATTATTCATTTACGAGTACTCAAACATAATCATACGCCTAACCAAAGAGTTCAACTATTATCATTCTAAAATCTGTAAATGCACTCTAAATTCCACCTAATAGCGATATCAATCAAAAACTTTTTTTTATAGTTCCAGGACAGTTCTAACAACTCTATTTGTTCATTACCGCTCCGCTATCTTTTTTGACAAAACCCAATGACCAACTATCTTTTATGATAAAAAAAAATGAAGAATTGTAAAAAAATAACCTTCTATGATAATGTAATGTATACAAGTCATTGTGATTAGTCGCTCTTGAGTCCATTGGACCCAGAAGTCGAGGCATTCGTTAACGGTCGCTACCGGTTCCAACAGACCCAGAGTCGCGTCAATAGAAGACGCGACGAACTTGCACGTGAAGGTATAAGAACGGAATCGTCGCACAATACCTAATAAACGATACAATAACAAAAACAACAAGTTTATAATGAATGCTATTTGGTCCAGTAGACCCACTAAAGACTGCTGAAGTGTTATGAAAGCCGCAGGCGAGACGTAGTAAATGTACCTGACCTAATGGGTCTACTGGACCCAATGGTCTTCAAATACCCGTTGCGCGTGCTCTGAAATGAATTATAAAAAAGCGTCAAACAAATAACTACTTTTAACACTGATAAATCAAAAGCGTACCTACTCTAGAGAAATGCTCTTAAAATGAACCCATTTTGGTGCATATTGTGGTATAGCGTAACAAGCACAACATTACTAAATGCACCACGTAGCGAGGCGTTACCCACGAGCTCGGGACATTACGGGACAAACGGGCGTTAGTGGTCCGCTACATGCAAGAGTTGACATCAGGGTGACCATGGTTTGACAAAATCACGGATAGTGTTGTGACAAATGTTTTATTGTTACGTCTCATCGTTTAATGCCATAATGTTGACACATACAGATAAAATTAATGCATTTGTTACCATAAAATCTCCGTTTTATATAACCGTTTGAAATAACGTTTAACGTTTTATATAACGTTCATGAGCGCGTTATAACACGCCTACTTGAATAATAAACTATCTTTATTCTTTATCTTTATATATAAATATGTTATGTACCTATTTAAAATTACTGATGCTTTATAAAATGAGAAAAATTTCTTACATGAATTATGTCCTTTAGTCTCCTATAAGTTATATACTTTTAGTATCTTAACAAATAATATATTTAGTTTCTAATTTGAGCAATAGGTACATGATACAAATGATATTTTAGATATATTTTAATATCTATTCATAAAGCGGCCAAATACACTTAAGAATTTTACCCTGTTCTATCTAATTATAAACAGAGCATAAACTATTACTTTATCTACTTACATAGGTAGGTATTTACTTTTATGTAGGCATTATCATATTTCTATTTACTATTTCATAAAATAAATATTTAATAAATTTGAATAAAGATTTCTCATTTTTATTTTTTCATTTTCATTTTCTTCATATTATTTACAAAACAAACATTTTATTATGTATGTGCTTTGATGCCGGAAATAATAACAATGCAATATAAGAGAAAAAAACGTGATATTTTCTTAGACAAAGGGATGAAAAAGAGAAAAGAATGTTTTTCTAGTATCGCAAAATGCCGCGGGTTGAACAACACAAAATAAATGAAATTAATATTTGCGTAAAGCGATGCACGATACACAATACCATAGAGAAATAAAGCTAAGGGACTGTTTCCCTACTAAATCCACCCTTCACTATTTTGTATTATAACATATTCATCTTGTGTCTCGTCTGTTGTTTAGTTCGCTTGGGTAATTTAACTAGACACGTTAGGGTCTCCCCAGATATATCGACGCGCATTCGGCAAAAGCCGATAGGAAAAAGCTTTATGTCCGCGCAATAAGAGCGAAAAAGCCATCGGCGCATCGGCAGGCGCCGGCCGATGCGAGCCGAGCAAAACGACGACTTTTTCGCTCTTATTGCGCGGACATAAAGCTTTTGCCAAATGCGCGTCGATATATCTGGGGAGACCCTTACACTTCAAATACTTAATTCTTTCCTTCACTAGCATCATGGCCACCCTTTACTAGGATTATTCTAACTGTTCTTAACAGCCGAAGACACCCGCTGGATGCAAAAAGTTTCCGCGCCCGACTACACTCCACACTGAAACTACAAAACAACTGCAATTTAACCGTAGTCGTAGTCGGAGCTACGAAAGATGACGTAAGTACACGTAGATGTGCTACGGATTATAAGGCAAAACCCTAGCATTGCTACGCGGTTTTTGAAGTACTACAGGCCAATTCGAACGTACACTGACATCAAACCGATATTTGTATCATTATTAATTAATATAATTAAATCATTCTTAATTTATATTTTGATGGTTTTAAGGGTTCCGTACCCAAAGGGTGAAACGGGACCCTATTACTAAGACTCCGCTGTCCGTCCGTCCGTCTGTCCGTCCGTCCGTTCGTCCGTCCGTCCGTCCGTCCGTCCGTCCGTCCGTCCGTCTGCCACCAGGCTGTATCTCACGAACCGTGATAGCTAGACAGTTGAAATTTTCACAGATGGTGTATTTCTGTTGCCGCTGTAACAACAAATACTAAAAACAGAATATAATAAACATTTAAGTGGGGCTCCCATACAACAAACGTGATTTTTTCCCGAAGTTAAGCAACGTCGGGCGGGGTCAGTACTTGGATGGGTGACCGTTTTTATAGTTAATGGTACGGAACCCTTCGTGTGCGAGTCCGACTCGCACTTGGCCGGTGTTTTTAATTATAATATTTAATTTCATAATATGACAAGGGAAAGGGGGTGCGACCCTCGGTCCGGATCTTACCTAGACCAACAGATCTCATTGGCCATTCAGCGCGGTAACGCTGCCAGCGTAATGGGGACATTTGAGCCACGTACGATTCATGACGGTTATATTGTTTAACTTAGATTTTATAATGACGAAGCCTGTTGCGCATATTATATCATCCTTGGTATGTTTGGGACGAGGCATGTTGCTGATTTACATTTGTAGCCACCGGACGAAGTCTGCGTTGAGGATTTCTTACACATAACTAGAGTATTTTTTAACATTGCAATAAAAAAAAATTAATTTCATATTAATAACCAGCTTAAATCTAAAATAGGCCCCTGAGGCATTCTACCAAGGATGCTGGCGGCATTTCCTCGCTGTATCGCAATGCTGATACGTTGTGCGAGGTAGCCGCCAGCTAGCTCTTCGGTCACCAGTTACGTCAACCAGACGCTTCGCGATTTCTGCGAACAACTTATGCGCGCTGGGACCCCATGGACCTAGAGTTTCGACTCCAAATGGTACAAGAGGCTCTTATATTTGTTACGTTTTAAAATTTCGGCAATTTCCGCCGCCCCGCCCGCTTTTACATTTATTACATTCTAGTTATTAATCTCGTTTAGTAGTACCACTGTATATATATTGTATGTAAATAAATGTTTTAGTAAAATTTCATATTTAAAATCAAGTGATATTCAAATATACCTACGTTTTTAGTATGTTACAAGTCTGAATCAGTAAACATTTATAAGCTTAAAAAATATGAAAAAAAATTACGACTACAGCTACACTTTCTAATCTGACCCTATTCACGCAAATAAATGATTTATGGTTAATAAATTATAAAAGTTGTTCCCTTAATAACTTCTGTTACTAAAAAGCAATGTAACTTTTGTTTAACCTTCTCATCCATTGCGGAACTTTGATATTAAAAAAAATACTTCAACGTTTACCAAAATCTGAAATAGGCCAAAGAATATTATAACAACCTTTCAGCAACAGAAAATTTTGTCCTGAATTTTTAATTTATCAGAAGCTAAAGAGCAATTATCTTGAAGTTTATCAGAGATTAACAGGCCGATTCGAACGTGCACTGACATTAAAATAATATTTGAATCATCTCAAACCTGTACTAAATATAAGAGTACCTATAGTAGACAAGATACATATGTATCTTTAGGTATTTAAATAAATGTAAACAAACTACAATTAAAATAACTAAAACTAAAAATTAAAAATACCTATCAAAATTTGGTGCCCTCTACCTTGGTGGGAGGGTGCCCAACACGCAAGCAGCGTTCCCGCGCTGGATTGCGATTGCAATTCTCTGCGCGAGAAAGCTGCCCGCGCGGGGGTCGCCCGTTGCCTCCCTCAGCCGTTTGCCAGATAATTAAATTAAATCTGTTAGATGTCATTCTGATATCAGTTTAGGTTCGAATTGGCCTATCAGGAAGGCGAACATCACTACAAATATTTACCGGAATTGCTTGTCTTGTCCGATAGCCAATATTTAAGTATAAGTAAACGATTTTCTGTAAATATGTTGGTCATTGTATCCCTTGGGCACGAATATTGTTTCAAGATCGTTTGATTTCTCTAGGTTATGGTTACCTGGGGGCTTAGCCAAGATTATCGTTTACAGAAAACGAAAAGAAACGCAAATAATGTACGGAAGTGATAAAGCGTTTCGTTTCGTTTTTAGTGTTCCGTACCCAAAGGGTAAAACGGGACCCTATTACTAAGACTCCGCTGTCCGTCCGTCCGTCTGTCCGTCTGTCACCAGGCTGTATCTCACGAACCGTGATAGTTGCCTGTTGCCGCTATAAAAACA